>NW_020837985.1:11471544-11886855 GCF_003676395.1 Aethalodelphis obliquidens | reverse complement strand
CGCGGAGCGGCTGGGCCCGTGAGCCATGGCCGCTGAGCCTGCGCGTCCGGAGCCTGTGCTCCGCAACGGGAGAGGCCACAGCAGTGAGAGGCCCGCGTACCGCCAAAAAAAAAAGATGAGTTGGTGTGCTGAGAGAGTAGTTAAATGTAAGAGGAGTGGAGTGATCATAAACGCTTGTGAAATGGCAGAGCCCTTGAAGGCAAAGACCAGTGCAGAGCCCTGGTCATACATTATTGTTTTTATTTCTAGTAACAATGCAGTAAAAGAGGTACCATTATTATTTTTAATATTTTACATGTGAGACTCTAATGCTCAGAACATGTTAGCAACTTATTCTTTGTGAAACCACTTGAGAGGCAGAGCTAGCCATCTAGAAAATACAGGAATGGACAGAAATACAAACGTGAAGGTTCAGTGACACAGTTGTTATATCAGTGCCAGGAACTGACTATCCCCAGACTTCCACTTATATGGATATTATAAGCCCTTATTGTTTAAGCCATTTTTATTCAGATTTTTGGTTACTTGCAACTGAAACCACTGATTAATTGAGGGTAATTGCATATTTACTGCAAAGTAAAATCTAATATGCTGTTAAAAATTTCCCTTTCAGCATAAGGCATTTGCAAAGAAGATCATATGCAATTCCCATATGCAATCTTATGATCTGCGTGATTTTAGTGAAAAATAATAAAGTACAATTAGCATGTTTGCCTACTTACTTGCCTTTGTCCCAGAAAACAACATTCTCTGTACAAAATGCCCCTTTAGAGTTACAGGCTCCAGAAGTGAGAAAGTAGAACAGAGACCACCTTAGTATAACCACTGCCTGATACGGGCAACCCTGCATCTGAGGATGCTTGTCTCTCCTCTCCTTTAACATTTCATCCATCATTAACTAACCACTGTATAGGACAGCCTATTTCTTTGATACGGATATACAATACTTTATAAAGTTCTTTCTTTTGGGAGAGTTAAACTCTATTACCTCTCTAGAACCGCATCCATCAAGCCTGTTTCTGACCCCTGAGGCTAAACATAAGTTTATTAATTCTCCTATATTTTACAAAGACAACTATTCTTGGCTTTTCACCCCTAAAAGTCAACATACCCTTTCATTCACTCAGTAACTATTTGTCATCTATTAGGTATCAGGTACTGTTTTACATACTGAGAACATAATGGTGAATAAAGTAGGCAATGTGCCTGCTCTCTTGGAATGAAATTCTAGCAGAGAGAGGCAGAGGATGAATGAATAAACAGGATAGAAAAGTCTGTTATAAAGACCAGAATCAAAAAGAGAGAGGAATGTTGTAATATGCACAGGTTTCTAGAGGAACAGCTTTAGGTAAGGTAGGCAAGGAAGTCTGGTCCAAAAAGGTAATGTGTAATCTGAACTCTGAGAATGGTAAGAAGTAGCCATCTACTACTAGAGGAAGATCTAGAGGAAGAATTTTTCAGGAAGAGGAAAGATAAAATGTAAATTCCTTTGGTTCTTTTTTCTCAGGATTGCTTTGGCTATTCAGGATCTTTTGTTGTTCTATATACATTTTAGGATTTTTTTGTTCTATTTCTGTGAAAAATGTCACAGGACATTGATAGGGATTGCATTGAACCTGTAGATTGCTTTAGGTAATATGGACATTTTAACAATGTTAATTCTTCCATTCCATGAGCATGGAATATCTTTCCATTTCTTTGTGTCTTCTTCAATTTCTTTCAACAGTGTCTTATATTTACAGGTCTTTTACCTCTTTGATTAAAATTTTTCCTAGGTATTCTTTTTGTTGTGATTATAAATGGGGTTGTTCTCTTAATTTTTCTTTCTGCTGGTTCATTGTTAGTGTAGAGAAACAAAGTACACTTTTGTATATTGATTTTCTACCCTGTAATTTTACTGTATTTGTTTATTATTACTAATAGTTATTTGGTGGAGCTTTTAGAGTTCTCTGTATATAAAATCTTGTTATCTGCATATAGTGAGAGTTTTACATTTTCCTTTCCAAATTATATGCCTTTTATTTCTTTTTCTTGCCTAACTGCTCTGACTAGTACTTTCAATACTGTGTTGAATCAGAGTGGCCAGAGTGGGTATCCTCATCTTTTTCCTGACCTTAGAGGAATATCTTTCAGTTTCTCAGCATTGAGTATGATGTTAGCTCTGGGTTTGTCATATATGGCTTTTATTATGTTGAGATACATTCCTTCTATAATAATTTTATGGAAAATGTTTACATGAATGAGGTTGAATCTTGTCAAATGAACAAAGCTGGAAGTATCACACTTCCCAATTTCAAAGTATATTACAAAGCTATAATAATGAAAAGAGCATGGTATTGGCAGAAAAACAGACACACAGATGAATGGAACAGAATTGAGAGCTCAGAAATGAACCCACAGATATATGGACAATTAATTGACAACAAAAGAACAAAGAACATACAATGGAGGAAGGATAGTCTCTTCAATAAAAGGTGTTGGTAAAACTAGCAGCCACATATAAAAAAATAAAATAAAATTAGATCACTATCTCACACCATATACAAAAATCAACTCAAAATGGATTTAAAACTTGAATGTAAGACTTGAAACCATAAAACTCCTATAAGAAAACAGGCAGTATGCTCTTTGACATTGTTCTTAGCAATGGCTTTCTGGATATGTCTCCTCAGGCAAGAGAACTAAAAGCAAAGGTAAACAAATGGAAATGGGACTACATTAAACTAAAAAGCTTCTGCACAGCAAAGGAAATCATCAAAAAAATGAAAAGACAATTTAGAGAATGGGAGAAGATATTTGTAAATCATGTATCCAGTAAGGAGTTAATATCCAAAATATAAATAAATATTTCATACAACTCAACAACAGAAAAACAAACAACCTGATTAAAAAGTAGGCAGAGGCATATATATATACACACACACACACACAGACATACATATATATATGTATATATATATGTGTGTGTGTGTATATATATATATATAGATATAGATAGATAGAATGCAATACCATTCATCTATTAAAAAAGATGAAATCTTGCCATTTGTGAAAACAGGGATGTACCTTGAGGGTGTTATGCTAAGTGAAATAAGCCAGATTAAGAAAGACCAATACAATATGATTTCACTCATATGTGGGACCTGTATTTTTGAAAAAGTAAAATAAATGAACAAACCAAATCAGACAAACACAAACATGTAGATACAGAGTAGTGACAACCGGGGGGGGGAAGAGGCTGTGGGGAGGGAAAACAGGAAAACAGGATCACTGTATGGTGATGGATGAAAACTCACTTTTGGCTGGTGAGCAACCTGTACTATATTCAGATGTCAAATATAATATTGTACACATGAAATTTGTATAATGCTATAAACCAATATTACCTCAATTTTTTAGAAAAGTATAAATTCCTTGAGGTGTAACTTTGGTTCTCTGTAGAAACAGCAATAAAACTAATCTGTCCAGAGAGTAGTGAGTGAGAAGAAAGTGAAAGGAAATGCCATTGGAAAGAAAAGAGGCTGATGAGGAATTAGTCAAGGTGAGTTTTGGATATGATTAATACGGGCAGTTGGAACATCTGAAAACTAAACTAGATTATCTAATACTTGCCTCAAGATATTGACTTTCCTAAAATTCCTAGGAGTGTCACCTTAACAGACATCACCAAGCTCAGTCTTCAGATTTCTCATTTGTAAAAACAGAAGACTTGATTAAACTATAAATTCTTTTGAAGGATAAATGAGGAGAGAGTTACGTGTAAATGATTTGTAAATTTCAGAGTGTTATTTACATGGGTACCATTTCTAGGATTACATTTTTCCTTTTCTATCCTGGTCCCCCACCTTAAGGCTTAATGTATTTAGAGTAACTAACAGTGTAATTCCAAGCATCAGTTTGTTTTGTGTTCGTTCAAATTTGTCTTGGACTTTTACAAAGAACGTGGCTGAACAGCCTAAGGTGTCTGATAGTAAGAACAGAGACAGAAGTTAAGGCCACTTGGATTCTATATCAGGTAGCAACATAGCCTCCTAGTGGGACCTGACACATTCTCACTGATCTTATGGTGAGTTTATACATTTGTATAAATGGGGATAATAGCTATCTGGATTAATTGGATGAAATGAATGTTGGGAGAAGTCCTGAACTCCAGGGACACAGGTAATGCCAATGTTATCCCTGATCCATCCTCCTGTAGAATTAGTAAATTGCCTCTTAATGGATTTGAAGGTACTATGATGCCATTCAGTGTACCCTTAACAGTAATTTATTAAATGGAACCTGGTATAGTGGCCATGACATTTGAATGAAGCACCTGATGCACAGCAAGGCATTCTCTCCTCTCTCACCAGTAATATCAGGAACGTGGGATGAGAAAAATGATAAACAAAAACTCCAAATGCACATACGCCTTACAAAAAAGAACTTGTCCTCTGATGACCATTTCCCTAAACAAAGCACACTTATGAGTAAAAGTACTGTGAACAATTATATGTATATGATTACAAATTATATGTATATACATTATGTGCAGGTTATACATATGTATGTATACCAATCTATTTGTATCTATCATCTAACTATTATCTATCTACCTACCTACCTATCCAGAGAATGGTATTTTTATATGTTCTTCCTAATTCTCAAAACAAGTTCATGAGGTAGATGTTATTATCAACATTCCCCATTTCATAAGTCAGACAGAAAAAGATAAATGCTCTATGATATCATTTGTATGTGGAATCTAAAAAATACAACAAACTAGTGAATACAACATAAAAGAAGCAGACTCACAGATATAGAGAACAAACTAGTGGTTACCAGTCGGGGGAAGGAAAGGGGAGGGGCAGTATGGGGGTGGGAGAGTGGGAGGCACAAACTATAGGGTGTAAGATAGGCTCAAGGATGTACTGTACAACACGTGGAATGTAGCCAGTCTTTTGTAATAACCGTAAATGGAAAGTAATCTTTAAAAATTGTATAAAATAAAAAAATTCCCCATTTCAGAGATAAAAACACAGAGGATTAGACCACTTAAACAATCACTCGAAGTCACCTAGCTAGAATTGAGGTCTTAAGATTTGAGTCTGGTTCTGTATGGTTTTAATGTCTGTACTTATTCCATTGCCAAGCGTTTGTTTGTTTTTGCCCTATTTCTCTCATACTAAAACTATCGTCATTAGCACCATCACCATCGTCATCATCATCATCGTTATTTTTACCATATGCCTTTTGTTGAGTGTCTACCATGAACTTTATTTGACTTCCCCACAAATACTATGAAATGGCCATTATTATCTTTATTATACAGAACAAGGGGATGAATCTTAGAAAGATTCTGTTTTTTGTCTCAGATTCACATTCAGCAAATATAGATCTTTGATACAAATTAATCCCCATCTGTCACAAACCTTTGTCCATTGATTAAAGGAAAGATTTTTTTTTAAAAAACTGTGGAAATAGAAAATGGAGACTTATTAGATATGTGATAAACTTTAGCCCTTTGGAATCAAGAGATATATATGTGAAACCGTTCCTCTTAGTCTCAATCAAATTGTATAAAATGCACCCTCAGCCAACTAAAATCAGGCTACACTCGTCCTCAGAAGACCCAACAGATTCCAGGAGGGAGAGATTTTAATAGCCACTTTTCCACTAGCCAAAATGTTAGGCAGATTTGTACATGCTCCATGCTAGGGCTCTGGGGTTGCAAACCAAGTAAATAATTATTTATCTACAGGCTTCCCCTTAGTATTTGCCCTTGTATTAGTCAGATATTATAGATTATGCTACAATAACAAACGATTCTCATATTTCAGTGATTCAGCACACACACGTGAAAGTGTATTTCTTGAAAATTTCATGCAAATTTTGTTGTGGGTCTGAGTTACTCTTCATATCCAGTGAACCAGGCTCTAAAAACTTTCATCAGCCTGTAGCTGCACCCTTTGGGACATAGTCTCCTGGGATGATGTAGCAGGGGAAGAGTCTGCTGAAGGATCTCACACTGAAATTTAATGATTGATCTGGAAGTAATATGTAACCTTCATTCTCACAACTAATTGACCAGAACTAGTCACATGGCCCTGCTCATGGCCCGGGAGCAGGAAACTATGATATCCCTTGGTCTCCAGCCGAATAGAACCAGATAATCATAAACAGTAGAAACATCTGCTACATCCTTGAAGCAATGAACTTCTCAGATCCTTTGAATACCATACATGTTCATTCTTTCCTTTCTCTACCTTTTTGTCCTTAAGTTTTATTGAGATGTAATTCCTATACCAAACTTTCCACCTATTTAAAATGGTTTACAGAATACTCAGAGTTTTGTAGCCATCATAGCAATATAATTTCAGAACCTTTCACTAACCCTAAAAGAAACTCTGGGTGCATTAACAGTCAATCTTCAATTTTTACATCACCCCCTCATTCTGCCCTAGGAAATCGCTAATCTCTTTTCTGTTTCTATAGAATTTCCTATTCTGGATATTTCATATAAATGTATCATACAACATGTGGCCTTTCGTAACTTACTTCTTTAATATAACAACATGTTTTAAAGGTTCATCCGTGTTGTAGCATGCATCAGAACTTATTTCTTTTTATTGCTCATTAATATATTATTGTAGGCATATACCACATTTATTCACCCATTCATCAGTTGATGGACATTTGTATTGTTTCTGTTATTGACTACTGTGAATAATGATGCTATGAAAATGTGTGTACATGTAATAGTGTGGACATATGCTTTTAATCACTTGAGCATATACCTAGGAGTAGAATTGCTGGGTCATATGATAAAATCATGTTTAATATGTTGAGGTACTGCTAAACTGTTTCTCAAAGTGGCTGCTCCGTTTTACATTTTCATCAGTAACATATGAAAGTTCAAATTTCTGTTCATTCTCTCCAACACTTGCTATTATCTATTCTTTTGATTATAGCTATCGTAGTGGGTGTGAAGTGGTATCCCATTGTAATTTTTTATTTGCATTCCCCCGGTGATTAATGATGTCAAGCATATTTTATGTGCTTCCTGGCCTGATATTTCTTTTTTTGGAGAAATGTCTACTCAGACGCTTTGCCCATTTTTAATTGTGTTATTTATATCTTTAGTATTGAGTTGTAAGAATTATTTAAAAATTCTGCATGCAAGTCTCTTATCATGTATAAGATTTACAAATATATTCACCAATTCTGCAGGTCATATTTTCACTTTCTTGATAGCATCATTTGCAACACACAAGTTTAAATTTTGATGAAATCTAATGCATCCATTTTTTTCCTTCTTTTTACATTGGTGCTTTTCGTTTTATTGATCTTTGCTATTGTTTTCTTTGTTTCTATTTCATTTATTTCTGCTCTGATCGTTATGATTTCTTTCCTTCTGCTAACTTTGGGTTTTGTTTGTTCTTCTTTCTCTAGTTCCTTTAGGTGTAAGGTTAGATTGTTTATTTGAGACTTTTCTTGGTTCTTGAGGTAGGCTTATATAGACAACTCTATGTTTATAGTCAACTCTACGTCTATAAACTTCCCTCTTAGAACTGCTTTTGCTGCATCCCATAGGTTTTGGATCATCGTGTTTTCATTGTCATTTGTCTCTCGGTATTTTTTGATTTCCTCTTTGATTTCTTCAGTGATCTCTTGATTATTTAGTAACGTATTGTTTAGCCTCCATGTGTTTGTGGTTTTTACGTTTCTTTCCCTGTAATTGATTTCTAATCTCATAGCATTGTGGTCAGAAAAGATGCTTGATATGATTTCAATTTTGTTAAATTTACTGAGGCTTGATTTGTGACCCAGGATGTGATCTATCCTGGAGAATGTTCCCTGTGTACTTGAGAAGAAAGTGTAATCTGCTGTTTTTGGATGGAATGTCCTATAAATATCAATTAAATATATCTGGTCTGTTGCATCATTTAAAGCTTGTGTTTCCTTATTAATTTTCTATTTGGATGATCTGTCCATTGGTGTAACTGAGGTGTTAAAGTCCCCCAGTATTATTGTGTTACTGTCGATTTCCTCTTTTAGAGCTGTTAGCAAGTTGCCTTATGTATTGAGGTGCTCCTATGTTGGGTGCATATATATTTATAATTGTTATATCTTCTTCTTGGATTGCTCCCTTGATCGTTATGTAGTGTCCTTCCTTGTGTCTTGTAACATTTTTATTTTAAAGTCTATTTTGTCTGATATGGGTATGGCTACTCCAGCTTTCTTTTGATTTCCATTTGCATGGAATATCTTTTTCCATCCCCTCACTTTCAGCCTGTATGTGTCCCTAGGTCTGAAGTGGGTCTCTTGTAGACAGCATATATACGGGTCTTGTTTTTGTATCCATTCAGCAAGCCTGTGTCTTTTAGTTGGAGCATTTAATTCATTCATGTTTAAGGTAATTATCGATATGTATGTTCCTATTACTATTTTCTTAATTGTTTTGGATTTGTTTTTGTAGGTCCTTTTCTTCTCTTGTGTCTCCCACTTGGAGAAGTTCCTTTAGCATTTGTTGTAGAGCTGGGTTTGTGGTGCTGAATTCTCTTAGCTTTTGCTTGCCTGTAAAACTTTTGATTTCTCTAACAAATCTGAATGAGATCCTTGCTGGGTAGAGTAGTCTTGGCTGTAGGTTCTTCCCTTTCATCACTTTAAGTATATCATGCCACTCCCTTCTGGCTTGTAGAGTTTCTGCTGTTAACCTTATGGGAGTTCCCTTGTATGTTATTTGTCATTTTTCCCTTGCTGCTTTCAATAATTTTTCTTTGTCTTTAATTTTTTCCAATTTGACTACTATGTGTCTCAGCGTGTTTCTCCTTGGGTGTATCCTGTATGGGACTCTCTGCACTTCCTGGACTTGGGTAGCTATTTCCTTTCCCATGTTAGGGAAGTTTTTGACTATAATCTCTTGAAATATTTTCTCGGGTCCTTTCTCTCTCTCTTCTCCTTCTGGGACCCCTATAATGTGAATGTTGTTGCATTTAATGTTGTCCCAGGGGTCTCTTAGGCTGTCTTCATTTCTTTTCATTCTTTTTTCTTTATTCTGTTCCATGGCAGTGAATTCCACCATTCCATCTTCCAGGTCACTTATCCGTTCTTCTGCCTCAGTTATTCTGCTATTGATTCCTTCTAGTGTATTTTTCATTTCAGTTATTGTGTTGTTCAGAGGCAAATACGAAGACATCATCTTAGAAGGCTGCAGAGATTAAAGGGAGGCCATTCACTTCCCTTGGACTATGAGAAAGGAGCTCAAAACATGTTTATTATGAGCTAATGTGATATACTGTCAATGTTGGGGGCTTGAAAACACATAAGAAGTAGTCATCAGAGAGATATAAAGACCCACATCCTTGAGTTCTGAGTTTTGCCATGGCTGGATGTCATGCAAGATGTTGGGCCCTTTGTGTGTCTACATGTTTTAATCTAAATGAAGTTCTCCAGTTAGCTAGCTGGATGGATAGATAGAGAAATAGGTAGGTAGAGCGATGATAGATAGATAGAATATTTTAATAAAAATGAAGCATTGATCATTAGCTCTTGATAAATTTTAAATGCTTCCTCATTTATTTCAATCATTCTGTGTTCTTTCCCCAGTTTTTAATTTCTAATATATGAATGTGATATTCAAAACAAATGTCAAATACAAGCATGATTACATGCTTCACATTCCTGAACACTGGATCACTGAGTTAAAATTTTTCCAGTAAGCCATATTGGCATGTTCAAAAAAAAAAAAAAAAATCCTGGTAATTAGGTAATTTTATTCATTTATTCACTTATTCACAATTACATTCAACATTTCTTGAACACATGTTTTTCCAGAAAATGCACTAGGCAATAGAGAGTTCAAAATTCAATGGAAGACTAGTAAAATGTTACTGTGATATTTGTTCTGATGGAGGGTGATGTGGATAATGAGATGGGATGTGATTAAAATGGTACCCTATTGGTATTCTGGCCAGGGATTTAGAAATAACCTGTTTTTTTCTGGCTCCACCACTTCCATTACTGGAAAGGAAATATACGCAGAGCATGATAAATTAAGCTTTACTTACTATGCAGTGCTTATGTTTCAAGCCCCAGGTAGAAATCAGTAAACTCAACTAAACCATTTGGTGACCTTGTTTTGTCTATACCAGGAAGGCCTACATTTTGCTGAACAAAAGTTTTTCATAAGGCAAGTTAGGGCATTTTTCCATAATGATTAAGCTAGAAACTCAGGTCTCACTATTCTGATGTGAAGGAAGGCAAAACTGAACACCATCTGCTGCTCCTGACGGCCTTGCAGGTGCGATGCAGCCAGAGAGCTTATCTTGGTGCATGAGATGAAAATGGAGAGCCATCTGCTCCAGTCCTGGTCTGCCTGAGGCAGTAGACCTGGACCCAGCGGCAGGCTTTAAAGGATACACCAAGGCAATGGCAGAGAGTGTGCACAAATGAGAAAGCCAAAGTCGGTTCAGCAGCCCCAAGTGTCTTGATCTCTCGTGTGCGTATAAAAGCAATACCAAAGAGAAAAAGAAAACGAGAAATAGTCCCACCTAATCTAGACCACAGAGCATGCACTAACCTCATAACACCCCTGAAACTCTACTGCCTGTCACTGTCCTAGGGTCTATCCAGCCTGGTTTGTACTCAGTCCCCCTAAAGGTGGGAAGTAGAAACTCGACAAGAAACTTGATCTCTGTGGAGGCCATAGGAATATATACAGAGATCATCAGGCTAGAGGAACAAGAGAGACTTACATGGTCCTATCACAGCAGAGGGGAAAGTCACAAAGGAGCAGAAGCAATGCTAAGGCCTCCAAATGAGTACGGGCTCATGGGAAAGAGTTCCTTTCATAGCTGTCTTCTTGGGCTGTCTGATGTTCCCAGGTTCCTGAAGCTCAGCTATGTACCACCCCTAGGTTGCACGAATGAGCCCTAACATTTATAATAAGTGCCTCAAGTTGCTTAAACCAGCAGAAGGCAGTTTCTACTCATTATAGCCCCAAATTGTAAACTAATACAAATGCCTACCCTTTGTAAGGCAGTGCCAGTCAGTGGCATAATAAAAATGAATTTGTACACCCACCGCCTTTAATGATTAACGAATGGGGAAGATGGGCAGATAGCATAATAACCATCATATCAACTCTTTGAGGGGCTATCATGACCTCCATGGTTCAGACCAGAGAATTGAGAGGCAGAATAGTACTTTGCCCAGAATCCACAAGCACAGGGAACTCTGCTCAATATTATGTAACAACGTAAATGGGAAAAGAATTTGAAAAAGAATAGATACATGTACATGTATAACTGAATCACTTTCCACCTGAAACTAACACAGTGTAAATCAACTCTACTCCAATATAAAATAAAAAGTTAAAATAAATTCACAGCACTGAGCTTCATACCCAGGACTTGCTAATGCTAAAGGGAAAGCTGGCCCCAGCAGAACTGGAGATAATTCCAAAGGAAGCCACTTCCTTATCATGACTGGGGGGCTCCCCTGAGTCTTCAGAACATGGATTCAAACATCCTTCCATGGCCTCAAATCTCTTTATCTTGAAGATGCATTTGATATCGGAGGAGCAAAAAGACAAGTTTCTCAGAAGCACAGTTAATGAATAACTTGGGTGGTCAAGTGTCTTTGGGGTGAAATAAGCACTATGGATACAATGGGAAGGGATTCATGTGTGTCTTATGAAATTACTCTGAAAGCATTTCTGTAAGAGAACTTCAATGTGTATCAACCCATATATTGATTAATGTCACTGGAATAATCTAGGGAAATTTGACATCAGCTAAGCGTGGGGGCAAAGAGCCCATAGATGCAGAAACACTGAGACCTAAACACTGCTTTGCACTAAGCTTATAGGATGACTATGTCCAAGCTACTTATTCCTTCTAGAACTCAGTTTCTCATCTGAGGGTGAAAAGGTCAGCTGAATAACCTGGCTCTTTGCAGATACACTCATTTTGTAAGCCTTTAGGTTTATACTCTGCTGAAAAGTTGGGATGAATTCAATGTTGTTATAGTATCTGTTTTTCTCTCTTCTCTCTCTAGAAAGGAAAAGCACTCATGAATTAAGGAAAGAGTGGAAGATGCAGAAAAGGGCGTAAGCCAGCTAGCTCACTGTGTGCAGCTAGAGAGAAGATAAGGCTTCCTCCTGTTTGTGATTTGCTGTCTTCCCTCCCACATAGCTGCAGTGGCAAATGAGGCTCATTACAGCCTCCTGTTGATGAAGTGTCTTTCCCTTTGGAAGGTCATTTGGGACTAAAATAAGTTTACAGAGAAAGAAATCACAGAGTGAGTGGCTCAGGCTGGCTATACACCATTAGAGAATTTGGGGAGTGTTTTCTGTGCCACCCAAAGTTACAAGTGACCCAGGAAGACAAGGACCAGAGATGATGGTAAAGGAACAGAGTCTGCAGTTGCTTTCTCTCTCCCCTCTGCCTTCTGCCTTCTGCCCTCTGCCTTACACAGCGCCCAGTGTGAGCACACTGACTGTGAACATGGAAATATTTACTAGGTCCTGGAAATTTAGCTTATCTGGGGGGGTGTGTTTAACGGTAATTGTCTGCATTAAGCCTGCTGAGAACATACACTCTTGGTTTTAGAATGGGCCCAAGAATAACCACATTCAAGCATTACAAT
Organism: Aethalodelphis obliquidens; assembly: GCF_003676395.1. Taxonomy (NCBI): domain Eukaryota; kingdom Metazoa; phylum Chordata; class Mammalia; order Artiodactyla; family Delphinidae; genus Aethalodelphis; species Aethalodelphis obliquidens. The sequence continues at coordinate 11,874,225 of NW_020837985.1, read as the reverse complement.
TCTTTCCATTATGAATACAACACCCCAGAGCAGGTTTCTAAGGGCCCTGACAACTCGAATCACTATCATTTCCTACTCAGCTGCCTCAGACGGAGCTTACAATGGAATGGCTTTAAACAATGGCATGCCTCTTTACCCACAGATGCAGCCTCCAGGACCTCATTCACATCCCAGTGGCAAACATAAGGAAAGGGAGTGTTGGATCAAGAGGCAGAGGGCTCAGGGTTCTTGCTGTAGCCTGTGGCTGATGAGCCACGTGACCTTGGCAAAGGTCATTTCCCAGCTCTTGCACTCACTTTCCCTCTCAGAGAAAACTGAGAAGTTAGATAAACCAGAGAATCTTTCTGAATCGTTCCAATTTCTAGTTCAATTCCACAAACATTTACAAAAAGTGTATATGTGTTGCAGTCACTGCTAGACAGCTCCCAGCTGTATAATTTATTTTTTATTCCATTGAAAACTAGAGTCAGGTAATTTTCATGCAATTTTTAGCACAAAATCACTGGACGGGGAGCCACAAGCCTCAGGTTCTACTTACAGCTTCATCATTAAATATTTGTGTGATCCTTACAAAGTTACATCAGCCATCTGGGTTTTAGTTTCCTCGTCTGTAAAAGGAGAAGGATGAGGGCTATGCTGAGCGTTCACAGCCATCCTGAAAGTATTGCTTCGCCCACCAATCCTATAATAACCACTCTCTGAGTGCACATTCTGTGCCAGGTAGTCAGATAAGAGCTGGGAGTGCAGAGACAAACACTCTCTGGAAAGTTCTTTAAAGAAATTCAAAAGGATGAGAAGTTAAATTTATTCCCTTTTGACTTTGCCTTGTTCTGCACATCTCCCTGGATGCATTGTCAGAATTTCTGTTCCTTGGAATCCTGAGTGTTTTCTTAATAGGAAGACTTTACACAGCATAGAAATGGTTGGCTTACGTGTCAATCCTCCCTTCCAGGCTGGGAGCCTTGAGGACAAAGCCCATATATTTATGCAATTCCTATGCAGGTTCTGCAACCTAGTAGGTGCCCAATAAAAGTGAATCATAGTTATTTTCCACCGTGTGTTACTCTGTTCCAGGTGAAAGTTTTTCCCCAACACATCAAACAGAGAACAATCCTCACCAAAGAAGATCCCAATGTGTTATAGTCTAGATCCTAATCTTAATAAATGGTACATCAATGCATTTCTATTTTTTAGTTTTTTACTTTGGAACATTATAAAGTAAATATTTCCTCCCATCTTCCTTGCATTGTCAGTAGGCACAGTATCCATTTCCTGCTTCCACTGACGTCAGCTCTGGTCATGTGACTTGCTTTGGCCAATCGGATGTTACCAAGCACAGTGTGACCAAAGACTTGAAATGTGATTTCTCTCTTGAGCGTCTGCAATTACTAGGAGAAGAACATGGCCCAGGAGTCACTGTTCCCCAAACAATGAGAGACACACAGAGTGGAGTTAAGACTAATCCTGCAATTTGGAGCTCAGCCTAGGTCAGCCAACACTCAGATTCATAAACAATAAAGAATTGCTGTTTTAATCCATCGTTTTGAGACCATTTGCTCTGCAGCACTGTGGTAGCAGAGGATGATTGATACCCTTAGAAGGCCACAGCTGAGTCATTTCTGTGTATACCCTGTGGCTCCTGCCCCCTCTCCAGTTTCTAGAGAATATCTTTGCTCAAGAGAAATGAACTGAAAAAGCTCAAAAAGTTTTGAGCTTTGGGTACAGAGATTAAGGACACAATCATTGCCTTGAAAGAACTCACAGTCTAGTAAGTAAATTGACAAATTTAATTAAATGTGATACATGCTTTGACAGATTGACACCACACATAGAGGGGAGACTATGAGGTACCACATAGAGGGGCACCTAAAAAACCTAGGGTTTAAGGGGACTTCAGGAAAGGCTTTTAGGAGCGGTGATATCTAAGCTGAGTTTTGACAGATGGGTAAGAAATAGGAATGCGTAGAGAAATCAAAGATAACAAACCAGAAACAGTTGCATATGCAGAGTCCCTCATGTAAAAGAAAGTGTGCCATGATGATGTACAGAAAGAAAACCTCAGACTTTGAAACCAGAAGGGTAGTGAGTTCACATACCGACTCTAACACTTACTAACTGCATTCATTCGCATGCTACTTAGCTTCTTTAAGATTCAGTTTCCATAACTGTAAAATGGGGATAATTATGCATTCCTTACAAAGTTGTGATTAGGTATAATACCAATGAAACAAATACAGAGGTAGCTAGTAACACAAAGGAGAAAGAAAAAGAAGAAGAGAAAGAGGAGGAATTATTAGAGTAGATTTTCCCAGTGTGTTTCAGAGAAAGGTGAATCCATTCCAGACCCTATAAAATGGTTTTGGTCACAAACTCAACAGATTTTTCCTAGGAGGATGAACAACCAGCAAGCCTCATTCCCGGTACTGTCACTCCTCCAAGGATAAACACTCTGGCCTCCCACATCCTTCAAGTTTCACTGGCCCACCCAGGCAGTCATTCAACCACCTTCTACCATGCTTCTCTTTGAGAGTGGCCCCAAGTCCAAGGTGATGGGGACCTTCAAAATTTTGGAGCATGGTCACGTGAGAGGGGATTTATATTGTTTATTCTAATTCAGGACGTCAGGATTTAAATTCTTACTGCTCACTCATTCTCTACCTCCCCAGTCCCTCCCTTTCTCCCTGAACGTAGCTCTTACCATGCACACCATCCTCCTGCCCTATCTTCTAGATACAAGGACCTTCCTTTGATTCTTCACAGATGGCAACCTTTGTCCTGCCTCAGAGTCTTTGCCTTTGTTGTTCCCTCTGCTTAGAAATCTTTCTGCAGAGGTTGTTTTCTTTCTTTCTTTTAAAATGACCGACTCTTGGCCAAAACTCAGGTTCGAACTCCAGCATTTCCTCCTAAGAAAAAAATTTTCCTGATGACTGATTTGCAGATATGTTTCAAAGAGAACTTATATAAAATTATATATTTCTAATGTATGTCTTTCTTTTCTTTTCCCCATTCTTATTCAATCTAATTGTAAACTCCGTACTGTTCTGTAAACCTAAAGCTTATTAGATAAATGACTGGAAATAATGTGTCCAGTAATGATTTCTTACACACAGACACACAGAGAATTAAGAGACATAAAGTCTGAGGGTGCAGAGCTCAATAAAAGCCAAATTTATCTAAACCAAACCTCCCTTAAAATGGAATGGGGATATTCATGAAACTCTGAGGCAGAATGTGAAATGAAAGGTCAGGGGGTGGGCGGGGGTGAGAGATGAGACAGGAGATGTCCCAGGGGGTAGACACTTGGCTGTCACATGAATATATCACATTTTATTGTTGAGATAATATAGAGCCTTTGAAGGGTATATTAATCAGGGTCCTTGTTTAAAAAAATAAAATCAATCTAGCTATCTTAAGCAAGAGAAGAAATATTTAGTATATTTCAGCACTCACAGAATCTCGGGGGGGGATCAGATTTCCTGGGAATGATGCGACACAGCCATAAATACAGCAGCTCGGCACGTCACAAGTCCTGTCTAGCAGAAACACCACTGCCATCACTGCCCATCACGGGCAACTGGGACTCAGTAACTGGATGCTAGAAACATCACCACAGTTGTCTCAGAGTAGGAGATCAGGTGACTCATGTCAGCCTCCAGGTTTCAGAAAGTGCACTTGCTTTGCAGAATCTAGGAGCTACATGAAACCCTAGCTGCAAGGGTGTCTCAGAAATGTAGTTCTCATCTTGTCAGCCTCTCCAGCACAGAAAGATTTGTTAGGAGACCGTGGATGGGTGCTAAGTGAACCAGCCCACTCTATCTTCTACCCCGGAGTTCCACTTCAGGAGCATGAGTCAGTCTAGAAGAGAATGTCAGACAACCTGAAGAGGATTCCAGACAAGGAAAGTCTTCACTGGATGGGACTAGCTACTTTCTGAGTTACCTTCCAACATTGGGATCCTTTGACTATTTTGGGATCAGCTTCTTAAAGAGGATATAAGTCAGGAGAACAACATTATTTTTTATTGAACAACTACTATGCTCCCAATGCTGTGCTGAGTGTCTTCAGTGCATTGATTCATAAAATACTCTTTGATATTCCATGAGGTTTGTGATGAAGAAACCCCTCTCTTCTCCTCCATTCTCCCTCTGCCCTTCTCTCCACACATCTTCCCTCAGCTGGAACTCTCTGTCCCAATGGAGGAGAAGTTGAAAGTCAGAATACTTATTAATATATTAGGCTACATACTTTTCCAGAAACAGGTTTATTGTCTTTAAATGTCACCATCCCTCTCTCTCTTCCCTTTTCTGCTCTGACAGTGAATGGCTACCTAAAGGATGCTTCTGTATGCATGCTCTGGACATTTAAGTGGTCAGCAACTTGAGCCAGTGCGTACTTCCTCAGGGCAGACCCAGCCATGTGTCTAACACTTCTGTGTATGTTGTATTGTCTTCGGAAGTGAAACTGCATGGGCGTCAAAGAGAAGGAAGGGAAGACAGGGTATCACTTAAACCTCAAGCCTCAACCATGTTCTACAATCCAGTTTTTACCCAAGATCCTCTCGTTTGCTGTAATAGGTATATTTGTTCAGACACTAAGAGATCCTGTATTTCTGTGTATAACTCCCTCAGATGGGAGTTCCACAGAAAGTAAAAGTGAATGCTAGAACATGGGCGCCAAAATGCTAGAACATGGGTGTTACACAGAATCCCTAAAAGTAGGTATTTTATTTTATCATGCCAAGGCCAGTTTCCTGGTTGTGATATTGTCAGACACATAAAATGCCACCATTGAGGGAATTGATGTGAGAGGTACATAGAACCTCTCTGTGCTATTTTTGCAATTTGAATCTATAATTAGTTCAAAATGCCATCCTTTTTAAAAGATGGTATTAAAATCATCAGCAACAATGTTCTCAAAATCATTGGTCTCCTCCAGGGCAGGGAGGGCTCAGTCTTCAAAAATCCCAAGACCTGTTTCTTACTTCTTGAGGGAAGAGGAGAGCTTTTCATTACTTCCTGAGCAGATGCACCAAAAGAGTTGTTTTAAAATTAAAACAGGGTGGAAAGAAAGAAAGAAAGAGACAGAGAGAGAGGGGGGGGGAGGGAGGGAGGGAAGGAGGGGAAAAATAGATACTTTATGTCTACTTTCAGTTGTAGAAACAGAATCTAAGAGTAAATAACTTGCTCAAAAGTATATAGTTAGGAAGAGATTGTGTTTGGATTCAAACTTAGATATTTCTGTTCCTTTTTTCACTCATTTGACATAGGAGGATATAGAATGCAAAGATGACTCTCTCTGTGCGTCCAGAAGGATGCTCGGATAATATTGTCCCTGACACTCAGGGAAGAATCAAGTCCAGCAAAGCCAACTGCACGGCTTCCAAGGGGACTGCTCATATCCAGGGAGCCTTTGATCCCTGAGAGCATCTGGACCAAAACATGACAAGCATTTTTCTCTGTCAGAGCTATTTCAGAGGCCTGTTTATGAGCCCCATTTTGCCAAGAATAAACCAGCGTGAACACCCATAGGTAGGAAATGTGAGTCCAATGGCCACCTCCATAATTTGCGATTATGCCGTAACCTTGCAGACACTATTGCTCCACAGAGGGCTTTGACGTAGTGGAGAAGGAGAAAGTAGCCACAGTAGGATGCGATATAAAGAAATGGAAGGAAATCCTTGCCCCGTTAAAAACTTAAACACCTTGTAATCAAGTCTCTTTTCTTTGATAAAATTTGCGCTGAGCATGTCTGTTCAAAGGGGAATATGGTGCATGGGTGGAAGATAGGGCTTACAGCTCTAGGAGATGTAAGTTAACATCTTGTTTATAGGTAGATTGTCTTCTGACAGTCAGTATTTAAAGACAGGAAGGAGGACCCTGATTCAGAGATTTTGGTTGGAAAATGTGAACAGAGGAGGAAAGTGGGGAGTTCAGTTACCACATAAAGAATGACTAGGTGAGTTAGGAATTGTGGGTCCAAGCCTTCTTCCATCACAGAGTAGCTGTGAAACCTGGAACAAACCCCTTTTCAGTCTCTTTTCTGCAACACCATCTTGGAACAGGTATGAAGATCAATAAAGTAATCTACATGAAAGTAATTTATATAAGGTGAAAACTTCACATTTTGAGTACTTATTGAGTACACCTCTTGTATGTCAGACAGTTTGCTATCATTTGTGTGATGTCCCTTGAACTCACCAGCTATTCTTATGCTCCGTGTCTTCTTGAGTACTCTCTCCTCTGTCTACAATGCTCTTCCTACTTAAATTTTTTCTTTCTTTCTCTTTTTATTAATTCAGTTCTTTTCCCAAAAGTCACCTTCTCTGAGACGTCTTTTCTGGCTGTCGGTAGAGAATTAGAGCCCCTGCCACCCTCCTTCTCATTTTCCAGCTTTATTTTGTTTCATATTTGTAATTAATGATTATTTTTTACAAATTTAATTTTACAAATAAGAAAACTGAAGTCTGTATGCATTTCCCTATACAATAATATAGCTAACGTTACTGAGCACTGATTATGGGCCAAGCTCTAATGTAGGTGATTTGAATATTATAACTCAACCTATATCTGGTTAATTTGCAAGTATATTCCCTCCTTTAAGGAGTTAAACTATTAAAGGGAGAAGTGAATCAAAGACCACTTGTCTTAGGGCATTCCCTAGTGGTCCAGTGATTAGGACTTCGGGCTTTCACTGCCGAGGGTGCGGCTTCAATCCCTGGTCAGGGAACAAAGATCCCGCAAACTGCGCAGCACAGCCACAAAAAAAAAAAAAAAAAAAAAAAAAAAAAAAAACTACTTGTTTTATAAATGTGGCGGAGGCTAACTGCAGTGGATGATGATGAGATAAGTTTATTTGTCTGACTTCCCCACTTGATGGTGCCTTGGTCACTGTTGTACCCTTGAACCTCTCATACTGCTTGGCATGTCAAAACTGATTAATGCATGGCCATTGGTTGAAGAAAAAGCTTCATAGAATGTAAATAATCTTGTGCCATGCCTAGAAGACAGGTGATAAGTATCATCAGTTATATTATTATTGAGCGCCTATCTGAACCCAGCATTGCATCTCGCAGATGCATTATTTCATTTGAACCCGACACAACCTAATCAGTAGGTGCTGTGATCCATGTTTTACGTTTGAACATTCTGATACTGATGAGGGTTAAGTAACAAGCTGGCAAACATCCAAGTTATTTGAACCAGCTCTGTCTCTATGTCTAACTTGATTCCATTCTACATTCATCACTCCTTTGTGAAAACTCAGGTGCAAGCAGACTCTGAAGCTGTCTTTCACTGGCCCAGATGTCTTTGAATGGAGCATAATCTGTCAAAGAAAATCCATCTCACATTTTCTTTCTTGGAAATGTCCTCAACATTCACTCGGCAGGAAACACTGAGTTTCTACACTGTGCCAGACGACGTGCTGGGTATTGAGGAAATCCAGAGGAATTAGACCAGTCATCACCTTCCAGAGGCCCTCCACCTAAAGAGAGAGACCGTCAGACAAACATAAATGTTGATGCCATGTGGTCAGAGCCTTTAGTGAGGATGTTCCAGGCAGGAGTGCAGTGCTGCACGGGGGATGAGACTGGTCCCCAGGCCCCTTCCCATCCAATATTCTGTGACTTCTCTTCCAGTCACCTAGTTCCCTCCCTCTATCTACTTTAGAAAAATTCATAACTTAATAATGCATGAGGGAACATTACCTTAGGTATAATTATGCATTTCCTCAAATGACCTATGCAATTACACCAGAGTGGTGAACAGCGATTGCAGAGAGAAGTTGGAACGAGTGCCTGGGAATATAATGCTACAAGATGATCCCCGTTTCAACGTTCCTTCTAATAACTACATAAAAATTACATTTGCTTCCATCACAGAGATGTGCAGTAAAAAAAGAAAAAGACCCATTAGATTATCTACTCTCATCTCCTCCTAGGAAGTTTGTTTGTTTGTTTTTTTAAACTACAATAGGCTTTCTAAGGACTTTAGGCTGTTCAACTATTCCAAGATAATAGAGATAATGAGGAGGGAGGAAAGGCACCTCACCGCACAGTGTTTATACTTTATAAATCTGTACATTGGTACCAGGCGGGGCCGGGGGCGGGGGGTGGGGGGGGTGGGGGGGTGGGCAGGGACACCATCATGGCCAGAGTATAAGTGGACAAAGCTCAAAGGAAAGGTGGGAAACTGAGCCAGGAGACCCAAGGCAAGGCTGGGATTATAAAATTAGAGCCATTGTTAGAGTTCAAATAAATAATCACAGCTGGGTAAAAGAGAGGAGCTAGTTAGTGGTCATGCAGGCAGTTTCAGACCTGGGAACCAGAGGTTCGAGACAGCATGTTTGATATAAACGTTGATATGGAAATGATATTAATGTAGATTATTATGCACATATAAATATTTTATAATATTTCAATCATACTGTGAAGTGTTCTGATTCTGTTCCCTTAATATTAAATCCTTACCTTAATCAGGATTGTTAAAAAAACCTCAAAACAATTTCCTTAATGTCTTAATCATTTTTTTAAAATTAAAAAAATTTTTATTGAAATATAGCTGATTTACATTATTACATTAGTTTTAGGTATACAGTATAGTACGTCAATAATTTTTATAGATTATACTCCATTTAAAGTTAGTATAAAATATTGGCTATATTCCCTGGGCTGTACAATATATCCTTGTATCTTACGTATTTTATACCTAGTAATTTGTACCTCTTAATTCCCTCCCCCTAACTGTCCCCCCCATCCTTGACAACACTTGATATTATCAAAGGGGTGGAAAGAAAGAAAGAGATATTATCAGGCTTTTTAATTGTATCCTCGTTAGTGTCTGTGTAGTGGAGGTATCATTGTGGTTTTAACTTGCATTTCTGTAATGATAATGAGTATCTTTTACTGTGCTATACATGTTTTAAATCCTTTACCTATTTATTTAATTCATTTAATTTTATAAATAAAGTATTTGGGGCTTCCCTGGTGGTGCAGTGGTTGGGAGTCCGCCTGCCGGTGCGGGGGACACGGGTTCGTGCCCCGGTCCGGGAGGGTCCCTCATGCCGCGGAGTGGCTGGGCCCGTGGGCCGTGGCCGCTGGGCCTGTGCGTCCGGGGCCTGTGCTCCGCGGCGGGAGAGGCCGCGGCGGTGAGAGGCCCGCGTACCGCAAAAAATAAAAATAAAATATTTGTAAATAAATTTTTTTTTCTTTTTTTTGCGGTAAACGGGCCTCTCACTGTTGTGATGCTTATTTCGTCTCCAAATGTTTTCAGAATGAGGGACTAAGGACCTACACAAAGAAGAGAGGGTGAGAGAGAGAGACAGAGATGGCGGGGTGGAGGGGGGAGCTGAAAATGTAAAATGTCATCATTTCATCATTTGAGTTCATTGTTGAGTAAGTTGACACATGTGAGTAAATAAAGCTCAGTTAACTGTAGTCTACTTGTGTCGAATTTAATATCTAAAGATGTTATTATTCAAACTTGACTATCTTTACCTCTATCAATGCTTTATCACTTTAAGTCTACTTTGTATAATAGTAATCTGGATTAGCAGGATGCTTTTTATTATACCTCTTCCTTGGTTTGGCAAGAACAGATGACTGTCCCTCATTATCCTTTCCCCAAAGTAATTGAATCATCAATAAAGACTGTATTCCTCACCAGACATAAGGGAACATAAGCCGTTTAAGCAGAAATGTCCTAAGGTAGCTTCTGAGAACTGCCTGTTAAACAAAGCGGTTGTGTGGTATTACCCCCTTTCTACCCTCCTTCTTCTTCTATGCTTCTACTGTGGGTGTTTGGACTCCATCTCATGCCTGGATAACAAGGTCTCTCACCTAAGAGGTTGCAAAAGGGAATAAGGAAGTTATTTTTTTGTCCCGGAGGAATTTTAAGCCACCATAAAAACTCCAACCACCCAGCGATGCATTAATTTATGTGAGATTGAGATAAAGTTTTATTTTATATAAGCCACTGTCACATGAGATTTCTGTTAGTTGCATATGAACACAGTTCTAACCTGGTGTATATTTTCAATCCATTTACTTTCAGCCTGTTTCTATTCTTTTGTTTTAGATATATCTCTTATAGCAATATATAGCTGAAATTTTTTTCATCCAATCTGCCAAGATTTTAACTCTTTCTAATCTCTTTTAACTAGACAATCAGACCATTCATATTAATTGTGCTTACTGATATATTTGAATTTATTTCTAACACCTTATTGTTTTCTATTTGATTTTTATTATGATAGTGCTTTAAATTCTCCTTTCTTGTTGGATTCTTTTATACTGATTTTTTTCTCATTAAAATTTTAATTACTAATTTTGAATGTGTATAACATAATATATTTGTATCATTTTGTTGATGACTCTAAAAATTTAACCTTTATCTTAAGAGTCTAAATTTAAGCAATATCTTTACTATTCTCCTAGAAAATGTATGTATTTTAAGACTAAATCCAATTCGCCTCCTTACAGAGCCAATATTAACCTTTGCCTCAGATCAAATTTCCTTCTTGATTTTTACAACACTCCATATTGAGCTTTATTGTCATTACTTTGAATTGTCAGTGCATGAGTAGTTGTATTCAAATGTTTAACATTTTGTTTGTTCACCATCCATTCCTTTTTAAAATAACTTTATTGAGATATAGTTCATGAACCATACACTTCACCCATGTAAGTGTACAGTTCACTGGTTTTTAACATATTCACAGAGCTGTGCAACCACTACCAAAATGTAATTTTAGGACAGATTCTTCATCACCAAAAGAAGCCATGAATCTGTTAGAAATCATTTCACATTTACCACATTCACTACCCAAACCTAGCCAGCCACTAATTTACTTTACGTCTCTATAAATATGTCTGTTCTTGACATTACACCTGAGTGGAATCATGCAATATGTCATCTGTTAGCACTAGTTTCTTTCACTAATCCTAATGATTGTTTCTCTCCCTACATCATCAATTTTTCTCTCCACTCAATTATTTCTCATCAATATACAAATATACCATAGTGTTTCCCATCTAAACAATAATAGTACATTGAGTCCATATCCCTAGACACTTCTGCCATATTTTTCTGCTCTTCTTTGAAGCAAAATTTCTCACATAAATTTTCTCCTCCCACTCATCTCTCATTCTGTCCTGTTGTCACACCATTTTTCCCTCCACCACTATTCTAACTCATTCTCATCAAAGGCATCAATAAATTCCATTTTTTTACATATATTTGGAAAAACGTCAACCTCCATGACTTATTTTTGTCAGTTATTCCTTAATTTTTGCAACACTCTTTTTCATTTCTGGAATTATTCTGGTTCATCTCCACATTTTGGGATATTTTCAAATGGAAAATTTTCCATAAGCAACACTGACCCTTCAGATCAAAATCCCACATGATTGTCACCCAGCAAAGAACTAGATCTTAATAAATAATATATTTTCCCTGTCTGAGTTCTGAACCGATTTGAGTGAATATAAAAGATTAAATGGATGAAACTTTCATAGCGCGTTTGGGATCTTTACCAATTAGTTTACAACAAGGCTGAGACAAATTGAGAGTACATGATTTCTATGAATAGGCAAAAGCTCACAAGGAAGGGTAACAAAAAGAATAAAACCACATGTGCCCTGTCCCAAAATTGTGAATCATATAACTCACTTCATTTCCTCAACATTCTACCCAGGAAGGAGTCAGTGAGTGATGGAAAGAACACAGAACTGTTATACTAATGGATGGTCCCTACATGAGAGGAAGCATCATAAATGACAAACAAGCCTCCCACTCTTCCAATATGAGCAGTTCTTAAACTCGAATGTTAGCATCAGATAAAACTTCAGTCAATCTTTCAAGTATATTTTTAAAAATACCTTCTATCTGGTGCTAATTGGAAACAAGCTATATACTTTTTTTTCAAGAGAAGCAGAATATAACCCACAAAGTGACATTTTAAACATTTCTAGCAGTTTGGTGACAGTCATTATAAAAGTCAAATAATCCCCTGCTTTTTTCTTAAATGAAGTTCCTTTTATATAATTTATTATTTCCAGTTGTGGACTTTTCTGCCTAAAAAAGATCATTTAACACTTCTTGTAAGGCTGGTTTAGTTGTGATGAATTCCTTTAGTTTTTGCTTTCCTGGGAAATCTTTATCGCTCCTTCAATTATGAATGATAACCTTACTAGATAGAGTATTCTAGGTTGTAGGTATTATTAATACATCTTGGTGTGGATCTCTTCAGGGTTCATCTTATTTAGGATTCTCTGTGCTTCCTGGATCTAGATGTCTGTTTCCTTCCCCAGGTTAGGGGGATTTTCAGCCATTATTTTTTCAAATAAGTTTTCTATCGCTTTCTTTCTCTCTTCTTCTGGGACCCCTGTAATGTGAAAGTTAGTATTCTTGATGTTGTCCCAGAAGTCCTTTAAGCTCTCATTTTTAAAAATTCTACCTTTTGCTGTTCAGATTGGGTGATTTCCACTCTTCTATCTTTCAGATCACTTATTAGTTCTTCTGTATCATCTAATCTGCTATTGATTCCCCCTAATGTGTGTGTGTGTGTGTGTGTGTGTATAATTTCATTTATTGTATTCTTCCACTCTGATTGGCTCTTTCTTATATTTTCTACAGTGAAGTTCTCACTGTATTCCTCCAGGCTTCTCCTGAGTTTGGTGAGCATCCTTTTGACCATTTTCCAGACCTCTTTATCAGGCAAGTTACTTATCTCCATTTCATTAGATTTATTTTCTGGGATTTTATTTTGTTCTTTTATTTGGAACATATTTCTCTATATCCTCTTTTTTTTTCTTTTTTTGCGGTACGCAGGCCTCTCACTGTTGTGGCCTCTCCTGTTGCGGAGCACAGGCTCCGGACGCGCAGGCTCAGCGGGCATGGCTCACGGGCCCAGCCGCTCCACGGCATGCAGGATCTTCCCGGACCGGGGCACGAACCCGTGTCCCCTGCATCGGCAGGTGGACTCTCAACCACCTCGCCACCAGGGAAGCCCTGTATCCTCTTGTTTTTTGACTTTCAGTTCTTGTTTCTATGAATTAGATGAAACGGCTACCCCTCCTGGTCTTGGAGGAGCGACCTTGTGTCTTGTGGTCTTGGAGGAGCATCTTCTGTATCAACTGTTCTGGTGGTTCTGGCAGGCTGGCTGGGGCTGGAGTGGGCATGAGCTGGGGGAAGTGCAGCTATAAAATAAATAAGTCATGGGGGTGTAATGTACACATACGGAACGTAGTCAATAATACTGTAACAACTTTGTATGGTAATGGATGGTAACTGGGTTTATTGTGGAGTTCATTTCATAATATGCAAAAATATCAAATCACTATGTCATATACCTGAAACTGAAATAATATTGTATGTTAATTATAACTAAATAAAAAAAGAAGTTCCTGAGCAAAGTATACCACCTGCATAATGACATGGGATCATGCACACGTCATTCATCACGAGCTGCTGTGATATGCTCCCAGGATGGACTTCAGATTATATAATCTGTCGCTAACGGATTCCATGTTACTTTGCCTTTATCTTCACATAGCACCATCAGGATTTCCACTATATCATCTCTAAATTCAGTAGACAGTCTTGAACTCAAACAAATACAGCTTATTTTAGTTACCTATGTGATAAGACCTCTGCTCATAACGGCGTTAGGTTTAAATGTATAATAATAATGGGTAGTGAATTTGAGACAGAAGGATTGGGCATCAAGCTTGTGACATCCTTTATGTAATCTCTTAAGGAACATCCCCCTCACTTTCACTTTTGTCTGTTTGTTGTTCTCATAGCTTTTCCAGAATTTTAAGATATTTATTTAATAGTTACATTTATTTAGCCTTTACTGCGTGGTAAACTCTGTTCTGGGAACTTAACGTAGATCGTTTGACTTAGTTGTCACAGAATCTATAGGGTAGCTACCATATTATCTCCATTTTCCTAATGAGCAAAAGCTAAATTCAGAAAAGACAGCTGACTTGCCCAGAGTCACACTTCTGATAACAACAGCAGCAGGACTTGTACTCATCATTCTAACCCTTCCTTTTACTGCCTTTCTAAGTCTAAGGGACTTGCAAACAAGTACAGGGCTACTCTGAGGGGGTAGCTGAGAATATAGTGGAAGATGTCATTGTCTATAACCCAACAGAAATCTCCTTATTTCAGTAGGTTGTAGAATAAAATGATGAGATGGACCCAGCCTCAGAGATAACAAATTCACCAGCATTTCTTCTGTGGCATCTGGCTGGCTTCTCTTTCCATGGGGCAATGGCAGAGGTTTAGAAATGTCTTGGCTTAATTAGCACAATGAGATTCAAACGTTCATTAGGACAAAAATGGAAACTTCATTTTTTCTAAAAATGGTGTTTACCACATTGGTATTTTAGTCTTGATAATTCAAAAACCAATATTGCTAATGTCTGGACATTGTGCTCCAGCATTGCTCCAAATATGGCTAGGTTAACATGTGCCATGGAAATAAAAACAAATACTTTTCGTGCTTCTAAGCGCTCTTCTCATTGCTTTACAGGGAATACCCTATTGAATCCTCGTCACGGTTTTTTGAGGAAGGTAGTATTATTAACCACATTTCGTAGATAAATACAGTATATGCTCTGGGAGATGATACTTGTTCACTCCAGTAAGATGGCATTTGCTGATGCTTGTATGCAGATTCAGGATGCTGGACTCGCACCCTTGTGTACATAATCACCTTATAAGACTGCTTCTCAATATATGTATGTGCATTCACATGTGTTTGTGTGTGTGTGTGTAACCGTCTGATGAAATTATAAACATTTAGATTCAAATGATATGCTTTTTGAGTTAAAAAGAAAAAGGCCTATGATTAAAATTGTGTAATCTCACCTATTTCTCAACCTCTATGGTTTTGTTTTTCTACCTGTAAATGAGAATAATTATTTATTTTATGCTTTATAGGTTTTTTCAAGTGCCTACTATGATTAAGAAACGTAAAAAAAATTTTTTTAAGAAACCTGAACTGTTTAAATTAGAGTTTTGCAACCTCAGCACTATTGGCATTTTGAGCTGGTTAATTCTTTGTTGTGGGAATGCCCTGTGCATAGTAGGATGTTCAGCAGCTTCCCTGGGTTCTACCCACCAGATGCCAGTAGCTCATCTCCAGTTGTGGGAAAAAAAAAAAAAAAAAGTCTCCAGACATTTGTCAAATGTCCCCTGGGGAGCAAAATTACCCAAGCTGAGAGTTGACTTAGGAGTAGAGTAGATAATTTTGAAATTCTCAGTATATTTTGTCTCTTTGTTTATCAGTGTTTTTAAATCCTTGTTTCTTCAGCTTCTTTTTTTTAACTTTGATGCCTTCCTTCTATAAAATTATGGTCTTTCATGTCTCAGGAAAAAATTGAGAGAAATCTACCTAGACAAAGAAGTCTATAGAATATAACATAGAAAAATATGACATAAGGGGAGTTACTGTCAGACAAGAAGGGAGAGAAGAATCGGTGCAGAAAGAGGGGGAAATGGGAAAAGGGGTAGAAAGGGATAAGAGGCCAAAGACAGGACTGCTTACCTGTCAAGTACATACTTACCTTAAGAACTTGGTCCTGAGTCTCAGATACCTTGACATTATTCCTATACATTTTAGCTGAACTACATTCTTCACAATCTAATTATATCCAGGCACTGATGACTATAATGGAAGTCTCTACCCATTTAACCATATCCATCACTGTCTGGCTAGGGGAGTGTTACTAATTCCAAGTGGAACCATCTATCAACATGGTTCTTTATTTTTCTTTCAGACAATCTGTAAGGGCAACTAATTTTCATCTAAGAGCAAATAAAATGAATCTATAGGAAAAATGATACTTAAAAAAAACACCTATGCTTCTTTCCATAAATCTAATCTCAGTAGAACTAGACATAGTAATCAATACATTTATGCAAAATAATACTACTAATAAATTAGTACAAAATGAATCTAAATATTAAATAAACCATCTTCCTCTTTGATGGGAGTTAGCTTGGTCTTGGACTTTAAAGACCACTGAGAAAGAAAGAATCTGCATTACATCAATCCTATTCATCTCCCTCGTCATTATTTTCCTCCTCTTTCTCTTTTTTTTAAAATTGTCTTATTGTGACTATAGTTTATGAAGCACTACATCATGAATGTCCCATTTATCACTCATAGCAACCCTACATCATATGGAAGCAAGTATCGTGGTTGAGGAAACCAAACCTCGTAGGGGGTAAGTGTCTCTGCCACATTAATACAGCAACAGAGAGGCAGAAAAGATATTAGAAGCAAAATCATTTGTTTCCTAAATTCATTGCTCGTATATCTTGCAAGCAGGATTTTAATCTTTTGGAAAACTGTATAATAATAACAAAATATCCAGTAACATGGTACAAAATGCAACTTGTTTGCTGGGAGAAAGAGTAGTGATGAGTCTTGACGTCCAGGGAGAGGGAGAAGGTACTAGATTATACCCCTTCGTAGCCCAGAATGATGTCAGATGATGTATGCTTCAGACTGAGTGGATCTGAAGATCACCCAAGGTTGGCACAATAAACAATGACCAAAGGAAAGATGTAACCCAAATCACTGCCACTGACAACTCCATAATTTTTATCATAGCCTCCCAGCAAAACATCCTAAGTCAGCCATTACTCACTGCTCAGCTGTGTCAGAGGTGAATATGACTGTGCTTCTGATCTCTGAAATCATCTCTAGTCTACACTGAACTAGGGCCTTGTGTCTTCCACAAATGTTGATCTAAATCCTGAACTCTTCTTATTATCCAGGAGAGATGCAAGGCTCCCTAAGTTATTAGGAATGCTTAAAAATAAAACTCAAGACTGTTATTCCAAAAATATCAGATACATGACTAAATAATAGCTCGCAAATATTGAATGTTCAACATGTATCAACAAAAACATGCAAAATATATCCCTCATCCTTGAAATGTGCTTTGGGGTCATTGGTGCTTCCTTGGCTTTTATATAAAGCAATTGGGGGATCAGAAAGTCTCAGTTACCTGCTCAAGGTTTAATAGCTGGTAAGGGCAATTGTTAAGGTTCGAGCCCAAGTCTGACTACAGAACTCATGTCCTTACCACCCTGCCATAATGCCTCTTAGAACGAGGTAATTAGTGTTCATCAGAATGTGGCACATGATCCTGGGCAGAGAGGAGGTCAGTGGAAATACACTGGAAAGACAAAAGTGGCTCATCCTTGTAAGTGCCCCAGATCAAAGCACCGAGACTAGGGCCACGGTAAATTCTTCCACCCAGAGGGACTATCCTTGGATTCAAATCTGTAGGTAAGGCTTGTACACAATTATTTTGGTCTTATTACAAATCCTTTAAGTCTGACCAAGGTGATATTTGGAGAACCAGAAGCAGGCTCAGATTCTGCAGCAAAGAAAGGCCTAGGAAGGGCTAGTAACATGGTTAAGCTTCCCCATCAGTAAGTCATGTGACCAGACCTACAGATTGTCCCTAAAGAGAGCAGAATTGGGAAAAAGAAATCATTGCCCTAGGCATGGGTAAGGCTGCCCACCCATGAGGAAAAGAGCCGAAGAATCCACATTACCAGGCTTCTTTGAGTTCCCTGAAACTAGAGCCAGCCTGGCACAATGGACTGTGAGAGAACAGCAGTAAACATCTCTAAAATCATGACCATGGGTGAAGAGAGCTTTTCAAACACTGGCTGAGAGCTCAAATCTGGAGCCAGTCAGCACCCAGCTTATAGATGACAGGACTTTGGTTCATAAAGAGCAAAGGTGGGTGTGTTGGCAGTGGAGAGGGCAGGTAGGCGTGACAGGACAACCCCCGACAACTGAGAATCAGGCAGATGTTTTGGTTTGGGTTTTTTCAGAAACAGATTCTGAGGCAAGAATTTGTTTCGGTTTGGGTTTTTCCGGAAACAGATTCTGAAACGAGTAGAGTGTGCGTGTGTGTGTGTGTGTGTGTGTGTATTGGCGGGATGGGGGTGAATTCCAAGAAACACTGATGACAAATGGAGAAGTGATATAGGGAAGGGAAGCAAGTCAATACAGGGTGCATTATCAAGCAAGTTGCCCCTACGGGAAGTTGGAGCCTAAATTGCATTGAAGAAATGTGGATTACAGTGTGGATCGTACTTCAGAATCATCCCAACTAAGGAGGGAGGAGGGTGGGCTGTCTATGTAGTAACTCTCTGTCTGATAGTGGATGAGGACCGATCTTGAGGACATTAACTCTGCAACACATGCAGCTTGTCACTGCTTTCATGGCCAGATAAAATCCCCACAAGAATACAGAGTAAAGAGCCTTCCGGGTTCAGAGGTCATTGCTTAGGGGATATGGTCAAGGCACCAAGAGCATCTGCTACAGTGAATGCTTTTGTGTCCTTTCCATTCTTTTTATTTACTCAACAGAGTGGTATAGGGGAAATGTGTGGGCTTTGGAGTAAAATAGACCTGAATTTGAAGCCTAGGTTGGCCATTACAGCTTTTCAGGCAAACTTTTTTCAAAGAAGAATTAGTCTACATGATTCCGTAGATCAATAATGCCAGGGTCACCCTACATCCTCTCCCATGGGCACCACTGACTCTATAAAGTCAATGTCAGATTACAGCCTAGTTCTACAGTTAAAGAGAGGAACTGAGCACTGTTTAGGAGAGGAATGCTCCACTCTTTCCAACGAACTCCATGCTGCCTGCCTTAGTTTCTCATTAAGCCAGAAAAATAACACGTACCACCTCAGGTGGTTGTGGAAGTGAGATTATGTGTTTGAAGTATACTGTACAATGCTAGGTACAAAGTAAATGTTCAAAGGATGTTACCTAGTATTGATTCATTTTGTTAATAATTTTTAAATAATGATAAATACTTTTGAGAAGTGCCGTGTTCTAGAAAATATGTTTGTGGAAATATACAGGTATGTTTATGATTTTCCTTTGTAGGAGCTTTCCAAATTGTAGAGATAAGACAAACATACCATTGAGTCATATAATAGATGCTAAATTTTTTTTGTAAGAAGAAAGAACCGTTCCAGTTGAACAAACCATAGGAGACTCCCTAGTGGAAAGATTTGAGGTTATTTTAAAAATTAGCATAGGGTTCCCTGGTGGCGCAGTGGTTGAGAGTCTGCCTGCTAACGCGGGGGACACAGGTTCGAGCCCTGGTCTGGGAGGATCCCACATGCCGCGGAGCGGCTGTGCCCGTGAACCGTGGCCGCTGAGCCTGCGTGTCAGGAGCCTGTGCTCTGCAACAAGAGAGGCCGCGATAGTGAGAGGCCCGCGCACCGCGATGAAGAGTGGCCCCCACTTGCCACAACTAGAGAAAGCCCTCGCACAGAAACGAAGACACAACACAGCAAAAAACAAATTTTTTTAATTAAAAATTAGAATAGATTTCTTTATAAGCTGCAAGAGAACAAGGCCCTGGCTGTCTTGTTAATTGCTGTATCCCTGGTGGCTAGAACAGGGCCAGACCCATAGCTCAGTACTCGATATTTATCAACTAAATGACTGTGAAGAGGATGGGAAGTGTTTTCTAGACAGAAGTAATGACATGATCGAGAAGAGGAGACAGATAAGGTGCAGAAGGAGATACTGAGTGATCATTTCAGCTGCAACTTGGAGTTTGTGTAGGTGAGAGATGAGAAGTAGCCCAGGAAGAGTAGTTGAAGCAAGATTAGCAGAAAGCCTTGAATATCAATGCAAGGTGCTTGGGTTTTATTCTGTGGACAAAATGAAGCCATTGAAGACTGGAAATAACCTGATAAAAATGGTGATTTAGGAAACTGAATCTGGCAGTACAATGAAAAAGAAATTAGATTAGGGAGGCAGGAAGCAAGGAGACAGGTTAGAGGCCATTCCAGTCGTCCAGGCACAGGTACATCTTCGTAATTGATGCCCATGTGGTTAGCCCCAAATTACCATGAGCACCGGCTGCTGCAAACTGATTCTTTCTGACATCAAGGGCAGAGAGAGAGGGATGTTTATCTCTGGCTCTAACCCCTACATGGGACAACCTGTGAATAAAGCAATCTGTTCACCCATATGGACCCCACAAATTTTATAAATGTGAGTAAATTCACTCTCAACTTGTATTTCCTACAATTAAATTTAGCAGAGATTAGTCATCAAAAATATACCAATTGCGGGCTTCCCTGGTGGCGCAGTGGTTGAGAGTCCGCCTGCCGATGCAGGGGACACGGGTCCATGCCCCGGTCCAGGAAGATCCCACATGCTGCGGAGCGGCTGGGCCCATGAGCCATGGCCACTGAGCCTGCGCGTCCTGAGCCTGTGCTCCACAACGGGAGAGGCCACAACAGTGAGAGGCCCCCGTACCGCAAAAATAATATATATATATATACCAGTTGCAATTCCCCATTGTAGGGAGTGTTTATCCATTAGGTAGAAACACACATAGTCACATACACACCAACAACAATAGTGACAAAATTCTTTATCCAAAATTATCTAACTAGTCTATATTCCACAAGGTACCTTTAATCAATAAAACCACAGACAATCTGACACTCAATATCATGAACACGACTGACTCTATAAGGTCAATCTCTGATCACTGGCTAGTTCTTAGTTAAAGAGAGTAAACTGATACTATTTGAGATGGAAATGTCCCACCCGTTTTCTAAATAATATCATGCCTGTCAACTTAAAATATACCCATGGGAAATATATTTCTTTATAATCATTCAGTCAGTCGTTTACCAAGTATATATTAAATGCCTGGTTGCATAGTTGTGACAAACGTGATAAGGATGATCTAGGTTATGGGGAAATAAATATGAACATAACAAGATTCTTGTCTTTGAGGAATTCAGAGTCTCTTGCAATACGTAATCAAATGCCACAGAAGGCAGGAAGGTTAAGGCATAGCTGGCTCTAGAAAATCAATAAGTATGTATTGGATGTCTGTTGTGTATAAGATCTTAGGTTATTCACATTATTTATAAATAACTGAAAGATAAAACTTAATAATCTTTCAAAATTCAGAAATATCTATGGGTTTGCACACTAAGGCAATATTAGTAGATACACTTCTATTTGTCATTAAACAATAGCTTTATTGAGTACCTACTATATTCTAGGAACTAACGTAGATAATAAGTATTTAAAGACAATTAAAATGTGGTCTGCACCCTATGTATCTCATTTATCTAGTGAGATATATCTGTCAGATTAAATTATACTGCACATATAACTTCAAGATCAACAAAGATTTATTCTCAGTCATGCTGTATACACATCATAGTTCAGCCTCAGCTCTGCTTCACAGTCTTACATATAGGATAAAGCTGGCGAGAAGGTGTCTATCTGAGAAATCGCTGCTTTTTGTGGGGGGGTGGGTGGGGGAGAGACACGGGCAAAAGGGACACATATCACTTCTGCTCACATTTCATTGGCCAATGCGCATCTCATAGGCATGATAGCACCAATAAGATGGGGAAGGAAAATCATCCCATAAGAAGAAGCATTACAGGGAAGGAACTGGGCGATTTGGTGAACAATAATATATCTACCACAGTGAGTTCACTAAAACCACAAACCCTCCCAGTAGTACTTTCCCTAGTTCTCAAAAATATAATCAGTGTGGGGCTTCCCTGGTGGCGCAGTGGTTGCGAGTCCGCCTGCCGATGCAGGGGACACGGGTTTGTGCCCCGGTCTGGGAAGATCCCACATGCCGCGGAGCGGCTGGGCCCGTGAGCCATGGCCGCTGAACCTGCGCATCTGGAGCCTGTGCTCCGCAACGGGAGAGGCCACAACAGTGAGAGGCCCACGTACCGCAAAAAAAAAAAAAAAAAAAAAAAAAAAAATATATATATATATATATATATAAAATCAGTGTGGACATACTTATCATTTGGTAAAAAGAAACCATCGTCGGTTCACCCAAGAGCTATTATAGTAGGAAGGACTAAGTGCAAACCCATGAAATTACCTCCACTTGCTAATGCCAAGAACAGAATAAAAAACAATAGCCCTTCACAAGGGTAATGGCCCAACAAGAATTGGAAAGTTCATTCTTCCTGACCCCATAATTTTAGGTTCCATCTTTCCAGAGGTTCTGGTTCCCAGAGCAGGAAAAATGACACTAGGGGCCACAATATTCTGCTAAACTTAAAATTATATTAGTCAAGTCTCCTCTTAATATATCAGTTTCTACACCAACATATTGACTATATTGATATATTGACTAAATACTGACTATTGCTTCTGCTGCTACTGATGCTACTACTAGTGCTATCACCATCACCACCACCACCACCACCATTACCACCACCATTACCATCAACACCACCACCATTACCATTACCCCTTCTGTCACCAACATCACCGCCAGTGCCACTGTCACCTTTTACTCAAGACTGCTGTGTGTCTTATATGTATTTTTATTTAATTGAATGTACAGTGGTCCTATGAGGTAGATACTATGGTTATTCTCATTTTATAGCTAAGGTAAATAAAGATAATGAATTTTTTTTAATTGCTCGTTTCCATAGCTAATGAATAATAGAATTTGAAATTTAAATCCAAGAATTCTGATACCAAAACCCAAAAACCTACCCAGCATATAAATTACCTCTAAGTAATACTGAATTCCTTAGAAAATGTCCAAACTCTCTTTTTTCATGATGGCATTCACAGAACAACAGTAAAAACAAAACAGTGTTCCACTTCTTTCACTATTTTGGGGCGATAGTAGGAAAATCACAGGGTTTCGAACCAGAAGATGTTTTTCTTCTGTTCTAGTTTCACTGCCAACTGACTATGTGACCTTATAGAAATCTGTTAACCTCTCTGAGTTGTAGCAGTAAAACTGAAACAATAATCTTGGATTGCCTTACCCAGTACTGGTGAGAAAGATCAAAAAATACATGTGACATCACAGTGTGAACTATAATTCCCGTAGAGGTGTAAATTACTATTATTTCTGCTTGATTTTTCCTCTCTCTGAAAAGCTAGCCTCCCCTTATATTCCAAAAACTTAGATTATGGTCTCTAGTCTGTGGTTGGAGAGATATTTATAATATTTTCTACAAAGGATAATCATAAATATTTGAAGTTATCTGCTTTTCAATGATAGAACAATAGGGCTTCCCTGGTGGCACAGTGGTTGAGCGTCCGCCTGCCGATGCAGGGGACGCGGGTTCGTGCCCCGGTCCGGGAAGATCCCACATGCCGCGGAGCGGCTAGGCCCGTGAGCCACGGCCGCTGAGCCTGCGCGTCCGGAGCCTGTGCTCCGCAACGGGAGAGGCCACAACAGTGATAGGCCGGCGTACCGCAAAAAAAAAAAAAAAAAGTATCAATTAAATTTAAAAATAATAATAATAGAACAATAACCTTTTTTCATTCTGATGTCTAGAAAAGAGGTAGTCTCTGATTGGTTTAGGACCCCCCCCAAGGGAGCAGGGCCTCAGGGAATTTCCCAGACGTTCCCAATTCAATGGGAGGACAGGTGATGAGGAAGAAGTGAAAGCCTCTATTGTTCACCCTAAAGAATCATTTCTAAAGGGAGGTTTTCTGACTCATGAGCTGCCAACGTTCTTCAATTATTCAGTTCACAAACTGGCAATCCCATTATTTCATCCAGAAAGAAAATAAAGGGAAGATTATGACACACCACAGGACAACTTCTCATTGGGTTTGTCATTTACAAGCAGGATGGACTAAGGTCCTACACAGAAGGAGGACCTCAGGAGACACCCTGCCCAGTGCGTATTCATGAATGACTTACTGCTAGAGAGGATCCTTTGTGTAAGTGACCTTGGCTTTTCTGAATAGGTGCTGTGCTGTTCACGCCCTCCTGAGTCACCCTGAACTCACCTGTAGAACTTCACTGAGGGCAAACCATTGCTCAGGATGTTGGAGAAGAATCCACGTGGTTCTACAGAACCCTGTCCCACCACCCTGACACAAGAGCTGATAACTGCAGAACCTTCCCTAAAGTAGAGAAGACCTCCTTCTCTGGATAAGGCCTCATTTTAAAAAATTATTTTAAATGCAATGAGGGAGAGTCATGGGATGCTAAGGTGTAAGAAGCAGTCAGATGGTGGTTACTGTTCCTTTGCTTTATGCAACACGCTGCTAAGTGACGCTCAGATATTGACTACATCCAGTTCATCACTCTGGCAAAGAGGAAATTATTTTAAACATGGGAGATGTACCAGGTCCTTGCCTGGCTTTACCTACTTGTATAAATGAATGAATATTAAAGCGTTTGCCTATAACCCTCATCCAAACTCCATGGGTTCAAATAAGCAACTGCCTACAAAAGGGAAACCATTCTGATGGCTTCCTTTCCTCATAGGGGGCAGAAATGATGTACCACAGAAACCTCTATTCATAATTCTTTTACCATCTTGAACACTAAGTGATAGATTTTTCTATACCCTCTAATTGAAACAGGCAAATCTAATTTCTGGCGTAGAAAGTACATCCATAGATATGTTGCAAACATTACCCGTTATCTTCTCTTACTGTGAAGTGTATAATTTATCTTCTAGGCAATGGCACCCATATCTTAGTATGACTTATGTAAGAAAAATAGCCCACAGTCGTGGAATATTAATTGTTTCTGTTTTCCCCAAAATAAAGAGAGCAAAAAAGTTATATGCCTTGGGAGAATAGGTCCAACTTCAAGTTCTTAAAGTTAATTCAACATTTCCCCTAACATCCTTCTAAACTTTGGTTCCAGGTGTCTTCCGCGGTAGTTAAAGTTGGTGCTCTGTATTTACCTCCCTGTATAAAGGACCCTCCCCTTTAGAGAGAGTCAGGAGCTTTTCTTTGTTTTGCCTGATTGTTTTAACTAATCACTTACTTTGGCTGCCTGAATCTATGCCTTTTGGAAAAGTTACAACCTTGTGTTACTCTGGGATTTACTTTCAAGGTACTGCTATAAGTTTTAAAATAAGGGACAGGCTTTGTGACTTTAGAAACAATATATATTATGATCCAGTTAAACTTATAGGAAAGCTTTTCTCAAGGCCCTCGATTGAAAAACAACACTGCGTGCAGAGAACAACGCTTGTGTTCCCAAGAGTGGTGGCCTGACACACCAGTAAAATACGGCCTGTCTTCCTCTTGTCACTTGTGGCACCTGCTCCCAGTGTCACAGGATGAAATCACTCCACTTGCATCTCAAAAACCTACACCGCAGTTTCCCCTGACCCTCACATCTGGACATTTTATTTATGCCTATGGCTTTCCACAGTACTTTCTCCTGTTCCTAAGCATCTCTTTTTTTTTTTTAACATGTGACTGTTACGGTTATTGTTTTTGCAAATATATAATCTATCTGCTTAGACTGTATGCTTCCCGAGGGTGGGAAGTGATGCCATAAGAGGTTCAATGCATCCAATAGGGCCTGACACGTTGCTTGACACTAAGTAGGTCCTTAAAATACTTACTGAATAAATATTTTGAGAACATGCTACCGGATGATGAAAATTAGACAACACTAGGCAAAGCCTTTGAGCCCCTTGTAGGCAGGTATCCATACCTCCCCAAGGTGTTGAGGAGCTAGAGGAACAAAAGTGTACAGAGTGAGTTCTTGGGAACCGCAGAGTTGGTTGTGAAGCAGGAAGTGTCTACACTGTTGCTGTCACTGCGTAAGTCCCTATGTCCGTCCATCAGTGGCTTGAATTTCTAACACTCTGGAGAGAACATCATTTTAAGTGACACGGGGTCACCGTCACAGCAGAGTTTTGGCTTCACCAGTGTGAGGAGAAGGGGGCTGTCTCCCAAAGACATGGACAGGGAAAGGTAGACATTTTTCTGTCACCAAGACTACACATAGTTGGAGAAACGCTGTTTTCCAAAAGCAAAGCTGCACGATGTTAGAAGAATCTTGGGTGCTGAAACACTAAAAATGATAAACGTTTCTTAAACCTCAGTTTGCTTAATAAGTGGCATATAGAAGCTACTCAGTATATAATTTGTTAAATGATAAATATATCACTAGGAATTCTTTCCAGATATTTAAATCCAGAGCCCGAAGAAGCATGTTACTTCTGTTTTGTGTGTGTATTTATGTATCCATAAACAAGGTGTCATTAAGCCACATTAGACCTTGAGAAAAAATTATGTTATATTAAAGTTAAACACAATTTTAGCCAGATCAAATTCACACTATTCAGAGTCTTCATGAACCTATTCTTCCCCTTACTTGATATTCTCTACAGAGAAAATAGCATATATGCCCCCATTCCCTATCGTTTCCCAAAAGCATTGATATGGCTGTCATCTTCTGAGGATGTGCTAAGAGCTGGGTTTGCTGATCCAACTCCAGTTGTTGTGCTGAGTGAATTCTCTTCTAAGCCAGAGATGGAGTTGCTGAACTCAAGCTGGAATCGCATTTACCTTGACAAGCTAAGACTTCCCCTTATTTCCCAGCTGATAACTTAGGCCACTGACGCTTTCACTCCTCATGTGTCATAACAAATAAACAGAACGCTGCAAGACAGAGGGGACAGTTCCTTCTCCTCCGGGGAGAATTCTCTTCAGCTGGTCCCACAGCAAGTTTGGTTGCTCCTCACAATATCGCTGAGTCTAGGTGTATATCTTCACTTAATCATCCTTGTCTTGGAATATTGGAGAGAGATATTTGACCCTCCCTTAAAGCCTATGTGAAAAAGTATATGCTTGTAGCAAAACAATTCTTCTCTTGTTCCCTAGACCTGAATGATGAGGTAATATCTCAAAGATTACTAACATGAACGCCCATCTAATTATCTTATTTAAAACTGCAACCTGGATCAAGTGGTGTTTATCCCAGAAATGCAAGGATTCTTCCATATACGCAAATCAATCAATGTGACAAACCATATTAACAAATTGAAGGAGAAAAACCATATGATCATCTCAATAGAAGCAGAAAAAGCTTTCAACAAAATTCAACATCCATTTATGATAAAAACCCTCCAGAAAGTAGGCATAGAGGGAACTTACCTCAACATAATAAAGGCCATATATGACAAACCCACAGCCAACATTGTTCTCAGTGGTGAAAAACTGAAACCATTTCCTCTAAGCTCAGGAACAAGACAAGGTTGTCCACTCTCACCACTCTTATTCAACATAGTTTTGGAAGTTTTAGCCACAGCAATCAGAGAAGAAAAAGAAATAAAAGGAATCCAAATCGGAAGAGAAGAAGTAAAGCTGTCACATTTGCAGATGACATGAGAGTATACATAGAGAATCCTAAAGATGCTACCAGAAAACTACTAGAGCTAATCAATGAATCTGGTAAAGCAGCAGGATACAAAATTAATGCACAGAAATCTCTTGCATTCCTATACAGTAATGATGAAAAATCTGAAAGAGAAATTAAAGAAACACTCCCATTTACCATTGCAACAAAAAGGATAAAATACCTAGGAATAAACCTACCTAAGGAGACAAAAGACCTGTATGCAGAAAACTATAAGACACTGATGAAAGAAATTACAGATGATAGAAACAGATGGAGAGATATACCATGTTCTTGGATTGGAAGAATCAACATTGTGAAAATGACTCTACTACCCAAAGCAATCTACAGATTCAATGCAATCCCTATCAAACTACCAGTGGCATTTTCCACAGAACTAGAACAAAAAATTTCACAATCTGGATGGAAACACAAAAGACCCCGAATAGCCAAAGCAATCTTGAGAAAGAAAAACGAAGCTGGAGGAATCAGGCTCCCAGTCTTCAGACTATACTACAAAGCTACAGTAATCAAGACAGTATGGCACTGGCACAAAAACAGAAATATAGATCAGTGGAACAGGATCGAAAGCCCAGAGATAAACCCACACACATATGGTCACCTTATTTTTGATAAAGGAGGCAAGAATATATAATGGAGAAAAGACAGCTTCTTCAATAGTGGTGCTGGGAAAACTGGACAGCTACATGTAAAAGAATGAAATTAGAACACTCCCTAACACCACACACAAAAATAAACTCAAAATGGATTAAAGACCTAAATGGAAGGCCAGACACTATAAAACTTTTAGAGGAAAACATAGGCAGAACACTCTATGACATAAATCACAGCAAGATCCTTTTTGACCCACCTCCTAGAGAAATGGAAATGAAAACAAAAATAAACAAATGGGACCTAATGAAACTTAAAAACTTTTCACAGCAAAGGAAAACATAAACAAGACAAAAAGACAACCCTCAGAATGGGAGAAAATATTTGAAAATGAAGCAACTGACAAACGATTAATCTCCAAAGTATACAAGGAGCTCATGCAGCTCAATATCAAAAAACCAAACAACCCAATCCAAAAATGGGCAGAAGATCTAAATAGACATTTCTCCAAAGAAGATATACAGACTGCCAACAAACACATGAAAGAATGCTCAACATCATTAATCATTAGGAAATGCAAATCAAAACTACAATGCGATATCATCTCACACTGGTCAGAATGGCCATCATTAAAAAATCTATGAACAATAAATGCTGGAGAGGGTGTGGAGAAAAGGGAACCCTTTTGCACTGTTGGTGGGAATGTAAATTGATACAGCCACTATGGAGAACAGTATGGAGGTTCCTGAAAAAACTACAAATGGAACTACCATACGACCCAGCAATCCCACTACTGGTCATATACCCTGAGAAAACCATAATTCAAAAAGAGTTATGTACCACAATGTTCATTGCAGCTCTATTTACAGTAGCCAGGACATGGAAGCAACCTAAGTGTCCACTGACAGATGAACGGATAAAGAAGATGTGGCACATATATACAGTGGAATATTACTCAGCCATAAAAAGAAACGAAATTGAGTTATTTGTAGTGAGGTGGATGGACCTAGAGTCTGTCATACTGAGTGAAGTAAGTCAGAAAGAGGAAAACAAATACCATATGCTAACATGTATCATGGAATGTAAAAAAAAATGGTTCTGAAGAACATAGGGGCAGGACGGGAATAATGACGCAGACGGAGAAGGACGTGAGGACACAGGGCTGGGGAAGGGTAATCTGGAACGAAGTAAGAGAGTGGCATGGACGTATATACACCACAAAATGTAAACTAGATAGCTAGGGGGAAGCAGCCACATAGAACAGGGAGATCAGCTCGGTGCTTTGTGACCACCTAGGGGGTGGGATGGGGGGGTGGGAGGGAGACATAGATGGAGGAGCTATGGGGATATATATATATGTATAGCTGATTCACTTTGTTATGAAGCAGAAACTAACACCATTGTAAAGCAATTATACTCCAAAAAGATGTTTAAAAAAAAAAAAAAGAAAACTGCAACTTGCCCCCATTCTCCTTATGCTATTCTGTTTGAAAAAAAAAATCCATATCATTTATCACTGTATAATAATTTACCTAATTATTATGTGTCATATGTCTGTCTTCTTTTGCTACAATATAAGCTGCATGAGGACAAGCATTTTATTTGTTTTATTCATTGACATACCACAAGTGCACCTTGCAATTCTTTGTTTTTTTGGGTTTTTGGTTTTTTATGCGGTACGCGGGCCTCTCACTGTTGTGGCCTCTCCCATTGCGGAGCACAGGCTCTGGACGCGCAGGCTCAGCGGCCATGGCTCACAGGCCCAGCCACTCCGCGGCATGTGGGATCTGCCCGGACCGGGGCACGAACCCGTGTCCCCTGCATCGGCAGGCGGACTCTCAACCACTGCGCCACCAGGGAAGCCCACCTTGCAATTCCTAGTGTACGTTTGTTGACTGAATGAATAAGTGATTGACTTTGATTTGCATATTCTTCTTATTTCTCCTCTGGGACAATCATCTTCTCTTGTGCTAGCCTGGAGAAGACTTCAATACCAGCACCAACTCCTCTTCTGGTCCCAGCTTTCCTCTCTGAATCTCTGGTGCCAATCGGATCGCCTCAGTGCTCCTCAGGGTAAATCACTTCTCAGGCTTTCTCGTCTGCTCCAAGTCTTCCAGGTAGATCTCTGTATGTCTGAACCCCAGTAGTGGAAATGGGTTGGCTTTTCCGCCATTCTCTGTACAACTTCAGCAAGGAAATTCCACCTCTCTTGCATAAAACAATGTATAAAATAGACATTTGGGAGGGAAAAGAGTGGCCTGACTGCATGCGTCTAAAGCTTGTATTTGTTTCTTTAATAAAGAAAAACAATGATAAGGAAAACTTTGGAATGTCAGCTTCAGACAGTCTATGGATTCATAGATGTTTGTGGAATTATTGTCTCCTCCTAACCCCCAGTCTTGGCCCATAACCCAGTATCTTCCACTCTTATTGACCTATTGCAAAGAACGTGTTTGTCTGTCTGATAGGTAGGGCTATTCAGGACCTGAGAACCCATGAGAATTTGGGCCAAATATAAGAGCAAAGGATGTTAGAAAATGGTTAAGCCATCACATGGAGCTGTTATGTGGTGTGTTTGGAATCATAATAGGAAACAAAAGAGAGGCTGAGCAGGACTGGCCAATAAAATGGAAGGAAATCCAGAAGGTGTGGCATCTCAGAAAATCAATGGGAAAAAAATGTTTCAAATAGAAGGAAAGTCCTATGATATCATGTACTGCTGAGATATCTGACAGCCTAAAAGCTGAGAATGAGAGAACTGGTAGGATAGAGGTCTTTAGAGGTCTTTGGAGGATAATTATAGAAATTCTAGACTATAAAAGCCAAGTGAGGAAGATTTAAGGAAAGAACAGAAGGTATAGGATAATCAAAAGTAATTGACATTTTAAATGTTAGTAGTTTTGCTATAAAAAGAAACTGAAAATGAGTAATTAAGGGGTCTAACAAGGTTTATTTAAAAAATGTTTAAGATAAAAGATATCACAGTATATTCGTATGTGAGAAGAATTGATCCAGAAGAAAAAAAGAATTTCTTGTTTTGGAAGAAGGGATAATCATACGTGCAGTATCTGAGTGAGCGAAACAGACAATGTAGGTACAGTGCATCCTTGCAGCAGGAGGGAGGTGAGACCATATCGGTACCTGCTGTCAGTTTGGTGGAAGAAAGATGGAATAGTTCTTTTGAGATGGACCTAATTTTCTCAGTTAAGTAAAGGTAAGATTTTCTGCTGAAAGTAAAAAGGGGTGGGTTTATTGGCAGCTTGAAGATGGAGGAAGCTGAGGAATAGCTGTTCAAGCTTGTGTGTTCAGTAGAAAATCATAAAGGTCACTTGACTAAGCAGTTTTCAGACTTAGCCAGTCATCCACATCAGCCGGAGAGAGCACTGCCAACAGTGGGTTCTCAGCTCCAACCCGTACATAAGGAGTTATGTTTGTAATTATGGGAAATAGACCCAGAAAATATTTACTTAAGAAAGGTTATTCTCAAACAATTCTAATGGTCTACCAGAACTGGAGACCACTGTTAATGTTACACTGCATCCCACCTATGGAATATCTAGAGAAGCAGCCTTACGATGAAAAGAAACAAGTTCACCATTTACAAAATACAGGAAATGACAGTTGCATATTCCGAACTCTGAAAGACCTGTATTCGGAGATCCTTCATGGCCTACAGATAATTCATCCGAGGCAATGAATGGGCAGCAATGATATCTGAACACAGACATTTGTCTTCCAGTCCAACTCAGACCTTAGATTTAAAACACTAGATTTCTTTAAAGTCAGTTATTATGGGTCAGTACTTTGTTTGACCCATAGGATATATTAACCAAAATGATGACATAGGGCATTGCCTTAAATCATGAGCATATTAGTAGAATAGGGAGTGGGAACGAAGAGAGATAAATCTGAGTTTCAAGTTCAATTTGTATTTATTAATAGCTACTTTGTGCTGGCCATTCTTAGTCACCTTCGTGTCAATCATCTCACTGAATCCTCTCAACCTGCTCACTGCCAGTTGAGGAAACACAATTTTAGAGATATGAAGTGACCCGATTAAGATCACACACAAGCAGATGTGACAGCCAGGATTTGAATGAAGGTCTCCTTAATACAAACTTAGTGCTATTTATTCTATTCTTAGTGTACAGATGTGTATAATGAATATAAAGGCATTTAATCAGGCCCGAAGAAATGACAGGAAAACTTACTCCAGAATTTCCTAAGTAAATGGGAACCAAATGACTGGGTAATGGAACACTCTCTCATTTGTAAACTATGAACCTATGTAAATGGCTATAATCACAAAGTAGATTAAAAGCAAGTAGTAGTTTAAAAGCAAGCGGCCAGAAACCCAGAGAGACTGAAGATCTGGGTTGACAGTTTTCAAGGTCATCTTGAAAATCAGATTTACAGGTCAATGAACGATCTTTATTTACCTATCTCTTGTTGGTTCTAATGAGAACATAGTAGTTAGGTTATCATATTATCATTTCTTGTGCCCCTGGCAAGCCAAGTGATGAGCAGAAGCTGATGGGGAAAGTTTTGATGAGAAGGCATATCCTGCGAAAGAGATGAGTGATGGAGGTTTATTTTTAAAGTATGAGTCAGTGCCTCAAGAGCCAGAGTGAAATGCCTAATTTGGGGAATAGATCCATGATATTGGGATGGATGTAGAAACACACACACACACACACACACACACACACACATATATACATATATAAGTATATATATCACATCCTCTTTACCCATTTATCCATTGATGGACACTTGGATTGTTTCTGTATGTTGGCTATTGTGAATAACTGTGTATCACAATTTATTTAAAGTTTGCAATGACCCTTAAACCTACGTACTATCATTCCAGCTTTAGCAATAAGAAAACGTGTCCAAAATTGGCCATGATCTGCCCCGAATCAAAGATCTAGTAAGTCACAGCAGCA
The DNA here is from genome assembly GCF_003676395.1 of Aethalodelphis obliquidens. Lineage (NCBI taxonomy): Eukaryota > Metazoa > Chordata > Mammalia > Artiodactyla > Delphinidae > Aethalodelphis > Aethalodelphis obliquidens. Next base: position 11,841,474 of record NW_020837985.1, on the reverse strand, counting down.
GCCCTGATTTACTCCAAACTTGGAATCCAAACTCTATCTTCTTTGTGCTACACTAGGCTTTCTTCATGCCATACTGACCAGAGACAACCATGCACCAGCACAGCAGTCACTGTAAAAGCCCAGCACTTGGTCTGACCAATCCCATTTTTCAAGAACCAAAATACAGGCTGGTGTTGGAGAAAGAGTTAGCCTCCCATAGAGAATTAGAGGGTTTAGCTCAACTATACTGTAGCCCAGAAGGCTGAACGTTTACTAAGTAAGAAACAAATCCAACACTTTTATAATTGTTTCACCCCTACCAGTCTACCCACAGAAATCAGCATTACCTTAAATTACCGGGGTAGGACAAATACAGAAGAAGGCCTGACATTTTAGCAATTCTGCACATGTAAAGGAGTAGGTTATCAAAATCGAGTCCACGTTTTATTATGTTACATAAAAATAAATTGGCTCCAAATAACACATAATCACTTTTGTCATTATGGTCCTTTTTATAATAGTACTGCCACTGTCACAGGTTTACCCTTGTGTGTAAGTGATTGCATTATAATACTGCTGCCTAAAGAAACAGACCCCACACACACACCCATACACATAGACACTCACAGACACTTAATAATGAAACAGAACCTACCAACAGGTTTTTTCCCTTTTCCCTTTTTCCCCCAGTGCGTAGAGAAGAACCTATGCCTGACCAAGTCAGGAAGACTTATCATCTCATGCTGTTTGCTAAATTAACAGAAGGGGAGAATGGCCAACCCAATAGAAGCTGAAAAAAGTTTCTTTAAGCCAAAAATCACTTTTCAAGGTTTAGCATTTTTAATAGAGGCATATGAGAATCCAGGGACCCAAAGAACTCTTCTGATATTCCTAGAAAAGAATGTCACTTCTTCTGACCCTTAGGTGGCCTTTATGTGTGGGCAGAGTAGGTAGTGCCCACGTGGCACGACCATAAAGGGGCCAGGAGAGTTTCCAGAAACAGCTGCTTCTACTGCTTCAGTATTTAAGTGTTGACTTTCACTGCATGGCATCATATAATTATTTGGAATGAGCGCGAGCTCTTGGGAGCCCGTGAGATGTGAGTGTGAATTCACACTCTGTACTGATGAGCTGGAGGAGCCCGAGGCTCCATCCTTTGTACGCTGGGAGTGACACCTCCGTCCGCCTCACGCGGCTGCCATGTAGACGCGATGAGCTAACTTACATTATGCTTTGTCTACCAGCACCGTTCCTCCCCATTTTGGGAACAGCCCTCTTCCTCTTGCCTACCTGCATCTTTCCTGTCCATCCCCAATTGAGATGTATCTGGAAGCTGCCACGTTCTTTCAGAGTCCTTGGCCGTGATTCATTATCCCAAGATGGGGTCCCAGCGAGAAGGTTTTGAATTGGACCTGGGAACGTGAATTAAGGGCTAGTGCCGTCCCTCCTTGGACGCAAAGCTGCGAAATGGCAGCGTGATGCTGCAGCGGCCAAGTTCATAGTTATTTGAAATGAGTCCCATTCATTCAAAATTAGTACCGAAAGCATCGACCATAGTCCCCATTTCTACTTGCTTACCTCCCTTCTCCTGTCAAGTAACGTCATTCAGGATTTTGGCTCTACTTCTCCACTAAATCTGTTCTTATCAAGGACACAATGTCCTCTGTTTTGCTAAACCCAACAGTTGCTTTTCTGTTCTTTTATTAGGTTATGGCGGCATTAAATATAGTAAATCCTCCTTCTGCCTCAAAACACTCTTTTGTGTTGTTACCTCCAGAGCTCCACCCTCTCCTGTTTACATATCGTATTTCTGGTCACTTTTTATTCAGCCTCTTCACTGGTTCTTTCTCCATTCCAGCTCTGCCTGTGAGAGTGTCAGCATAGGATCTGGACTGCCCCATCCTACATTTTTCAATCTTTCCGTACACTCTCCTCAGATGATCTCAGCAGCCCACGGCTTTAAGCACCATTGTGACACCAGTGGTTCCCTAACCTAGAGCTCCCAGCTCTGACCTCTCCCTAGAAGTCCGGACTCTTATACCCAGCTGTCCATGAGGCATCTCTATATGGATGTCTAATGAGTAACTCAAGGACCTGAATACCATTCTTAATCTTCCCCTCTCTAAAACCCTCTCTCCTCTCATCTCTCATCTCATTTCAGTAAGATATCAATCGTTCAAGCCAAACAATGGGGTTGCCTTTGACTTGGTTTCACAAGTCCCTTCTCTTCTGCCTTCAATGACTGTTTCATGATTCCCTTCTAGATATGGTCTCAGGTAAGGCCCATGGTCCACAATTTCCATTTCTTATCACTGAAGGCTGAACTCAACCAAAGAGAGCCCTCCCGCAGACTTGAGCTTAGCTCAGATACTGACCAAGGATTTTTCTAACACCTGATCCTAAAGACGCAATCAGAGTCACACTGGACTTGTCCCATTGTGTCTCTTCAGGTGACCTCTGGTCACAAGTAGGTCTGAAGCAGTTACAACTGACACCTCTGAGCTAGCCTTCCAGAAGGAGTGATTGCTGTCTCTGGGACCCTAGGCTCTGTGCCCTCTGAGACTGTCCTCATAATTAGATTGTTCTCCTCTATGAAAAGAAGAGCAGAAGCTGAGCCATTCTCTCACTATGTACTGAATAGACTTTTCCTACTATATCATTTTAGAGGTGTAGATTCTAAAGGCTGGTTTACAAACTGGAAAAAAAGAGCTGCCTATTATTCACATAGTGAGATTCTAAAGTGGAGCTAGTGGTTTCGTTGTACCCTGCTGTCTGTGAGGCCCTACCTAACGCAGAGACTGATCACTTTAGGACCAGGACGCTACACATGAATGAATGTGCTCAGATGGGTGTGGAGACAGGTGGGTAAGTCCACTCTGAAGGTCACTGTTATAGGCTGAATTGTGTCCCACAAAATTCATATGTTGACGTCCTCACCTCTAGTACCTCATAACGTGACTGTATTTGGAGACAGCATCTTTGAAGAGGTGATTAAGTTAAAATGAGGTCATTAAGGAAGGCTGTAATCTCCTGTGACCAGTGTCCTTATAAGAAGTGATGAGAACACAGACAACACAGAGGGGAGACCACGTGAAGCCACAGAAGGATGGTCGTTCACAAGCCAAGGATAGAGGCTGCAGAGCCAACGCTGCTGACACCTTGGTCTTGGGATTCCAGCCCTGCAGAGCTGTGAGAAAATAAACCCCTGTTGTTTCAGCCACACAGTCTTTGGTACCGTGTTATGGCAGTCCTAACAAATAACACGGTCGCTGTGTCATAAGCTCTGGAACTCCACGGGCCACAACTACAGGGGAATAACCCTCCTCCAGACCCAGGCCTCAAGAGACCCTGCAGAATAGAGGGCACTTAGAGGAAAGAGAAGACAGAGTCTCCAGCAGACGAAATGCCTCACCTGCTCTATAACTATATCCTACCCACCCCAGAACACTGGAAATAAGCCCAGGCAAGGACCCGAGGGATTGGGAGTCGTAGCCTGTAATGCTGGGCAAGGCCACTGTTGCATATAAACTTCAGTCACCTCACTGGTAAAGTGGAGTTAGCCCTTTGAGCCTTCCAGGACAGCTCAAGGGGATGACGGACAGCAAATCAATTTGCTAACTCAGACACGCTCTACAAATGTGAGGGGTTCCTCTTATTATTTTTCCTCCTGTTTTCATTTAACAAAATCTAACCAGTGGCCCATTCAGCCGCACTGATGAATGCCCCCTGCCTCTGAGGTTGCCTTCTTCATTTGTTTCCATTTCAAACACCCTGTGAGCAGAGTAACTGAGTTTGAATTGCTTGGGCGATCCTCCCCCCTTATGGTTCATTGCAAGGAGAGGCTCACAGTTGCTAATGATTTATTATTTCGCCTCATAAGTGTATTTGTTGCTTGTGCCCAGCACAGTAGCTACGTAAGGGCAGCACACATGTGCCGTCACTTCCAATACGGACATGAATAAATCCAGGCCAGCCCTTCTGCCTCAATCACTTATGGAAGCAGCTCTTCGCCCTCTAAAATGGAAATGTTTTTATCTCACAGCCCCTGTCGCGGGAGCTGTGTCTAAATTAACTCGGTGTCCTTAAGCGCCCTGGCTCACATGCAACACTCAAGGTTTCCACTGCTCTGGGAAAGGGAGAAGGAATCTAACACGTGAGCTGATTTTGCAAAGCACAGAGATAATCCTGTAGTTAGAGGCCACGTGTAAATAAAAACAGCTCACGTGTTAGATTATTCATTATATGCTGAGCATTTTACAGTATAGCTTTTCTAAGACTCACACAACTCAATGAGATAAGAATTATTCTTGTCTCTTTTTACAAGTGCAGTGGTTTTTAAACATGGCTGTGAATTCTTAGACAGTCCTTCTAAGGTGAGGCAGGGTCTATGTCTCTTTCCCTCAAATCTGGGTGGGCTCTGACTGTGTTGGCCGACAGAGAAATGACACACAAGGTGCTCAGTGGCTCCAGAAACGTGTCATACAAAGGCCACACTGAGTCCACCTTGATTGTCGGAAGTCTCACTCTCGGAGTCCAGAACCACCGTGGAAGGTGTCTGACCACTCCGAGACCGCCATGCCGGGAAACTGGTGCCTTCCTTTCGGTCAACAGTTCCATATACACCCAGCCTCCTCATTACTCCTGCCAAAGTGCCAGACACGCCAGCAAACTCGTCTGGGATCCTCAGGACCAGCCATCTGCCAACTGAATACCATCAAGTGACTCCTTTGACACCATGTAGAACAGAAGTATGACTCAGCCAAGTTCTGCCTGTGTTTCTGACCCACAAAATTATGCAATATATTAAAATAGATGTTGATTTAAGACAACAGTTTTGGAAGAGTTTGCACACAGCAGTAAAGAACCCAAATACCACTTGAAGAAACAGAGGCAGAAAATGTGAAGACCTTCCGAGATCACGCTGATGACATGTTGTGGATCTCAGGCTGGACTCAAGAGCGTCTGCCTCTACAGTCTGACTTTTTGACAATGTTGCCCTTTAGTAGAAAATCCATAACCATATGATAATTATGTTATGAATAAGACCGGAAAAAGAAGTAGGAATCAGTTCAACAAAAGAAATGCTTTCCTACAGTGAGAACTGCCAACACTAAAGGTGGGGAAGTTTCAGCATTTAGAGAAATGTCCAATATGTGACTTCAAATCCTTCCCCAACCCCTTATCAGCTGTGTGACTCCCAGGAACTCAACTTCTCTAAACCTTTGCCTTCTCGCTTGTAAAGTGGAAAGATAATAACTGTGAGGTTCAAATGAGATCAAACCTAGAAGAGAGTGCACACTAAATTTTAAGTGCTGGGGAAATCCTCAGAAGATAATTCCCTCCCTCAGGGATGGTCATCCAGCAGGTGTCATAAAGCAGTGCTTGGGACACTTGGCAGTGAAGATAATTTTCATTGTTACGACGGAGGCGGTGCTACAGCAAACTGCTGGGTAAAGGCTAGAAATGCTGCTAAACGTACTATGGTGCACAGGACGGTAACCCCTCCTTCCCACCCTAACAAAGAATTATCTAGTCCAAAATGTCAATTGCAATGCTATTTGAGAAACGCCCTCATAAAAGAATCTCTGTTAATCTTAGAAGTTAAAATAGGAAACACTTTAGATCCCACCAAGTTTGAATTGCATTTCTCAAAAATTCTATTATTCAGGTGTTTAACGTGCTAGGATTCTGACCTTTAACAAGTCTATGATCCCTAGATTATAAGATCTAAAAGATATTATGTGTTGTGATTCTAAGAAGCTACAATTCTAAATTCCTGGTATTCTATATATTATCCTAAGGTACTTTAAATCTAAGACTACTTTTCTAACCTTCTGTGATGCTAAGATCTTAAGAGGCTTTAAACTTAGATTCTAGGGCATCTTGAGGTTATGTTTCTAATAAACTCTATGCTAAGAAATAAGACTTCTGCGATTTTACAGCACCATAATACTGCCATTCTAAGATGTTAACGTGCCATAATGTACATTTATAGATTCAGTCCAGAGCATGGAAATTTACTGTGTTGAAGGTAAGGAACTAAGTTTTATCCTTAAGCTTAGATTCCCAATCTGCTTTTATAATCTTAATAATGGTGTTTGAGGAATGGAGATTTCCATTGAAATGCTTCTTTCAGTGGATGAAAGTTCAATACCTATGATGCAGTCTAGAGTTACTGGCTCAGTTTTGACTAAGTTGCACATTCTTGGATATAAAGAGGATACGAAAATTTGTATGCATTTCACTGAAAAAACGTACTTGTGGGATAAATCGTAAAGTAACTTTATTGTTAGTCTTCTGTTGTCTCTCTGCATATACTCTGTGAGGTTACAGAGGTTACTCTGTGCTCCTGGATTACATTTAGGGTCAGTCTTATACTCCTTCTGGTCATGTATGAGTAATTAACATACAGGTAATCAAGAAGCAACTTGTCTGTTCCAGTGAAATAAGCAAGACTTTAAATTCCATTCAAGGTGTAGCTAATACTTCTCTTTCCTGGAACTGACTGACTGCCAGCTGGCCACCTGTACTTGGGGAAGATTCATGGTTGACTCCCTTTTCCTTTCTCCACATTGCTCTTTTATTATTCTACCTTCCTAGTCCTGAGTCCAGACCCCTCCAGGGCTCAGGAATAGGGATGGGGGAGAAGGAGAGGAGGAAAAAGGTAGGAAATGTCTCACTTGACTGAACTGTGGAGGGAGGACTGAGGTCCTCCTTGGGGTTGGCGAGTGTTTAAGCATACCTCTCTCTCAGGAACCAGCTGTGAATTTCTCAGATAAGCTCCTTCTTCTCTGTGGCTTCCCTCCTTGCCCTTCCCTCCAGGTCCATCAATGCGTCTCTATTTCAGCTGATCACACAGGGCTTCTCTTTTAGTCTTAAGCCACCTGTGGTATGCCTCTGGTTTCCTTCTACGCAAGTGCACTCGCCCCGCTCAAGCAAGATCTAAGGCAACTCTCTTGCAAGGAGCCCACGTGGGTCTAAGGGAGACCACGACATAATCTTTGTCTTTAGAAATTCTGAGAGTTCAAGTCAGTCGTCAGTCCCCATTCAGCCACTTTCTCCTTCCCTAGAGCCGTGAGTCAGCTAGTCCCTTGTCATTTAAAAGTCTCAGGTGTGAGTCAGACACTAGTTCACTGACAGCCCTTCTCTGAGTGATCCCTTCAACCCCTCTCTTTCACCTGAGGTGCAAGGAGAATGCTTCCCACGCCACCCACACTGAGCCTGGTTGTGGAGAGGATGGAGTGAGATATTAAGGTAGATGAGAGGCCTTATCCCAAAACCCTCTTCTAACCACCAACATTTTTTCAGCTGCTCCAACATCTTTCATAGTTCAGAGCAGGGGTCAGTAAATTATGGCCTTCCAGCCAAATCCTGCCCGCTACCTGTTGTAATAAAGTTTTATTGCAACACAGCCAGGCTCATTCATATTGATGTATTGTCTGAGGCTGTGTCTGCTTTTCAACAGCGGAGCTGAATAGATGCACCAAAGTCCAAGTGGTCCACAAACCTACGCCATTTACCATCATGTGCTTCACAGAAAAAGCTGGTGAACTCTGGGCTAGAGGCAAGGGCCACGTTCTGCTCCCTTCTTTTATAGGCACAGCACAGTCCTCTCTTGCTTCTCCTTTTAAAAGTTAACATCTATTATATTAGGACCTATATGAAACTGAGACTAAAGTAACTTTAACCTGCTGTCATTCTGTTCATATGTAACTACCTACTCATAAGCCAGGTATCATAGCAGGATATCCAACCAAGTTACCTTGTTTAATCCTTGTAAAGATACCATGAGGCAAGCAACTGTTCTCCTTTTACAGAGAGGATATTTGGCCTCAGAGAAGCTTAGTAACTTGCCCAAGGATACACAGCTAATAACCAGCTGATGTGGGAATCAAGCCAGGTCTGCCTGAGTCCAGATGAAATGCTCTTTCAAATACCTCAATTCTCTCCAGCTGTATTTTCCAGAGACTGGAAACCATATTGTGAAGCCCACCCCTTCTCGTTACCGATGCATTTCCTGTCCGCAGGGGATTTCAGTGCTGTTGTCATCACCTCCGGAGCACCGGAGCTGGGTGTGCTGGAGGCAACCCTTTGTTGGGTAACAAGAGAACTATTTATCCAATCACTCCTTTTCAGATTCCGGTTGATGCCGTCAAGGTCATCATCTGAAAGGGTGATTTTCGGCTTAGAACTCTTCATTGTGAATCTCCAACTTTAACTTACCTTTTGCAAGTAACAAATAGAAGAATTAGGAAAGAACTTTTGACATATTCTGGACTACTCCCAACGCCTTTTCCCACTGTTCCATTTTTCAGATGAGAAAAATGAGATCTAAAGGAAACCAAAAATAACTGGTACCAGATGACACAGCAATTAACTACTGAGTTAAGAGAAATGAATTTCGGGCTCCAAACCTAATCTTCTCTCTAGCATCACTGGGACAAAAGGTAACCAAGTCTTTTGCTCTTTTCCATCTTTTTGAAGAATACTCTGTGTTTGCCAGTTAGATACAGAGGTCTTTTATTATGCTGTCAAAAAATACATAAAGAACAAGTATTTCAGAAGCTAATAGAAAGGGTTACATTTGTTTAATGAGAAAGACCATCAAGCCACTCCTGGAAGAAACAAATTAATCCAGGATTTATGGGAAGGGGGAGGGGATACATGAGAGCCACGACAGACAGAGGCCAAGGAGAGTTTGGGAGCAACAGAGAAAAGACAAAAACATATTTGGTTAGATTGAGAATGCAGGGCTTGAGTGGGCGTCATAACCGTACTATATGCTGGATTTTGACAAGATAGGTAGACTGTATGTAAGATTATGCCAGATCTTCCTTTTCCATTATACTAAGAGACCTGGTAAATTCTTAATTACTTCTATATCTTTTTAGATGTCAGACTGGTGTTTCTTTTAAATATGACATATGCTGTGACTTGACAGACGACTCATTTTTGTTCAAAGTACTTTAATATTCATAATCCTCTGTCCTTTCATCCATCTAATTCATTTCTTGACTCACACCACAGCACACGTATCTCTTGAGTTCTCTACATTGTCTTGGGCGTAACTCTCACTCATTCCCTCAGGCATTTCCTTCATGAAGCCTCTCTGATCACCACTGCTGCAGGGTGTATGTGTCCTGTTGTGTTTTCACCATGCCCACCACGGTGTCTGGTCCATAAAAAGCCTCCAGGAAACATTGTTATATGGAACTGAGTTGAACTGTAACCCCTGTCTGGGGTACTGGAGACCGAGGTGAATAAGTCAAAGGCTTCATCATTGAGCATCGTAACATCTGGTAGTGAGAAGTAAAGGAAGGGAAGGGAAGGGTACGAGGGAAGTGCAGAGGGAAGCTTCACTTAGAGGCTGACCCCACGCTCTCTCATCATTGAACAGATGAAAGCAGAAAGGCCACTCAGGCTGGCCCAGATAGAGACTCGTTCTTAAAGGAAGAACAAAATTAAAATTCTGAACCTCTCAGTCCATGTGTTGCCAAGTACACTGCACTGATTACTTACATCCCATGACTGTAAGAGGCTTTGACAAGCAGCAAGTGTGGAACACACTGGGAGTTGATTGTTCTACTGAATAGGCTCTGGGTAAGTTGGATAAATGAAAGGCATGCTGCTTGCCTCTGAAATCCAGGCTGAGGAAATAAAGTGAAATTGGCAAATACACCATTTCAAATGAACTCCAGCCACCACCTTCAAAGACACCAGAGTGAAACCAATATATTAGATTCACAGGAGACATCCGAGGTGCTCAGTGTATATTAATTGGCAATGTCACTGCTGAGTCCACATTATGTACAGATACATCGAACCTCAATTCCAATTCAGCACACATTTATTAAAGGCTGGCTCTTCACTTATTTATTCATTCATCACTCGATATACAAATGTTTTGTGTGCCCAGAAATGTGCTGGGTGCTATAGAAACAGGGTAGAGCTTAACCAACGTTGCCCTGCCTCAAGGAAGCTCATAATCTAGTGAGTGACCCACGCAGTAAATAATCACGCAAATAATCAGTCAAGATTTGATAAATACAAGGAGGAAAACTACAGACTGTGAAAAGAATGTATAATCAGGGGCTCTCATCCAGCCTGAATGTCAGCAGGCGTCTCCCTTAGGAAGTGATATTTAGGAAAGGACATGAGGACGAGGTGGAGGGAACCAGCTGACAAGGTGGGTTCTCTAGTTAGGAGAAGCACCTGTGTCCTCTGTCACAGTGCTGGGGGCTGTGTGTAGAGAAGTAGACAAATAAGACCCGTGATGACCCACGGCACTCAATGCTTTTGAGGCAAATAACAGAAATCTTGGACAAACTCGAGTATGAACAAGAAAGAAATGTATTATCTCATATAACTGGAAACCCAGGAGTTGGGCAGCCTCTAGCAGAAGCACATGCGTAATGTAACATAGACTCGGATTCCTTCCATCAGTCTCTCCTTCTCTCTCTCACTCTATCCCTCTCTCCTAGCCTCAGCTCCAGATTCCTCCTGAATCGGATCCTGGCATCCCTTGTAGAACCAAGAGGGCTTCCAGAGGTAACATGGCTTCTATGCATGCTGCCTTGTTCATGTTCAGGGGGACAGCCCAGAAATCCCTCCCTCAGTCATGAGCGGTTGGACATATCCTTCAGTTATCTTGTGATAATTAAGGCATTTCCCCGAGTCCCAGCAATCACAGGGGAACGTCATACACTGATTGATTGGTTTAGGGAAATCAGAATCTAAACTCTGGGGCAGGTCATGGAGTCACCATCCACTAGAAGGGGTAGAGGTAGGTGTTGAAGCAAAATCAGAACTCTGGGGAGAAAGGAAAAGCAGGCTGTGTGGAACAGATGTTGAGTTAGCTACCATCAATGTCTGCTCCACTGCTTTCCACAAACACAGAAAAAACTCATCCAGCTTATAGCTGGATGCAAGATGTGAAGAGAGTAGCATCAGCTTTGGTTGTGAAAAGACTAGATTTTATTCCTGTTCTTCTATCCACTGGCCGTGTAAGTAGATTAGCAATTCAATATCTCACTCTCAGCTTGATCATCTTGAAAATGGGGGAAAGAATTACAGCTGTACAGCATGCTTTTGAGAATTAAATACAATAATGTAGACAATGAATTTGATATATGACAGATAATCAGTGTATGTTCCTTCCTCCCTCCCTGCCTTCCATCCGTCTTGCCCCAGAGAATGGGGACACATTGATTCTCAATGGTAAGCAGAATCTGTGGAGGCTCAGTTGCAAAGTTGGGTTTGAAAATGGGCAGAGAGGGCCTGCAGAGAGCACTTTTTGCATATAATACAACATTGGAGACAGAGTAGTATTACTTGACCTTGAAGAACAGAGAGACACCAGAGCATGGATGAAGAGTGTGTATGTGTGTGATTCCGAGTGTATATGGGGGCGGGGTGAGAGATGAAGACAGAGGAGGTGTAGGTCTGGTCTGGTCACGGACAGCCACCACGTTGGCCTCAGAATCAGCCTTCCTTTTGATGGCTAAGGCCATCTTACCAGATCAAGTTCATTGCATGCCTTCTTTTCAGCAGGAGTTCTTTCTCAGTAGGTTCCTCAAGGCTCACACAAAGAGGCTATGGCAGGCCAGCCCCACCTGTCCACCCAAGTGCCCAGACTTGCATCAGTGGGTTCTCTAGTTAGTTAGGAGAATCAGCTGCTTAGACTCACCCCAGGCCCCACCGTAGGTCAGTACGTGTTTAACCAAAGGCGATGGGGACTCACTCAATGCAGCTGTATAAACTGGTTTCTCTGGTGGCAATACCAACAATGGAAAGATGGGGTCTGACTTTGCTCTTGTTTCAGCAATTCATAAAAGTAAATAACGAGGTTGTAAACCGGGAGAGGGCAGTAAACATGAAGACAGACTTTTGATAAAATCTAGAGGTCTTAGAAAGCTCTTGTATGTGGAGGGGGGTAAGAAAGAAAAGTAGACATCTAATATTGCTTCCAGAATTTCATTTGGAACAACCTGGGATATTGTTAATTTCTTCAGTGAAATGGGGAACATGACGAGGAAAATGTAGACTATTTGGGAAAAGGGAAGTAGCTCAAAATTGCTGGAATGTATGTTTTGAGGAGGGGTTGGCAGGAAATGAGGCTGCAGACATTGACAGGCATTAAGGAATGAAGAGCCTCTTACAGTAAAATGTTTGAAATTTATTCTAAAGGTAAAGAAGAATTAAAGAAAGTCTTTAAAGCAAGGACATGTTGTCTATATTTTTGAAAGACCCTTCTGGCTGCACCGGAAAGATGGACTGAGTGATGGCAGACAGAGGAGATTTCTGTAAAGATCCAGGTGACAAGCAAAGAGAACCTGAAAATAAGGAGCAAGAAGGAATGAAGGAGGGAAGGGTGGAGAGAGGAATGATTGGATAATGGAGGGACTCATCTGCCATCTTAAATGACTTCTGTTCTAAGAGGCAGAGAAGCCCGAGTTTGGAATAACCAAGCTTTAATGATGGAACATCAATGGATCCGTCATTTCTGTAGAAATGGTGTAGTAATGGCTTCAGATGCTGAAAATGGAGCCCAGACTCCACGCAGGCATCTGGGTAAGACTCTACCACCTGGAGCTGAGAGCACATGAAGAACAAGAGATTTGGAAAGTTCAACTTCTCTGAAAAGAATGGAGCTTTTCTGTTTGGAGAGTTCAATCTTACTATGAAATATCACTAATGGTGATTTAATATTGTTCACATTTCAGGCGTTCGTGCTGCTAATATTACCCTTGTTTACCTTGCAGTTCTGACACAGGAAATCCCTTGATGGCTGAATTGGGTCCCAGCCCCCAAATTCATATGTTGAAGGACCCAGGACCACAGAACGTGACTGTTTTTAGGACTGCGCCTTTAAAGAGGTAATTAAGGTTAAATCAGGTCACTGGGGTGGGGCCCTAGTCCAGTGCTGCTGATGTCTTTATATAAAGAGGAGATTAAGATACAGACAGACCCAGAGGGAAGATCATACAGAGACACTTGAGGAACACAGCCATCTACAAACCAGAGAAAGAGGCCTCATAAGAAACCACCCTGCCGCCATCTTGATCTCAGCCTTCTAGCCTCCAGAACTAGAATGAGAAAACACACTTCTGTTGCCAACCCTGACCAATCAACCAGAGACCTCACTATCAAGACCAGGGGGTTAACAGGAAAACAAAAACTCAAAGACATGGTGACTTCTAGAAAGCGCTTATTATCACATCCCACCCCCAACTCTGGCCTTTTAGATTCACATAGGGTTTAAGATTGAGGCGATTTCTGGAGGGCCACCTTAACTAGAAGTGAAGTGTCTAAAGTACTTAACAGTCTGAACCACAAGAGTATGATATATTTGGCGAACCCCAAGTGGGATGCATTAGCTGGTTCTGGGGAAAGGTCAGACCTAGGAGCAGCTTCCTACACGGATCACCACTTTACGGTTCTAGCTCCTTCTTCCGTGACATCGGTGGGTGCTCACTGGGTTACTATTTCTTCACATTATGGTTAGAAAATCTAAGACATCAGATTGGGTGTTAGAAAAGGGATTGGGAAACAGATGGGGAAATAGGCAGAATTGGCCTTAGTCTTGGTAAAAGTGTTTAGTTTTAGCAAAATGAAGTTTTCCATAGGTTCAGCCTTGTATATGAGTCCTTTGCTGATGGTTTCTGCATTGAAGTCAGGGGCTAACACAGAGGGTAATTTTCTTTGTTTTCTTCTGCGTGTGTGCCCATCTCAGGACTTCACAGGGAAAAGAGTGATGGGGTAAAGGGAGATTTGAATACTACTATGCCACTTGGTAAAAACATAGACTATAGAGTAGTAGTTCTATTACTCTGATGTCCCCGGTCTTGCCATCATTCCTGTGTAATGGGAAGCCATTGAAGGCACTTAAGTGGGGACTGATATAGTAAGATCTGCTTTAAAAAAACACATGGTGGGTAGACAGGATATAGATGTCACCCAAGGTAGAGAAACCCCCTAAGACGTTGCTCCAGGGGCCCTCATTCATTCTATCCACTTATCTTACAGATATTCATCATGCGCGTATTTTGTGAAATCGATCTTGGCTCTGGAGGCACAGTGACTGAGAAAATCAAAGTCACTGCCTACACCAAGTTATACTATAGTGGAGGAAAACAAGGGCTACGTACGGTGCCTGGGGGCTGCTGTTACATACCGCAAGGAGGTCGGGTAAGTGCTCACTGATGAGATAATACTGAACACAGTGACTAGAACGCGAAAGCAGGACGTGAGGACGTCTGGGGAGGGAGGATTTCAGGCAGTAAGACTAAGTGGAAAGTCTCTGAGGCAGGAATGTGCTCGGCTTGCTGGGGGAACAAGCAAGAAGGCCAGCGTGGCTAGCACAGATTCAGTAGCAGGGAGAGGCGCAGCACATACATTTGGAAAATCAGCAGGGGTAGGTAGAGGGAGAATAGATGAAATGAGGACTTATAAAATCTTCCTGTCTCTCGGTCAGACTTTCATCAAAATGCTATTTTAGTTTTCCTCTGGGGTCCCCTATCTCCTTATCGTTCCTGAACAATAGGAGGCTGGTGCAGGTGGTGAGGGTGACATTGTACAGGCGCTGACACGTCAAAGGCAGGAGGGCCTGAGTCAGGACGGCTACAGAGACGGGCTGCAAAGATGAACACGGTGCTCACCGACCTTCCGTACAAAGACAGCACCTGTGACCGGCAGCCAGGCGGCGTAGGTGTCCAGAGTGGTGATGTTCACGTGCGTGGTGCAGTCTGTGGAGGAGGTGAAGAGTCTCTTAGCCTCGGTCCTGATTCCTCAGGTCATCCGGTTTCTCCAGTCATAGCTGTTCCCGTAAACACTGCCACAAGGTGACAGCATCCCAAGCTGTGGAGAGGCGCTAATGTGTGAGCTGTCACCAGGTGTTGACCCCCCCTTAGCAAACGCCCTGTCACTTCCCAGCAGCCTCATGAGCACCTCTGCACTGGGCAGGAGGCTCTCTGCTCAGCCTGGGGCCTGCCATGCTGGTTGGGCTTCACAGTCACACCTGCCATCTGCTGCATCACTGTTGTGATCAAGAGGCAGGGAACAAATGCAATTGTGCTCCTTTTAAGCTCTTTTTGATATCATCATCATCGTCGTCATCATCATCATCATAAACATCTACTCAGTGCTTGCTGTCTGCCTGGCACAGTGATAAACGCTTGCTCAGAACCTTACTGAATTCTCCAACAACCATGAGGTTTTATCACCCACGTATTTAGATGAGAAAAATAAAGGAGAGAGTAATTACATAATTTGCCCAAGTTCACACAACTAGCTTGGGCTCACTGACCCAGAGGAAAGCTAAACTGTCCTCCTGCCAGGATGGTAGACAGAGCTGCACCCCTGCCCACCCTGGGTTCTTTATAAAGACCAGGGGACCTTACATCACTTCCTTAAGGTCCCACAGCTTGTTCATATCAGGAGCTAACACACACCATAGCAAGTACTAGTCTAGTGGCTTTTACGAAATTTTTATTTATTCTTCACAGCAACCTGAATTTTACAGATGAGGAAACAGAGCCCAGGGTCTGAGAGCCACCAGAGAGCTGGGCAGGGGCTTGAGTTCCAGACTCTCTGATAACCTTTGCCCCGACCCCTGTGGTGTCAGGACTCGCTTTGAGCGGAGCACGTGCCAGGGTTCAGATTTTCAGTGGACAGATTTTGTCTTAGAGCAAACAAGCCAGTGCAGCCCCACAAGACAGAAACAGAATGGGAGCCACACGTGCACTTCCTATTTTTTTGAGTAGCCACATTTTTAAAAAGAATTGATAGTCAAGTCATACTCCCGAGAAAGGGAGGATAAATTTTCATCCTCATTCCTGTAAGAAAACTGAAGACAAGAAAAGATCCATAGAGGTGAAGTCCCTGGACTTAGAGTCACTGAGCGAGCTGAATTCAAATCTCCCATCTGCCACTAACTGTGTGACTCTGTGCACTGTATGTAAACACAGTCTTTGCTGCATCGTCTGCAACTTTAAACTCTAACGCCAAGCATCTCAGCACATCATGCTGATTCGTGCCTCCATATGTCTCTTCCAGACTAGGGTTTCTGCCCTTCCTGCTACCTACCCTCTTGTAAAACCGATGCTTATCCAAGGAAATCTGACAAAATGATTGACTTAGCTAAGCTGATACCTACTAGCGCTCCAGCTACAGTCCAACTGAATAAGCGCGTCTATGCTTTTTACCTCTCTCTCTCTGCCCCCCTCTCCCCTTCCCCGCCCCTGTGTGTGTGTGTGTGTGTGTGTGTGTGAAAGAGAGAGAGAGGGAATTCTGAGGGATTTCTTCCTCCAGTGTAGTTGAGATTAGGATAAATTGAATTGTTGGTTCATGACTATACCGAAGCTTCTTGAGTGTCCAGGAGAGACTCAGTATCAGATGGTTAATCTGAGACAAAACCAATAGCCAGGACTGCGCCATCAATAGACCTGGGTTTACAGTTTGCAGAATAATATTATGAACTTGAGGGTCAGCCTTCTGTTTGCCACTTTCGTCTTTGTTTGCACCAGTCTCACTCAGACCATCTTGCTCTACATGCTGACGTTCAGAACACACTGTTCCCTCTACAGCCATGTCCCGGGGGGCTCCCTTTCTTCCTTTGAGTGTCAGTTTAAATGTCACTTTCTTGGAGAGGTTTCCTTACGCAGACTTAACAAAGTAAAGCCCACTCTTTTGGACACTATTTCAACCTCTATTTTTTCCTTCATAACATGTATTTTAGTTCACAATGCTTTTTAAACGTATAAGTACGTGCCTGTTTGCTTGAATATGTTTTTTCTAGACTAAAATGCAAAATTTATGAAGTCAGATATTGGTTTCTTTTATCATTGTTGTTGTTCAGGTTTGTCCTCATTACCTAACATTATTCGTGGTACTTAGTAGGTAATCAATAAATATTTGTTTGGGAAAAACAACAGTGACAATAAGGAAATGAGGAAGGAAGGAAGGAAAGCAGGGTGGGTGGGAGGGAAGAGAAGGAGGTTGAAAGAGAGAGAGAAGGAGGGAGGAACAAATAAACTAACGGACAAATGAGAGGGAAATGCAATGAAAAAAGAGGGAAGGAAAGAAGGCAGTTAGGTAGGCACTCAATTTAACAGAGCCTCATATTACCCTTGTGTATTGGGACTCCTGAGTGGAATTAATTATCAAGGATTTTTGTGTGATAATCAAACCATGCAAGTTGTAAACAGTAAAACACTATGCAAATCAGAGCCATTAAGGTTTGTCAATAACTCTTCCCCCCCCCCCCCCAGAGGCATCTACTATGCAGTACCTAGAACATACTTGGTGTCTCTCTTTCCTTCTGCCCGGAGTGCTTTCCTCTCTGCCTTCATTCCTACTCACCCTTTAAAACTTCCTCTAGGACTTCCATGATGCCCCGTTTTCCTGCATTTTGAGGTAGGTATCTCCTCTACATTTTTGTGGGGTTCCATGGGCCTCTGGTGACTGGGGGCAGGGGAAGGGACAGTAACCCACTGCCCTGATCACGTGGTTTTGGTTTTTTTTTCATTTTAACATCTTTATTGGAGTATAATTGCTTTACAATGGTATATTAGTTTCAGCTTCACAACAAAATGAATCAGTTATATATATACATATGTTCCCATATCTCTTCCCGCTTGCGTCTCCCTCCCTCCCACCCTCCCTATCCCACCCCTCCAGGCGGTCACAAAGCACCGAGCTGATCTCCCTGTGCTATGCGGCTGCTTCCCACTAGCTATCTACCTTACGTTTGGTAGTGTATATATGTCCATGCCTCTTTTCTCGCTTTGTCACCGTTTACCCTTCCCCCTCCCCATAGCCTCAAGTCCATCCTCTAGTAAGTCTGTGTCTTTATTCCTGTTTCACCCCTAGGTTTTTCATGACATTTTTTTTTTCTTAAATTCCATATATATGCGTTAGCATACGGTATTTGTCTCTCTCTTTCTGACTTACTTCACTCTGTATGACAGACTCTAGGTCCATCCACCTCATTACAAATAGCTTAATTTTGTTTCTTTTTATGGCTGAGTAATATTCCATTGCATATATGTGCCACATCTTCTTTATCCATTCATCGATGATGGACACTTAGGTTGTTTCCATCTCTGGGCTATTGTAAATAGAGCTGCAATGAACATTTTGGTACATGACTCTTTTTGAATTATGGTTTTCTCAGGGTATATGCCCAGTAGTGGGATTGCTGGGTCATATGGTAGTTCTATTTGTAGTTTTTTAAGGAACCTCCATACTGTTCTCCACAGTGGTTGTATCAATTTACATTCCCACCAACAGTGTAAGGGGGTTCCCTTTTCTCCACACCCTCTCCAGCATTTATTGTTTCTAGATTTTTTGATGATGGCCATTCTGACTGGTGTGAGATGATATCTCATTGTAGTTTTGATTTGCATTTCTCTAATGATTAGTGATGTTGAGCATTCTTTCGTGTGTTTGTTGGCACTCTGTATATCTTCTTTGGAGAAATGTCTATTTAGGTCCTCTGCCCATTTTTGGATTGGGTTGTTTGTTTTTTTGTTATTAAGCTGCATGAGCTGCTTATAAATTTTGGAGATTAATCCTTTGTCAGTTGCTTCATTTGCAAATATTTTCTCCCATTCTGAGGGTTGTCTCTTCGCCTTGTTTATGGTTTCCTTTGCTGCACAAAAGCTTTTAAGTTTCATTAGGTCCCATTTGTTTACTTTTGTTTTTATTTCCATTTCTCTAGGAGGTGGGTCAAAAAGGACCTTGTTGTGATTTATGTCATAGAGTGTCCTGCCTATGTTTTCCTCCAAGAGTTTGATAGTTTCTGGCCTTACATTTAGGTCTTTAATCCATTTTGAGATTATTTTTGTGTATGGTGATAGGGAGTGATCTAATCTCATACTTTTACATGTACCTGTCCAGTTTTCCCAGCACCACTTATTGAATAGGCTGTCCTTTCTCCACTGTACATTCCTGCCTCCTTTGTCAAAGATAAGGTGACCATATGTGCGTGGGTTTATCTCTGGGCTTTCTATCCTGTTCCATTGATCTATATTTCTGTTTTTGTGCCAGTACCATACTGCCTTGATTACTGTAGCTTTGTAGTATAGTCCGAAGTCAGGGAGCCTGATTCCTCCAGTTCCGTTTTTCGTTCTCAAGATTGCTTTGGCTATTCGGGGTCTTTTGTGTTTCCATACAAATTGTGAAATTTTTTGTTCTAGTGCTGTGAAAAATGCCAGTGGTAGTTTGATAGGGATTGCATTGAATCTGTAGATTGCTTAGGGTAGTAGAGTCATTTTCACAATGTTGATTCTTCCAATCCAAGAACATGGTATATCTCTCCATCTATTTGTATCATCTTTAATTTCTCTCATCAGTGTCTTATAATTTTCTGCATACAGGTCTTTTGTCTCCTTAGGTAGGTTTATTCCTAGATATTTTATTCTTTTTGTTGCAGTGGTAAATGGGAGTGTTTTCTTGATTTCACTTTCAGATTTTTCATCCTTAGTGTATAGGAATGCCAGAGATTTCTGTGCATTAATTTTGTATCCTGCTACTTTACCAGATTCATTGATTAGCTCTAGTAGTTTTCTGGTAGCATCTTTAGGATTCTCTATGTATACTCTCATGTCATCTGCAAACAGTGACAGCTTTACTTCTTCTTTTCCGATTTGGATTCCTTTTATTTCCTTTTCTTCTCTGATTGCTGTGGCTAAAACTTCCAAAACTATGTTGAATAAGAGTGGTGAGAGTGGGCAACCTTGTCTTGTTCCTGATCTTAGTGGAAATGCTTTCAGTTTTTCACCATTGAGGACGATGTTGGCTGTGGGTTTGTCATATATGGCCTTTATTATGTTGAGGAAAGTTCCCTCTATGCCTACTTTCTGCAGGGTTTTTATCATAAATGAGTGTTGAATTTTGTCAAAAGCTTTCTCTGCCTCTATTGAGATGATCATATGGTTTTTCTCCTTCAATTTGTTAATATGGTGTATCACGTTGATTGATTTGCGTATATTGAAGAATCCTGCATTCCTGGAATAAACCCCACTTGATCATGGTGTATGATCCGTTTAATGTGCTGTTGGATTCTGTTTGCTAGTATTTTGTTGAGTATTTTTGCATCTATGTTCATCAGTGATATTGGCCTGTAGTTTTCTTTCTTTGTGACATCCTTGTCTGGTTTTGGTATCAGGGTGATGGTGGCCTTGTAGAATGAGTTGGGCAGTGTTCCTCCCTCTGCTATATTTTGGAAGAGTCTGAGAAGGATAGGTGATAGCTCTTCTCTAAATGTTTGATAGAATTTGCCTGTGAAGCCATCTGGTCCTGGGCTTTTGCTTGTTGGAAGATTTTTAATCACAGTTTCAATTTCAGTGCTTGTGATTGGTCTGTTCATATTTTCTATTTCTTCCTGATTCAGTCTTGGCAGGTTGTGCCTTTCTAAGAATTTGTCCATTTCTTCCAGGTTGTCCATTTTATTGGCATAGAGTTGCTTGTAGTAATCTCTCATGATCGTTTGTATTTCTTCAGTATCAGTTGTTACTTCTCCTTTTTCATTTCTAATTCTATTGATTTGAGTCTTCTCCCTTTTTTTATTGATGAGTCTGGCTAATGGTTTATCAATTTTGTTTATCCTTTCAAAGAACCAGCTTTTAGTTTTATCGATCTTTGCTATCGTTTCCTTCATTTCTTTTTCATTTATTTCTGATCTGATTTTTATGATTTCTTTCCTCCTGCTAACTTTGGGGGTTTTTTGTTCTTCTTTCTCTAATTGCTTTAGGTGCAAGGTTAGGTTGTTTATTCGAGATGTTTCCTGCTTCTTAAGGTAGGATTGTATTGCTATAAACTTCCCTCTTAGAACTGCTTTTGCTGCATCCCATAGGTTTTGGATCGTCGTGTCTCCATTGTCATTTGTTTCTAGGTATTTTTTGATTTCCTCTTTGATTTCTTCAGTGATCACTTCGTTATTAAGTAGTGTATTGTTTAGCCTCCATGTGTTTGTATTTTTTACAGATCTTTTCCTGTAATTGATATCGAGTCTCATAGCGTTGTGGTCGGAAAAGATACTTGATACAATTTCAGTTTTCTTAAATTTACCAAGGCTTGATTTGTGACCCAAGATATGATCTATCCTGGAGAATGTTCCATGAGCACTTGAGAAAAATGTGTATTCTGTTGTTTGTTTTTGGATGGAATGTCCTATATATATCAATTAACTCCATCTCGTTTAATGTATCATTTAAAGCTTGTGTTTCCTTATTTATTTTCATTTTGGTTGATCTGTCCATTGGTGAAAGTGGGGTGTTAAAGTCCCCTACTATGAATGTGTTACTGTCGATTTCCCCTTTTATGGCTGTCAGTATTTGCCTTATGTATTGAGGTGCTCCTATGTTGGGTGCATAAATATTTACAATTGTTATATCTTCTTCTTGGATCGATCCCTTGATCATTATGTAGTGTCCTTGTCTCTTCTAATAGTCTTTGTTTTAAAGTCTATTTTGTCTGATATGAGAATTGCTACTCCAGCTTTCTTTTGGTTTCTATTTGCATGAAATACCTTTTTCCATCCCCTTACTTTCAGTCTGTATGTGTCTCTAGGTCTGAAGTGGGTCTCTTGTAGACAGCAAATATATGCGTCTTGTTTTTGTATCCATTCAGCCAATCTGTGTCTTTTGGTGGGAGCATTTAGTCCATTTACATTTAAGGTAATTATCGATATGTGTGTTCCCATTCCCATTTTCTTAATTGTTTTGGGTTCGTTATTGTAGGTCTTTTCCTTCTCTTGTGTTTCTTGCCTAGAGAAGTTCCTTTAGCAGTTGTTGTAGAGCTGGTTTGGTGGTGCTGAACTCTCTCAGCTTTTGCTTGTCTGTAAAGGTTTTAATTTCTCCATCATATCTGAATGAGATCCTTGCTGGGTAGAGTCATCTTGGTTGCAGGTTTTTCTCCTTCAACACTTTCAATATGTCCTGCCACTCCCTTCTGGCTTGCAGAGTTTCTGCTGAAAGATCAGCTGTTAACCTTATAGGGATTCCCTTGTGTGTTATTTGTTGTTTTTCCCTTGCTTCTTTTAATAGGTTTTCTTTGTATTTAATTTTTGACAGTTTGATTAATATGTGTCTTGGCGTATTTCTCCTTGGATTTATCCTGCATGGGACTCTCTGTGCTTCCTGGACTTGATTAACTATTTCCTTTCCCATATTAGGGAAGTTTTCAACTATAATCTCTTCAAATATTTTCTCAGTTCCTTTCTTTTTCTCTTCTTCTTCTGGAACCCTTATAATTCGAATGTTGGTGCGTTTAATGTTGTCCCAGAGGTCTCTGAGACTGTCCTCAGTTCTTTTCATTCTTTTTTCTTTATTCTGCTCTGCAGTAGTTATTTCCACTATTTTATTTTCCAGGTCACTTATCCGTTCTTCTGCCTCAGTTATTCTGCTATTGATCCCATCTAGAGTATTTTTCATTTCATTTATTGTGTTGTTCATCATTGCTTGTTTCATCTTTAGTTCTTCTAGGTCCTTGTTAACTGATTCTTGCATTTTGTCTATTCTATTTCCAAGATTTTGGATCATCTTTACTATCATTATTCTGAATTCTTTTTCAGGTAGACTGCCTATTTCCTCTTCATTTGTTAGGTCTGGTGGGTTTTTATCTTGCTCCTTCATCTGCTGTGTGTTTTTCTGTCTTTTCATTTTGCTTATCTTACTGTGTTTGGGGTCTCCTTTTTGCAGGCTGAAGGTTCGTAGTTCCTGTTGTTTTTTGTGTCTGTCCTCAGTGGCTAAGGTTGGTTCAGTGGGTTGTGTAGGCTTCCTGGTGGAGGGTACTAGTTCCTGTGTTCTGGTGGATGAGACTGGATCTTGTCTTTCTGGTGGGCAAGTCCACGCCTGGTGGTGTGTTTGTTTTGGGGTGTCTGTAGACTTATTATGATTTTGGGCAGCCTCTCTGCTAATGGGTGGGGTTGTGTTCCTGTTTTGCTAGTTGTTTGGCATAGGATGTCCAGCACTGTAGCTTGCTGGTCGATGAGTGAAGCTGGGTGCTGGCGTTGAGATGGAGATCTCTGGGAGATTTTCGCCGTTTGATATTATGTGCAGCTGGGAGGCCTCTTGTGGACCAGTGTCCTGAAGTTGGCTCTCCCACCTCAGAGGCACAGCACTGACTCCTGGCTGTAGCACCAAGAGCCTTTCATCCACAGGGCTCCTTAATTTGGGATGATTCGTTGTCTATTCAGGTATTCCCCAGATGCAGGTACATCAAGTTGATTGTGGAGATTTAATCCGGTGCTCCTGAGGCTGCTGGGAGAGATTTCCCTTTCTCTTCTTTGTTCTGGCAATTCCCAGGGGCTCAGCTTTGGATTTGGCCCCGCCTGTGCGTGTAGGTCGCCGGAGGGCGTCTGTTCTTTGCTCAGATGGGACGGGGTTAAAGGAGCCACTGATTCAGAGGCTCTGGCTCACTCAGGCCGGAGGGGTAGGGAGGGTCACGGAGTGTGGGGCGTACCTGCGGCGGCAGAGGCCGGCGTGACGTTGCTAGCCTGAGGTGCGCCGTGCGTTCTCCCGGGGGAGTTGTCCCTGGATCCCGGGACCCCGGCAGTGGTGGGCTGCACAGGCTCCCCGGAAGGGAGTGTGGATAGTGACCTGTGCCCGCACACAGGCTTCTTGGTGGCGGCAGCAGCGGCCCTAGCGTCTCATGTCTGTCTCTGGGCTCCGCACTTTCAGCCGCGGCTTGCGCCTGTCTCCGGAGCTCTCTCAAGCAGCGTTCCTAATCCCCTCTCCTCGTGCACCAGGAAACAAAGAGGTAAGAAAAAGTCTCTTGCCTTTTCGGCAGCTCCAGACTTTTCCCCGGACTCCCTCCCGGCTAGCCGTGGTGCACTAACGCCCTGCAGGCTGTGTTCACACCGCCAACCCCAGGCCTCTCCCTTTGCTCTGACCGAAGCCGGAGCCTCAGCTCCCAGCCCCGCCCGCCCCAGTGGGGGAGCAGACAAGCCTCTCGGCTGGTGAGTGCCGGTCGGCCCTGAGCCTCTGTGCGGGAATCTTGCCGCTTTGCCCTCCGCACCCCTGTGGCTGTGCTCTCCTCCGCGGCTCCCAAGCTCCCCCACTCTGCCACCCGAAGTCCCCGCCCGCGAAGGGGCTCCTAGTGTGTGGACACTTTTCCTCCTTCACAGCTCTCTCCCGCTGGTGCAGGACCCGTCCCTATCCTTTTGCCCTACCCAGGTACGTGGGGGGTTCCTTGCCTTTTGGGAGGTCTGAGGTCTTCTGCCAGCGTTCAGTAGGTGCTCCGTAGGAGTTGTTCCACGCATAGATGTATTTCTGGTGTATCTCGATCACGTGGTTTTGTAAGAATCTCTTTAGAAGCCTGTCTTCTAATTTGGTGGTTAGCTTCCCAAGGGATGTCATGTCTGTCTTGTTTATTATGATACCACTACTTAGCCAAATCACTGGCATATAACTGTATATTGAAACAATAAGCGCAGAGGTGATTGGATAAGTAAATACGTGAGTGAATGAACATTTTACACTTGCTGCACACAGGAGCTTTTTTTGGTGAGCATTCTCATACACTTCCTAGCATCTAGTTTCAAATATAATAGGTACCTAAATGCATCGCAGGTTTTTTTGGATGGCTTGTTATTTTCTTACAAAAGAACCACTGTCTCTATGGTTATGCAGCAAAACCAGACTGCAAGCAAACAGGAGTGTTCTGTTCATCAAGAGAGGCCAACAGGTGTTATTTTAGAGGCATCCACTGCCTGAGAGCTGAGCCCTTAATTTACTCTGATGACTACCTTAAGTAGCCAAAGTGACTCGGAAGCCCTCCCTTGAGACATTCATTGGAAAACACAGTTTGAATTAGTCTAATAACTGAATGTCAACCGACTTCCACCACAAAGCAGTGAGGTGTGCTTCCCTCTTTACAAATCAGGTAACCCAGAAGAGTACAGCCTCAATAACCACTAATAAGCGTTCTCAGAGGATTGAGGCCAGCAAGGGAGCCTACAGTCCAAATACCTTACCTTAGCATCCACTACCCTTAATGAGTCGGCCCTGACTTCCCCAATCATTGAAAACACTCTGCAAAATCCCACGAGCATTTGTAAAGAAGTGGAGACGACAGCGCATTCCAGGTTGAGGGAACAATTTAAACAAAGGCAAGAAAGTCAGTTAAGTTCGGTAATTCTATAAGGTGCATATGTGGGAGGAATTAATGATGAAATAGGGAAACGGAGGTCTGATTGTGAGATATCTTGGAATAAATGTTGCTCGGTCTTCTGGTCTGAACAGAGTGGCATAGATATGTTTTTCCTTGTCCCTCCTCACTCAGCATCACCATAAACCCTAGAACGGGTGCAGGAGACAACCAAGGAGAACTCTGAGAGGTGTAAGAAGGCCAGCAGGCTCGGGCTCCAAGACTGGAAGAACAGCTCAGGGGCAGAGCATCTTGTCTTCTCTCGCCCAACAGAAGAAGGTCACCCAGGCCTGGCGTTCACCAATCCCCGACCCACCAACAGAATAACATGCAGGCAGACGCACTCTGGCCCCGGATCAAACAAGAGTCTCTCTGGATACATCAGGTTACTCACTCAGACACCATGAATAACCAGAGGATAAACAAAGAACTCTTCCCCCACTGGGCCTGAGACTCCCTCTTTCTGCTGAAAGGTTCTGAGGGGTCAGGGATAAAGCAAGAAAAAGACAAGACAACCAGTGGCTGCGTCCAGGAAGCCTCTCTCTCCTCACAGGCTTAACTGAGATTCCCCCTTCCCACTCAAAGACACCTGGGGAGCAGAGGGGGTGGGACTGGGGTCCAGTAGGTGGACCCAAACCACGCCCCTCACCAGTGGAAGGCATCCGACAGCAGACTTGGGGAAATGCCTTCTGTACCCTCCGCAGCACTAGCCAGGACAGGGAAGGCCCAGCAGCACCAAACCAAGCAGATGAAAACCACGCTGCGCACATTCTGAGGATTAAACTGCCACTAGAACCATACTCCACAAAGTCAGCCAAAGCCTGCATTCTAAACCTAAACTTGGTGACTTGCTAAAAGAAGAGATTTTACTAGGACCCAAAGCATTCTAACATACAGACGCTGTCCAGGACGCAACTGAAAATCACCTAGGATACCAAGAACCAAGAAAATCACAACTTCAATGAGAGACGACAATCAAGTGATGGTGTACAAGGGCGAATCAGACGTGGGAATTATATCGTTGTAAGAGAAGGATGTTAAGGCAGTAGTTGTAAAAAATGCTTCGAAATTCAATTATAGATTCTCCTGAAACAAAAGAAAAAATAGAAATTACAGCAAAAGAATAAAAGTTTTATATAAAGAACCAAATGGAAGTTAAGAAACTAAAAAATGCAGTAACAGGAAAGTCTCACTGGATGAACTCAAACAGTAAAGATCAAGACTGTGTGATTGACACACAGATCAATGGAACACATGTCAATGGAACAAAATAGAGCTCCTACTGAGAGACTCACATAAATGTGTTCAACTGATTTTTGACAAGGGTAGAAAGGTAATTCAATGGAGGAAAGATAGCTTTTTAAACACACAGTACTGGAGCATTTGGGCACCCATAGGCAAGGAAAGAAAGAGTTATCCTAACCTACTCTCAACACACTATATAAAAATTAACTCACCATTGATCATAGACAAATATAAAAATATAAAACTTTCCACAAAAACAACAGCAACAGAGGAGAAAGTCTTCGGGATCTAGGGCTAATCTGAGAGTTCTTCAACTTGACATTAAAAATATGTTGCAATAAAGGGAAAATTGATAAACTGGACCTCATAAAAATTTTAAGAAGTTTGTATTTTGACAGTCCATGTGAAGAGGAAGAAAAGACAATTTACAGACTGGGAGAAAATATTTTCAAACCTCATATCTGTCCAAAAATCAGTATTTAGAATATATAATGAACTCTCTAAACTCAACAGTTAAAAAAAAAAAAAAATGAGACATTTCACTGAAGATATACACATAACAGATAGTACATGAAAAAGGTATTCAACATTATTAACCATCAGAGAAATGCAAATTCAAACCACAATCTGCTATCACTACATACCTATCAGAATGGATGAAGTTAAAAACAAAAAATACCAAAGAAAATGCAAAGAAAATGAATCACTCACACATTGCTGCTGGAAATGTAAAACAGTATAGGCACTCATTAAAATGGTTATTGGCTTCTTGTAAAACTAAATATAAAATTATCATATGACCAGGCAATTTCATACCTGGGCATTTATCCCA
Organism: Aethalodelphis obliquidens; assembly: GCF_003676395.1. NCBI lineage: Eukaryota > Metazoa > Chordata > Mammalia > Artiodactyla > Delphinidae > Aethalodelphis > Aethalodelphis obliquidens. Next base: position 11,814,269 of record NW_020837985.1, on the reverse strand, counting down.
GAGTAAGAAAAATTTATGTTCACGTGAAAACCTGTACATGAGAATTCATAGTAGCCTCATTAGCAACGGCGAGAAACTGGAATCAGCCTGGCTGTGCTTCCGCAGGTGAACGGTTAGCAACGTGTGTTACCTAAGTTTCAGGAATACTGCTCATCAATAAAAAGGAATCAACAACTTGGTTAAGTCTCCAGGGAATTATGCTGAGTGAAAAGAGTCAATTCCAAAAGGTTACATTTTGTATTATTCCATTTATAGAACATTTTTAAATGACCAGATTTTAGACAGGGACAGCTTTTTAGTGGTCAGGACTTCATTCAGAGCCAAGTGGGGTGGCCATGGTAGGAGATGGGGATAGTTATAAAATGCAACATGAGAGATCCAACATGAAGCAGTAGTTAGAACTATTCAATATCTTGACTGTCGTGGTGGATACAGGAACCTACAAAGATGATAAAACTGTATAGATCTTAACATACACATACATGTGTAAAGTAGAACTGGGAAAATTGGGATGAGATCAGAGGATTGTATTAAAGTCATTGCCCTATGATATTTAATATAGTTTGGCAAAATTTTGCTACAGAGAGAAACTGGGAAAAGTAGTCAAGGGATATCTATGTAGTATTGATTTTTATTACAATTATATGCGAATCTACAATTATCTCAATAAAGCTTTCAAGGAAAAATACTACTTGCTCTAACTTGGGGCAGACCATGGGATGGCTGAGCCCATAAGCCCTAGAGAAAGTAGCTAGAAGGGGTCAGTGTGAGTGGCTGACATTAGGAAAGGATTAAAAAAAAGTGAAGAGCTTGGTCAATGGTTGGCTTTTATGTAAGAGGAAAAAGAAAGAGATAAGAGACAGTTCAGAAATTTGAGACATCAAGAAGTTGGCATAATGAGTATTCTAGGCTCTCAACAGTAGGAAACAAGGTTGGAAAAGCTTGGATTGACAAAGACACATAGAGACTCAGCCATTCTGCATAAAGTAGTAGTGTCTCAGCCTAGCTGTCTTGAAAACAGAGCCCAAGACAATGTTGTATGTCCACGTGTCTTATCTGAAAAAGAATGAAAGACTAGGAAAGCCATGCAGGGAAGGAGGAAAATCCAAATTAAGAATATTGGCCACTCCTGTGGGTGTCAGGGGCCCAGTCATCACAAGACCTTCTGAGAAGCTTTACACAAGGTGCCTCATACTGTCAACCCATTAAGTGAAGGATAGGAGACATAAAAAAGGAAGCAGCAAAGTGTATCAAGCTTCAGAATTGTGTCTAGGTTGTGATGACTGGCCACGTGTAACTGACTGGAGAGAAACAGATCAGAAGCTTCCTAAGTTTGGGGGTAAATTACATTGTCAAAACACTACCAAAGGTTCTCTGACTCTATGAGACCTAAAAGGGCCTTTGAGACTCCATACCATACTTGCACCTGCAGAAGTGGGCTTTACAGGGTTACAGAAACTTTGCAGACCTATAATAATGCACCCTGGAGGATAATGAACAAGAATAGAACTCCCAGAGAATAGAGCAAAAAATCCATGGAGAACGAGGGGCAATGAGTATTCTCCCAAACATCAGAGGAGGATTTAACTAAGAAACATCACCAATTTTCAAGTTAGAGGACCTTCTTAAAGCCTGCCCTGCAGGACTTCGAAGATACAGACCAGTGGCTGCTGTAGCCTCCCATTCTACCATTTTCTGACTGAGAATGTCTTTGCATAGGAGGAGGATGGGGAAACAGACAACTTCCTTTTTATTTGTAAATTACTGAACCATGAGGAGACATATCCATGGGGAACCACTGGGGCGCTAAGCATCTACCCGACTTTGAGCTGAATGCAGTGGGACAGAAGAAACCTGGCTTGGCTCTACTGCGGAGGGTATGAGAGCTTTTCTGTGTGACAGAAGAACGAAACAGATTTCTGGGCAGTGACCAGAAGGGTAAACTGAAAACCATTCCACGTTTTCTCTTCTCCTTGGGCCCAAAACTAGACTACATTTTTCACCCTCCCAGCAATTAGCCAGTGGAATATGAATTGAAGTAATTTACTTATACTTTTAGGTCTGACCCATTAAAATATAAATTGTCCATAGATAATTTTCAATTCTGTTTCCATCTGTTGGCTTAATGTAGAAATTTTGAAGAAGTTGGATGTAACTGGAGCCAAAAACGGAAAGAGTTTGGTTCCCAAATACCTTTAACAATGCAGAGTTCTCTTGCTAACCCACATTGGACTGGGATTTATGCTATTTGGCAAAGTGAAGGAATTTTGCAGATGTAATTATTAAAGTCGCTAATCAATTGACTTTAAGTTAATCAAAGGGGATTTTATCCTGGGTGAGAAGGACCTAATCACGTGGATCCTTTATACAGGGGTCTAGATGTTAGTGTCTTTCTACTGTTGGCTCTGAAGACACAAGCTGACATGAATTCTACAGACACAAGGAAATGAGGCTGCCAACATCCTGATGGAGTTTGGAAGTAGATTCTACTCTAGTTGCGCCTCCAGGTGAGGACACAGCCTGGCTGACACCTGGATTTCAGCCTTGGGAGACCCTGAGCCGAGGGTATAGTTAAGTTATACCAAGACTTCTGACCTACAGAAATTGTGAGGTAATGAAGACATGTCAAGTTGCTAATTCGTGGTACTCTGTTATGTTGCAATATAAAATGGAATACAGCTACCTGCATGACACGGATTTCAATTATTTTATGGCAAAACTATATCCCTAAGGTCCTGTCAAAGAAAAGAGTTTTATTATATTTTCCCTTGTTTTCTGAAGTCAACCAGGACAGTCTTCAGTAGAAAAGGACCCCTGGTAGGTACGATGGTCGTGGTCACATCCTCGTCTCTGTCGAGTCTAACTGATCCGTTACTGGATCACTTTCAAGTTTTGCCACCTCCAAGGATCACCTGAGATATAATTAAATAAGTATTTTTTCTTTTTATCTACTCATATTTTTACTTACGTAAATCTCTGTGAAGAGTGTATTAGTTATGGTGACACCAGCTGCTGTAAGTGACGAATCCTCAAATCTCATTGGCTTAGAATAAAAGTTCATCTCTTCCTGTGAAACATTCCAAAGATGGATATTCTCCAGGAAACTCTCTTGTGCAACTGGCTCCTATGCACTGATTCAGGATCCAATTTCTTCCAACTTGTATCTCAGTGGCCTTCAACATACAACTTACAAAATCACCTGGTGTTCATCTCAGTATAAGCCAACCTGTGGGTAAAAGAGAATGAGGAATCGTGCATAAGGAGTCCCCAGGTACGAGGCCTTGAAGAAATTTCCTTACTGGTCCCAGGGATATGCCTAATTGCAAGGAACCTGAAAAATACAGTTAAGTCCAAGAATACCCTCCTACCCACCGTGGACCTCAGACATACGTGGGAAAAACACCAGTGTAGTTTCAGTTCTCAACCCTGTGACTACTTCCCAGGTGACATTTGTCAATGTCTGAAGGCTCTTTTGGTGGTCACAAGTAGGGCGAGGGCCACTACTGACATCTCATGGGTAGAGGCCAGGGATACTGCTGAGTACCCTACAATACACCGGACAGCCCTCCCCCTGCCCCGCAACAAAAATTAACTCTCCCCATATATCAGCAGTGCCAAGATTGAGTAACCTGGTATAGAGTAAATAGCAACAGATCTGTAAATCCCTGATATCATGTATTCATATGGGACAAATTCTTAAGCATTTACCATGTGCCAGGTACTGTTCTATATTCAGTGATGCAAAAGTGAACAAGACAGATTCCTTTCCCTCATGGCACCTACGCTCTGGCTAATTACATATGTGACCTGATTAACCTGCCTGAAAGTTCTGTTTCTCACTTATGAAGTAAGGGTCAATATAACTCACAAGGCACGTATCGAGTTTAAATGAGACAACGTATGTGTAAAGGAATGTTAAAATGGTGCTCTTCATGCTTCATGAGGCATGAATTCAACAGATGTTACATTCCAAAGTGAATTGGAGACAGAACACCATGGAAAAAATAATTGGTTATATGACTATCATAAAATGTGGATATAAAAAAGTAGGTGGAGGAGTGATCCAGGAGGACTCTGCAACGGGGGCTTTGGGGAAAGGCCTTGGGGCCAATGAGAATGTGAAGGGGGAGGAGCCTGATAAGAGGGCTTTATGAGCACAGTCAGATTTGATATGTAACCAGGGATGGGTGCTGATCTATACCCGAGAAAGTTATAGTAACCTTGGGCTTCAAGGATGGAGAGTAACATCTTGGAAGTAATTGCACTCCTTCTGAGAGTCAATCAAACAGGCGTGGGGCTTTGGGACCAAATGAGGTAGGGATGGAAGCTTGGAGTAATTTCCAAAGGACTCCTGCCCCAAAGGGCCACCTTCCAGGCTGATGAGACTCAGCAGTAATGAGATGTGGAGTTTTCTGCTAAGACAGAAGCCCAGAGGAGATACGGGAAGGAAGTCACGTCATAGGAATTGCAGGGGCGCGGGGTCTCAGCAGGGGAGATTCTGAAGAACTCACCATGGCACTCACAAAGCAAAGGGCAACTCTCGTCATCTGCCAAATAAGAAAATCTTAGGACAACACTAGGTAAGAACTTGCTCATTCCCCTAGCCTCCCTACCCTTTGCTTGGTGGGGTCAGAAAACTACTTCATGAGTCTGGAGGAGGAGAAATTCCAGGTAGAAAAGAGAGTACGAGGATTATACCAACCTCTTTTGTTTTAAATGAGCAGCATAAACCCATTGGCAGCATGTAGAGAGCAGAAGATTTAAAACTAAATCAGGTTCTGGCCTTACCCTGGTGGCGCAGTGGTTGAGAGTCCGCCTGCCGATGCAGGGGACGCGCGTCCGTGCCCAGTCCGGGAAGATCCCACATGCCGCGGAGCAGCTGGGCCCGTGAGTCATGGCCGCTGAGCCTGCGCGTCCGGAGCCTGTGCTCTGCAATGGCAGAGGCCACAGCAGTGAGAGGCCTGCGTACCGCAAAAAAAAAAAAAAAAAAAATCAAGTTCAGAAAATTGGTCAGGATAGGAGAGGCTATAAGGAGGTAACAAATAAACCTACAATTCCAATTAATTCACACCGCAATTTTTTTTATTTCTTCTCATCCGCACGTTTCAGTTATAACAGTGGGTGTGCGTATGCCTAGGTTTGGGGGGCGGAGGTGCGCTTTCACATATTCACATAGGGAACCTCACTGACTGAGATTCCATCTCATCATTACTACCTCAACAAATGACTTCCAGGGCTTCTGAAGCACAGCAAGAGAGAGCTGGAGTGTTGTACATGGGCTTTTATAAAGTGACCCGGAACCATATACATGGCATAAGTGGCTCTTCTCCATCTCCCAATGGCCAGAATTCATCAACATGGTAGCAAGCATAATTGCACCGGAAGCTGGAAAATGCTGTCTTCCTATGTGCCCAGGAAGGAGAGCGCTGAATATGAGTGAGCACTCATATTTCAACTTTCCAAGTTATAATCCACTGGGACTAGACATTTTCAGTTGCTGTCTTGAGACACTGGATTTTAGGTATACCCAACAAAGTCGGGAAACTGAGTTTCCATCCAAGGGCAGAGGAAAGATCGCCAATACTAAATAGGTTAAAGAGAGATAGTTAGATGCAAAACAATGAAGCAGTTTTCATTAGACTCCACAAGTCCTACAAATTCAACTTTCTGGTAATAGAAGTAAAGCCCTAGGTACATTGAGTTACACAGACTGGGTACCATGGGACCATTTCCCTGTTTCTTTCTCTTTTCCATGCACAGATAGCTTCTATACCTTCCTACTCCCGATGTGATACAAAATAATATCCTATATTATAACACATTTTGTAACAGCAACACTTGCCATTTCTTTTGCACCTACTATATACCAGATGCTCTGCTAAGACCTCTTCACATTTCCTCTTCAAAGTCCTCCAGTGGGTGGGTCCGTGTTTCCACGTGGGGGTTAATGCAGAAAACTCTGCAGAGTGTGGGAGATATGCAAAGTCAGAATTTCCTGGATCAACATTTTTACTCAAATAGTGGGAAGACAACCTCACTAGCAAGAAATATAGAAGAGGGAATATTATTTTTTTATTAGAACAAATGTGAGCATATCTGTGGGGTTTTTTAAGCTTTGTTGAAATATACAAAAATTGTACACATTTAATGTATATATTTCGATGAGTTTGGGTATATGCATACTCTCACCACAGCTAAGGTACTAAACATATCCATTACCTCCAAAAATGTCCTTGCACTCTTTTGTGTGTTTTGCCCCCTTTGGTAAGAATACGTTAACAAGAGATCCACCCGGTTAACACAGTTTGAAGTGCACAATACCCTATCATTAACCATAGGTACTGCGCCATACAGCAGATGTCTGGAATTTATCTTGTGTAACAAAACTTTATATCCACTGAAAAGCAATTCCCCATTTCTCCCTCCTCCTAGCCCATGGCAACCACCATTCTATTCTCTGCTTCTCTGAGTCTGACCATTTTAGATATCTCATTTAAGTAGAATTATGCACTATTTGTCTTTCTGTGACTGGCTTGAGACCAGTTGGGTGTGTGCAGCTCATAGGAAGAATGTACTATTTTATTTTAGTTTTATTTCTATGCAGAAAACTGGTAGTCCCTTCCCCTTCCTCCCTCTTCCCGCCACGCCAGGAATCAGACACAAAGCTGTCTCTATCCATCAGCACATTGTACAGGTGTTCCCTGGGGGGGGTGGGGGGGCAGCTTTGTTAAATCCCTGTCCCCGCACTTAGCTTGTCTTAGCTGAAGAATTAGGAACACTACCTTAGCAGAACAGGTACAGACAAAATTTATACTTTTCCTCAGGGTTTTGGGGACATCTCGGAGAAAAGGTAGGAAACCTTATACTAGCAAATGGAGAAAGAGAATATTCAGGGAAGAATAAGAGGTGGACCCAAATAGAAAGGAGCCACAAAACTCTGATGGAAGGAAACCTTAGAGATGAGACTCTGTCCATTAACAAATCATCATCACACCCAGCACTCACAGAGCTGCTCTGTGCTAGGGCGTCCATAAACTTCACTTCGTTTAATCTTCTCAACAACCTTTTGATATAGATATTATTATCTGAAGCCATGCACTCAATACAATTGAGACCCCAGAAGGTTAAGCAAGTTTTTGAGTCACTGCGACTCAAAATCTCCCACGTCATGTCCATTCTCCTTCCTGGCCCTGCCCTGAGTCTCCATGGGTCTGTGGCATCCTAGATCAAAAGCTCCCAGACTAGATTCCACAAATGCTCATTCATCTCTCCACCTTCTGAAGGTAGCGCTCTCTACTTCTCTTTGCCAGAGGGAAGTAATAACCTCTGATTCAGTCAGTAGAATTCATGAAGGAGGATTTAAATTCCAGGTCAAACAAAACCATTAGTGTAAAAAGCCCCCAACAAAGCAAAACTAATGATCATTAGTGTACTGATTGCTTTAGATCTTTTCTAAAAACAAGGCAAGTATAAATAAACACCTGAAATGACAGAAGCCGTAAAAATAATACAAACCACGAAGAATGGTAAAAAGCTGTGTTTTCTAAACCAATGCCTCGTGGGATACAAGCTCAATGAAATTATCCTTTAAAAAAAAAGATGATATGGTTGTGTAGTTTGGAAAATGGTCTAAGCTTAGAAATTCATGTTAGCATTGTAAAGATTCTAAGATGTCTGGCAATATTATAGTTAACATGGCTTAACTCAGATAATGAAAATTCCAAACTCAGTCACAAAACCATCTTTTCTCTGTAATGAATGTCCTTGATAAAATACACTGTGTATTTACTTCCCGTGGAAATATGTGGAAAATGCCAATAGGAAGCTATTTCTTTTTCCTTCTCAGCCCCTTGTTCAAGCCCTTGATGTAAAACCTCTAAGACTTGCCCTATCTGCCCCTCACCACAACCAACAGGAGACTTTGTCATATGAGTAGCAGAGGTCCACATCCCGCCTAAGTCTTTTCTCCCGGGTGCTTCCATTGCTTTTCCTGCTCTACCTCTCTTTAGCTTCTCTGACCTCTGGCTCTTTAGCTGGGATATTTCCCTTGACTCACTTGACCAAGGCTTTTGGATTATCTGGTTTGGGCTGAGCTGAGTGAGGTACCCTTCAAAGATTCATCACCTGGTCTCTGACCTAAGAACTTCCCATATTGGCCTATAGTTTATCCAACATTTCAACACGTCTTTACTGGAAGCCCACACTGAACATAGAGGGATGAATAGGAGAGACATGTACGTTCACACAGTTTGTTTATAAATTAAAGCTAGATGAACAGGCAGCACAGCAAGCATTGTGGGAAGGGAATAACAAGCAGATAAAGAAGGGCATCTAACCCAGACCTGGGGGTTAGGAGAAGATCCAAGTTTAGAGGAAACAGCACATACTCTAAACTACGGGGTGAATAGGAACATCTACATGAAAGGACATAGAAATGGAAGCAGAGCGTTGTGTTCCAGACAGATGGAACCACATGGGTAAGAGTTTGAGCTAAGAGAGAGAAGGTGATCTTAGAACAGAAATAACTTCCATTAACTGAAACATGTAGTTTGAGGAGCTGAGAAACAGGGTGTGAGGCTTCAGACAAAAGGGAAGAAAATGTTCCCTGGGCCAGCAACCTAGGGGTGGACGCTTGACCAGGCCAGCCTCCTGGACCAGTTCTTACCAAGAATGGAGAGGAAACATCAGATTCACGAGCTCCGTTCAGCTGCAGGCATCGCGGATCTTCGCCGCGGGTCAGAGTCCTGCCCTTCTGCCCAGACCTTCAGCAAGTTAAGTAAACTCCAGGCGCATATTAGGAGCCTCAGCAGTGCCACTCAGAATGGACACAGGAGGAGAAGTATGAGGCCGAAGCCAGGGCTACTGTACATGCAGGGTCTCTACAACAAGCACTGCTCTGGACTCACTCTCATCCACCATCTCTTCTGATCCTGCAAGTTAAATGTTAAAATTCCCACTTAACATTTTAGGATGTGGATGATGAGAGAGATTAAGTAACTCACTTAAGGATATATAGATTATAAATCACAGAATCTAAGCACTGATCTACCGAAATCCATCCTCTTTCTATCATGCTGCCTCACTGAATGCATGTTTGCTTCCTGGTTGGTTTGTTAATAGCAATGATAGTCATATAATAGCATCTAACATTGATTAAATGTCTTCTTTGGACTAGGGGCTTTATTAGGTGTTCTGTATTCATCATCTCCCTTAAACCTAACAACAGCCTATGAAATAAATATCATGATGCTTAATTTGCCGAGGATAAACCCATAGTTGAGAAAAGGTAATTTTTCTGAGGTAAATGGTTATTACACGGAGGAAGTAAGATTGGAATCCAGGTTCTTCTCATTCCAAGTTGCACGTTCTTTCTGTAACCACACTCCTTCTGGATTGAATAACTGAATAAACAGAGAGACAAACAAATGCATTAACGAGAGCACTTTTTAAAAATGAAATGCGTTGAATTTTCTAATTGAAAGAACATGCCTTTTTACTATTTTTTGAAAGTGAAGAAGCCTTCCAGCAGAGATCTCTGGGGTGCTGTGCAATTATCCATTACAGTACAAGAGACACAGGTGTCAAATGCGCCTGCATCCATCATGGGTTTATTTTATTTTATTTCAAGGGAGATAACGAGCAGCCCATTTATTCTAGGCACTTTTGTTGATGACATACTAGTTGCCATAAAATCTGAGAAGTAAGATCAATTTTATGAACAATTAAATGGGGTCTATCCAGAGGTAATTAATTTTATGATGGAGGTTGGACAAGGTGATAGGAGAGCCTGTTTTAGAGGCATTGATGATAGGGAGGAATAATGGCTCATCAGCTATGAAATAATTCTAAATTACCTGGCTTTCAGGTCGTTATTTATATTTTGTCTGCTGCCCTCCCCGTTCGCATCGTGAAGGGAGAGCACATTGTTATCCATAGCATTTTAGGGAGTGATCCAAACTTGCTCTTGGGAGCATAATGGAAACCCAGACTGTTAGGAGACTGACTTTGCCTTCCTGTAGGACAGATGTTCTTTGATCTACAGTTGAAGGAACAATGAGACCATTTATCAGTGAAAGGAGCTGCTGGACTCAGGAAATTGATAGCAAACAGCTGAGCAAGAGGTCTTTGGAGGTTATGCCCCAGGTAGAATTAATTACCTATACATTCACTAAACAAATATTTATTGAGGATCTTCTATATATCAGGCACCATGCTAAATACTAGGGATATAGAGTAAGATTAACATAATTAGTGGGGAGCTTGTCAGTCTGTGATAACTGTATTTCCCCTTGAGATGATTCAAATTTTTCTTAAAAAAAGTGACGCTTGGGCTTCCCTGGTGGTGCAGTGGTTGAGAATCTGCCTGCCACTGCAGGAGACACGGGTTCGAGCCCTGGTCTGGGAAGATCCCACATGCCGCGGAGCAACTAGGCCCGTGAGCCACAACTACTGAGCCTGCGCGTCTTAGAGCCTGTGCTCCGCAACAAGAGAGGCCGCGATAGTGAGAGGCCCGTGCACCGCGATGAAGTGTGGGCCCCACTTGCCACAAGTAGAGAAAGCCCTCGCCCAGAAACGAAGACCCAGCACAGCCATAAATAAATAAATATTTTTTTTAAAAAAGAAAGTGACTCTTGAATAGGCCTGACCATCTCAAAATCCAGGGATTGCAAAACGCGTGAGCAGTGTGGCTTGCCTCCCAGTTTATTGATGATGCCTGCCTTTATCCTTAGAATGGTGTTCCTGCCAGAGAGAGAGACAAGTTTGATTGTGATCACCAGGGACAGTGTAGCACAATAAAAAATGCCAAAGGACATTCTACTCACCATAGTTTATCAAAGCTTTACCAATCCTTCATGTGTTCTTCATGACGCTTCCTTTTCACCTGCGTTTTCCGAGCACCCACTCCACTCTCTGTGTTGCCAGGCATGGGCAGAGCATGGACCTCTGAGTCAAACTAATTTGTCAGACTCTAGTTGTCCTAATAGTAGCTTCAATTTAGGCAAGAAATTGCACCATGTCGACCCTCCTCACCACCCCCTATAACAACTCCATGGTTACAGGTTTTCAGTGAGAAAAAGACCTGACCGAAATTGCTGAAGGGAAAACAAAAGTTTCACTGGCTTGCAGGACTGAGAAGTCAGGTGGAAAATGGCTTCAAGCACAGCTGTCTTCATATTCACATATATTCAGATGATTTAGTGCCACACTTTCTCCATCACTGCTTTGTGCTCCTTTGTTTTTCTCCAGAGGGCTTCTGAGATGGTGACCTCTGGTATCTCCACATGTACATTATCCCTATTGCCTAGAATTCCACAAGGAAAAAGTCCTGTCTTACTTGCTTGAAAAGACATTTCCAAGATTCACTCTGATTAGACCAAATTGGGTCTCATGTGCCACATCAAACCAGCCACTCTGATGGGTCAGTTCTGGACTGTACACCCACCCTTAGCAGTAACGGGTGAGATGAACTCCATCAGAATCCCATGGACGAGGAGAAGGTTAATTTCCCAAAGGGAATTATTATGAGTGCTGCTTCCACACGACAGAGGCATAATGTACAGGGCAGACACAAAGAGCAGAGTCCATTCTGCCTACTTTTTCCTGAAAATCTGGCACCTGAGCCTCATAAAGTTGTTGGGAGAATTAAAATAAATGATTCAAAGTATCTTCGCAGGTAGCACAGAGTAGGTGTTCAAACAGTCCATTCTCTTTCCTTTCTTTCAAAATGAAATGCATTGTTTTATGCTTTCCTGTCTCTCTAAAGAGGCAACAGAAGGGTTTTGGTTGGGTGCCAACTCATGTTTATAGCTTTTTCAAGATCAACCAGTCCTGTGGCTTGTGCCGAGTGATAGGTGTGCGTTTTTAAAGGAAAAGTGTTTATACAAGCACAGACTGGAATTACAGAAAAGTCTAGAGATTTCTTGGATAAGATCACTCATGTTGATATAGCTAACTTAACTGGTCCTCTTCATGACCACATCACGGACCAAGAAGGATTCACCTTGAGCTCTAATTGATAGGGAGCTTGAGTTCCTATGACAGGAATAATACTACAGCTGGGAAAAAGATTCAGAAGTCATCTCTGACCCACGCAAAAGTCATCCATGACACAGTAGCTTCCCTGAAGACTTGACAAACAAAAGTTGTGGTGAAGGATCATGCAGCCACTTGTTCTTTCAGCTAGCCAAGGAGGAGTTTGACCTAGAAACACGTCTTGCTGCACCTGTATAAATATAGCCAGGCAAGTAGAACAGTCTGTGGCTAAGATAAAAGAAAAAGCCGTCTGGCTTTCTAGAACAACCCTAGCTGGGATTTGAGACGTGTTCTCGTAGCCTGGGTTTGGTAATCTAAGCTCCTGGCTTTAGGATCTCCTACAAGAACAGATAGCCATTTTGTTTCTGGTAATCCCTTGTGTTACGATTGGCCAGTGCCTCTTGTTCAGACCCTTAAATGCAACTGCAAAGCCATTTTTATACCAGATGATTCAATGATTTATCCTGCAACCAAGAAACAGGAGGAATGAATTCCAGCCCAATTACCAAAAACACATTCTCTAAAACATTCATGATCAGCAGAAGATGGCAACGATGAAGATCTGGATACCCTGAATAAATGCCTACAGCCTGATCTGATCTACCCTCATCCAAAAGAGGGGACTAAAAAAAAAAAGAGTAGTTGTGTAGTTGTGACAGCTCTTAGCTTTTAGCTGTGAGCCACTTCATTCCTCCTACTGCCTAGATTAAAAATTACTGGCATCCAATCATTGTATTACTCCAAGCTCTTGACAGCAAGACACAACAGAGAAAATCCCTTGAACTTTCCCCAAATCACCTAACACAAGTCCAAATCCTGTAACTAGTGCCTCCTAACACCATCTTACTGAAGGTCCCACGGTTCCCTAAGGTGTGTGGTACCCTTCTTTCAGCAACTCACAAATCCAGCATCGTTAGACACCAGTGTGTCTTCATCTGGAGGACATGGACTCCATCACTGGTACTCATTAGATATTAGTCACTGTGGGGAGTTATGAATATGTGGGCAGATTTCATTAAAGGGAACCACTCTTAGGGGGTCCAGACTCACTCTCAATCCTGGTCCTTGCAGCATCTGTGGTAGCTCTAGGGAAAATTTTGGGTTTCCACTGTGTTTCTCTGGATAACCTTGCGTTGAAAGAACCTAATTTTGGTGAAGAATGAGAATAGTTTGCACAAATGAGGACAGAACTGCACGATATAACCCTGGCTTCAGAAAAGAATCCTTCAGCAGATGGGAGACAAAGATCCTGCCTCTCTCTTTGGATTTGTGCCCTCATCTTTTAGGTCCAGACTGCCAGGACCTTAGGTATTTAGGCTCTGGGGAGACAGTGTAGAAATAACACCTACCACATGAGAGGGAGTCTGTGAATAGTGAGGAAAATCTAGCCCGTAAGCCCTAGAAAGCAAGCCACACCTCGAAAATCAGATTATTGAGTGATACATGACTTTCGGTGTTCATTTTCTGATTAACACCAAGCCTTTAGTAAACTCTCACTTAAATGTGTCAGCCTTGTTCCACTACATAAGTGGTTATACTGAATGTCCATTCTTGGTCTAGAGGCTCAAAAAAGCAACACTGACCCTGCCCCGAGGCCAGTGTGGAAGCAGAGACAGACAGAAGCTAGACCTCCCAAGTAATGATGCTTCGCATGGATAGCTTTGAAGACGCTGGCTTTGATTGTAAGAGAGGTGGCAGTTCCTTCAGAGTGTGGCTTGGCTGGTTTTAAAGGAGTTTTGTCATGAGCCCAGTAACTGCCCTTCCTTGGGTAATCTGCTAATACTTGGAAAGAAAATGAGGAGGGAAAGCCCTGTGGCTTGAGGCATTCACAGAGAGCCTGCCTAGTAAGGAGACAGTAAATGGAGGAAAGACAAGGATATATTGTAACTTAAAGCAGCTCAGTAATTCCAGACCCTGTACACTCAATCTAGTTTCCACCTGCCCCCCACCCCCCATCTTTGGACACTCATAATCATGACCCAAACGCCCTCTGTCTTGCTAAGAATGAACATGTCTCTCTGCAAACATTTTTATCAGTTCCTTTCTGTGCTAATCTTCCTGCCTGTCATGCATAGGTAGCAGAGTTATGATCTGTAAGTCCAGAAATGTATAATGCAGTTTGAACAAAGAAAATACTGAGAACTATTTGCTACTTACTGGGCAGGATTATGGTGTGCACAAGGGGTTTGAAATATTTACACGTCTCAGAACTACAGGTGAGGATTCATCAAGGCCACTGTGGCTTTTCTTCTTACAGAATTAAGTAAAGCAAGCCACAGAGTTTCACTGGGTGGCAGCGTCTTTGACAGGATATTAATATCACAAGATATTAAAATCACTCCGCTGCCCCTGAAATAATTTTACATCTTTTATTTACAGCAAGCTACTGGTAGATGGGGCTAGTCAAAGAGAGCTCAGGGACCACTGAGGTAGGCTTGAAAGATATGGCAGATCAGGCGGAATTTGTGTGATTCAGTAGGCTTTTTTGTGTGTACACCTACTATGTGCCATCTTTTGTGTTTGGGCTTGTGGGAGAAATGGGTGATGTGTTTGCCATGTGATCAGTCCTGAAGAGGCAGAGCCAGCCGGTAAACCCTGGGTCATCATTCCTCAGTCCTTCCATCCTTCTCTTGCACATCTGTTCTGTCCCAGGTTAGGGATGCTTTGTACCCACAGTGTGCCCTCATTTCTGCCCATACTTGTTCATGCCTAAAATTGGACCACTGTCCTCTCCACTGCTAACACCCTGGTTTCAGCCACCATTCGCTCTTTTTCTGGGGAACAGAAAAACCTTCCACATGGCCTTCCTGATGCCACTCTCATTCTCCTGCAATCCTAACTTCATTCTCCACACAGTAGCCAAACTCAGTCCAACTTCAGAGTAGTTTGACTCAGGCCAACTCATGAGTGGCCTGATGGAAGAAAGGGTGTACCCTCTTCTGGAGGTAAATACCATCTATTTCCTTAGCTGCTGTATTTTGTACAGAATGTCTGGCAATTGATTAAAAATTAGGAACATATGAAAAATGTAAGAACATATGACTCATGACCTAGAGAGAAATTAGTCAATAGAAGCAGGTCTATGTTGGCTCTAATGTTGGAATTAGCACATTATGATTTCAAAATAAGTATGAAAAAATATATTAAAAGATCTAGTGGGAAAAGTTCACATGTATGAACTGATGGAGAATTTCAGGAGGGAGGTGAAATTAATAAAAGGATTAAGTGAAATGCTAGAAATAAAAAATATGATATTATTTCATGGGCTTCAAAACAATCTGAGTACATCAAGGAAAGGATCACTGAACCAGAAGACAGGTCAATAGACATTTCTCAACATAAAACACAAAGAGAAAAAGAGATTCAGTAAAAATGAGTTCTAGCATCCAAGACCTTTGGAACAAAATTAATAATATAACACATGTAATTGGTGTATCAGAGGAAAGAAGATAGAGAATTGGAGAGTTTCCAATAATTTTTCAAAATTTTTGAAAAAAAACCAACTCACAGAACCAAGAAGCTCAGCAAATCACAAACAATATAAATACAAAGGAAATCACACATACATATTTTATAGTCAAACTGTGAGATCTTTAAGGTGCTGAAAGAAAAAAAAATATCAACTCAGAATTTTTTATATAGCGAAATTACTCTTCAAAAAGGAAATCAGGGGCTTCCCTGGTGGCGCAGTGGTTGAGAGTCCGCCTGCCGATGCAGGGGACACAGGTTCGTGCCCCGGTCCGGGAAGATCCCACATGCCGCGGAGCGGCTGGGCCCATGAGCCATGGCCACTGAGCCTGCGCGTCCGGAGCCTGTGCTCCGCAAGGGGAGAGGCCGCAACAGTGAGAGGCCGGCGTACCGCAAAAAAAAAAAAAAAAAAAAAAAAGGAAAGCAAAGTAAAGACACTTTCAGATGGATGAAAGGTGAGAATATTTGTCTACACCTGACCTAAACCACAAAGATGCTAAAAGATACCATACGAAAGTCAGATCTCAGGAAATACTAAAAAGTAACAAAAGGGCCAATGTACCTTTTTATTTGCACACACACACAGACAATTATGTGTTTTTATAATTTCTTTAAAGACCATTGAGTGTTTAAAATTAATATAATAGCAATTTGTAGGCCCGTAGCATAAACTATCAGACAGTCAGGGCGAGAGGAGGGCTGAGACCAGGGCGAGGGGAATGAGGCACCTAGGACGCAAAACTGAAGGAGGCGCTCACCCTCAGGGTCATGTCTGTACCTCACTCACTTCACCTTCATCCTGACTCGGAGTGGGAGAGGTAAAACGTAAATATACTATTATAGGAATCTTACATTTTTCATGTGGTTGTATAATTCTGTTTGAAGAAAAATGTGAAATGTTAGCGTGCATGTTATAATATCTAGAGCAACCACTGAAAAATGTGAGCTATAACAAGTCAATGAGGTAAATTCAAAAACTTAAAGATACTAAATACTAAACATTCAAAAACAGAAGAAAGGACTGAGATGCAGAGAAACAAAAAGTAAATGGGATAAATAGAAAACAAATAGGAAATACAGTAGAACTGAGCCCAAACATATATCTTTATATTAAAAATAAAGAGACTAAGCAAACCAATTAAAAGGCAGAAGTTGTAAAATTGGATACAAAGCAAGACCTGGTTACCGGTTATTAGCAAGAAACTTCAAACAGGCTGATGATAAAAGGATAGAAAAAAATACATTGTAAAAACTTCGACAGAAAACAATTGCGACTCTATTAATAGTCTTCAAAGTATACTTCAAAAGGAAAGAACACTACTAAGCAAATGCATTTAACAATGGTTAAAGATCGCATTGATCAAGACGGTGTAATGATCATACTCTGTATTAAACTAATAATGGAGCTTCAGAAAGGTTTACAAGGCAAAAATTGACAGAACTAAAGGGACATATAGACAAATCTACAGTCAAATACAGGGACTTCAACATCCCTCTTTTGCTACATGACAGAACATAGATAGAAATATTAACAACATCAATGCTTGTAGAATTTTTCTAGATCAGAATTTAAAGGGAGCAGGAATAACTTTAATAACAATATTAAATAGTTACTCTTCTAAAATCACAGGGCAAATGGCATGACCAGACTCCCAACCAGCTGCTAGCTATTCTGATTTATCAGTTTGGTGCTCTTTCCTCACACCATAAATGCACTGGAAGATGCTAAGGTAATTGTTGTATCACTGAAAATCATAAAAAATGTGGCTCCTTGTATACGAGAGCCCAGTGCAGGTACTAGAGCCCGAGAGAGAAACTCTAAAATGGCGGACATGGATAAAATGGCAGGTGGTTCCACTGGGAGCCAAAATAGCTCTCCTCCCAAGGGGCGGAAAAGGACAGCCCATTCCTCCCACGTCACTGACTCAAAAGACTGTAATGAAACTATAATGATCCATCGTGTCAGGGAGCACCTGGTCTGTGAGCTGCTGGCACCACGCACCGCGAGGAACCGTTAAGGTACAGCTTTGCCAATGTGCGCAATATTGAGGAGCCACGTCGGCCAAAGGGACGAGGATCTGCCTGCCAACTCTGAGGGCTCCATTCCTGAGACGCAGGGTTAAAGCTAAAGCGGAAGAGGTTTTTCAGACAAAACATGGCACTATTTCTTCATGAGGGAGAGGGAAAGAGGGAGGGAGAGAGATGGAGGACAGGAGAGGAAATGAATAAAATTCTGTCAAGGCAATTTAAAAAATCAAAAGTATCCACACTGACCTGTGTCACTGTCAGGTCAATCAGTCCATAGGTGATCGTTAAGCCTTTAGGAAGAATGAGATATGAAATGATATATATAAAGAATATCATCCTTGGCATACAGACTGAATGGGTTTGTTTGCTCCCCAAAATTCATAGGTTGAAATCCTAACACCCAATGTGCTGGTATTAAGAGGTGGGGTCTTCGGGAGGTAAGTAGGTCACAAGGGTGGAACCCTCATGAATGGAATCAGTGCCCTTAAAAAAGGGACCCCCGAGCGCTCTCTCTCTGCTCTTTCCACCACGTGAGAATGTAGGGAGAAGTTGGTGGTCTGCAAACTGGAAAAGAGACCCCACTAGAACCTCATGGTGATGGCACCTTGATCTCAGATTTCCAGCCCCAAGCCTGTGAAAAATAAAGTTCTGTTGTTTATAAGACACCTGATCTGTGATGCTTTGCTCTAGCAGCTCAAACTGACTAGGATGCTTGGTCTTTGCTCATATAAGCATATTCCTGTGTCGTAAAACTTAGGTTTCAGGGATGCTGCAGTGGAAGTAAAATAGTCTGACAGACCTGGCTTTGCATCCTGTTCCACCAGCTTTCCACCTTATGATCTTGGGTCGAGAACTTAAGCTTAATTTTCCTCATCCAAAAAAAAAAAAGTACTCATCACTCCCATTGCTGCTAACCTGGCCCCAGACTGCCCTCCTCTCTCACCTGCATCAACGTCATAGCTTCTGAATTGGTTCCTTGCCGGCACTTTTCTCCCCTACAGCCAAGTTCCGGAGCATTCTTTAAAATCATAAATGTTTTCATGTCATTTTCCTGCTCAGAACATTTACCATTAGAATAAAACTCAAAACCCATAAAATTTGTTACAAGGTCTTACAACATCCTACATAACCTTGTCCCTGCCTGTCTCCCCCTGCTCTCCTCCTACAACCCACCTGGTGGTCACTGCACTATTGCCATGGTGGCCATCTTGTTTCGATTAAAAAACGTCAAGCCAGTTCCCACACCAGAGCCTTTCTACTGGTTCTCCCTTCTGCTTAGAACATTCTTTTGCACAGCTTGCTCTCAGTTCCCGGGTTTCCGGGAAAATTTCAGGTCCTCAGGGAAGCCTACTCTGGCTGCTCCAACTTAAACAGCCTCCTGCCCCCTCCACCTCTCTCTCCTCATCATCACTCTTCAAGCCACCACTCTGCATTATTTCTTATTGCAATCATCTCTATCTGAAATTATATTATGTATCAATCAATTGATCTAATAGTTTATGATAGTGTATTACTTCTACACCCAACTTCTATAATAATGTAAGCTCCAGGAGGAGAGAGTGTTTTTATTTGTTTGTGTTCTGTATTGTGTCCCACATGTTTAAAACAGTTTGGATCGTGAAACAGTTTGGGTCATATCATAATATGACATGTATGTGTAGGTGTGTGTATATAAGTATATTATGTGTATATAGGCAGACATATACAATATGTTTCTATTTAGATTTGTATTCATACTCCTATTAAATACATGAATGAATGAACAACTCCACAGATACTGAGTGCGTAGAAGTGACTGAGCTGAGCTGTGTCCACAGTGTGCTGCTTTCCCTGGCCGCTCTGGGTAATTGGAGCTGCTCCAGAACGCCAGTCAAGAACTCTCTGCGCTGCAGCTAACACGGAGCAGACCTCTATCCAACAACAAGACCTTCTGGAATCAAGTCTCAGTGGGCCCCTCTGAAATAACACAGATACAGTGCAGTAAAAAGAGCCCGCAGAAACAGCATTTATAACTCTCTTTACAACTCAAGTCTATCAGAGGAAATACCGAGAAAACACATATAAATAAAAATGAATTCTCAGATTTATCTGCTGAGACTATAACAACCTAATAAGGTTTCCCCAGCAAAATCAGGGCGGGTGGGGAGGAAAAATACCCCCTCAATTTCTTCTTTTCAGCCCACATATAAAGGCAATTCCTCCTTGTTTCCAGCCAGGGCCTCCTCTGATCACACATAAGTGGTTCTAACTACCTTCGATTGGAGGTGAGAAGGGAAGGAACCATGCTTTCGCATGGCTAAATTCTTCATGGCATGTAGTGCAAATAGGACCACCTGGTTCCCAGGTTTTACATCCTTCTACTCCCACTAGCGAGTCTGACGTACCTGAAGGTCTGACCATCAAAATCTCAAAATCTTAAAAGAAAAAATAGGGCTTCCCTGGTGGCGCAGTGGTTGAGAGTCTGCCTGCCGATGCAGGGGACATGGGTTCGTGCCCCGGTCCGGGAAGATCCCACATGCAGTGGAGCAGCTGGGCCCGTGAGCCATGGCCGCTGAGCCTGCGCGTCCGGAGCCTGTGCCCCACAACGGGAGAGGCCACAACCGTGAGAGGCCCGCGTACCGCAAAAAAAAAAAGAAAAAATATATGTATTTATATATGTATACGTGTGTGTTTTAACTTCTTGCCTCAAGCAGGATATGTACATGCACACATGTGTACACACACACACTAGCTACCTCTGTTGTCAACTCATTTTCTGCCACATTAGCTTTAACTCTATACCCCAGTCCTAATAACTAGACTCTAGTTTCCTTCTCTGTGCGTAAGGCCCAAATTCCCAGTGCCCTCAAGATACATATAATACCTTACCCTTAGAATTTCCATCCTAGGCATGGTTTGTCTATTCCTAACTGTTGTCTGGACTCACCTTTTGCCATTCACCCTTTATATCCCATACAACCTAGACACTGTATTCTCTGCACCCCGCTCTAATTCAGAATCCAGTTTGCTTGGAGGTCATTCCAAGCCACAGGTTATTCTAGAAAAGAACCAAAGTTGTGGGGAGGTACACTCATGGTGCAGCAGGAGTAGATGGTACCTTGAATATTAGTTTGGGGGAAAAATAGAAAAAGTTGAATAAAAATACTCAAGGCCTTGGGTCATATCCCGGAGTCTGCTGGGACGGGGGGAGGGGCAGCAGGTACTAAAGCCATAATGGAGGGAGGCGTAGGGAATCAGAAAATGGGTAAAGAATGAAAGAAAATGAATGCATGAATGCTGATTCGCCCAATTGTCAACACTTCCTGTGACCTATAATGTGCTGAGTGCAGTGCTGTGCTCCAGGGATAGAACACAGCCCCAGCCATCATGAGAACAGCGTTGAATTGAGGTGGGAACTAATAAGAAAACTGACAATTTTAATACTATTATCCCCAGCAAGACTTTCATTATGCACAGTGCTGCTGAGGATTTCTATTCAATATAACAGACTGAGCTGACATAAGAATTCTCTATCTCCAAGCTAAAACAAATAGAATGCTGGATAAAACCTAACCAAAATTTATTATTTTTTCATACATAAAGTGAGGTTAATCCAATAAAGGGATGAAGAGCAAACACATTGGTAATGAGATGACAAACCTAAAGGATTTATGGGAGAATCAGGACCAAATCTGCAATTCCATGCCTGGGGGAGAGATCTTTAGCATCAGAAAAGGTCATGAAGTACCAGCCAGGGTTCCTGTGCACATGAGAGCTACCTGTTAGAGAAAAGTACGAATGCCCAGTCTTTATGTGAAACAGAACAAAAACTCTATCCGTTGGCCAAAGAAAGAAGGGAGGAAGCACACAGTCATGCCAGATACGCAAAACTCAGGCCCGCCCTGTAAGAGTATATGGTCTGCATATTAAATAAATAAATATTTTAAAACTGCTCTAGGATCAATGAAATCATACTCTCCCAATCCTCTGAAGCAGATATAGACACAAATCTGTCTAAATGAATGCTCCGCAAATGGGGGCCCAGATAATTCTCCAACAGACTTAACACCCACTGAAAGTGAGCTCATAGTCAGAAATGAAAAACCACAAGAGGACAGCAACCACTAAGCGGGACAGTTAGCAGATGCTACAAACGGGAAGAGCTCGAGACAATGTATTTACTTAGTCAGCAAATATCTACTGAACGCATACAGAGCACTATTTTAGCACAGTGACAAATACGCAAATAAAACAGACCCAACATTCTTGCCTTCATGAGTTTATACTGCAGTAAGAAAAGACACTTGAAAAATACTTGAAAGTAGGCAACCAAGAAAGAACTTACAGCTGATGAATTACCTATAAATTGTGTGCTTCCTCTCAAAAAGCCAGCAGTCACCTTATACTCAAGAGTTCAGGGATGCACCAATCATTCAGTATCTTCTATTCATTTCCTAAGATGAAAAAGTTATAGCATAGTGAGATATGTGTATCTCAGTATATATAATATAATGTAATGTGTATCTTACTATGTATTGATATATGATTCATTATACATAGTCCAAGTCTGATGATGCAGCCCAGGCACCCGGACTGGATGTGGCTGTTTCCTCTGCTTCCATCATGGAGCATCTCTTACATTTGGGACAGAAGTGCACACAGGGATTAAAGTGCAAACTACAGAGTCAGCCAATCTGGTTTTGAATATCAACTCTTCACTTACCAGCTAAAAGATCTTAGGGGGGTTGCCCAAACCCACTGAACTCTTTCCACAGTTTTAAAAAGAAGATAAAAAGTGGGCAGAGGAGCGGAATGGACATGTCTTCAAAGAAGATATACAGATGGCCAACAGGCACACGCAAAGATGTTCAACATCACTAATAATCAGGGAAATGCAAATCAAAACCATAGTGGGGGGCTTCCCTGGTGGCACAGTGATTGAGAGTCCACCTGCCGATGCAGGGGCCCAGGTCTGGGAGGATCCCACATGCCGTGGAGCGGCTGGGCCCGTGAGCCATGGCCGCTGAGCCTGTGCGTCCGGAGCCTGTGCTATGCAACGGGAGAGGCCACAACAGTGAGAGGCCCGCGTACCGCAAAAAAAAAAAAAAAAAAAACCATAGTGGGATATCACCTCACACCTGTTAGGATGGATATGATCAAAAAGGCAGAAAACGACAAGTCTTGGTGAGGGTGTGGAGAAAAGGGAGCCCTTACAAACTGTTGGTGGGAATATAAATTGGTGCAATGACTATGGAAAACATTATGGAGATTCCCCCAAAAAATTAAGAATAGAACTACCATAGGATTCAGATATCCCACTTCTGTGTATCTATCCAAAGGATATGAAAACACTAATCCAAAAAGATATATGCACCTCGAAGTTCATTGCAGCATTATTTACAATAGCCAAGATTTGCGAACAACCTAAGTGCCCATCAATGGATAAAAGGATAATATATATTTATATATAGTGGAATACTACTCAGCCATAAAGATGAAATGTTGCTTCTCTCACGTGTGGAATATAAGCAACAACAACAAAACTAAATAAACGAACAAACCAAACCAAACAAAAGCAAACACATAGATGCAGAGAACAGAGTAGTGGTTACCAGAAGTGAAAGGGTTAAGGAGAAGGTGAAACAGGTAAAGGGGATTCACCATATGGTGCTTTTGATGGGAACAAAAATTTTGGTGGTGAGCATGCTATAGCATACACAGAAGTAGAAAAATAATGTTGTACACATGGAACTTATGCTGTAAACCAATGTTACCTCATAAAAAATAAATTTTAAATGAAAAGGATATCACTAGACAGAAACTCACAGGGCAATTATAATTTCTCTATGTAAAGCACATAGCAGTGCTTGGCAAATAGTAAGAATTCAATAATTATTAGCTATTATTATACTATTTTGATGCCAGATAAAATTTACCCATGATACATATTGATACTTCTTGATTCTTTTTTCAAAGAATGGGATTTCTTTTAAATTCTGGAAGGTAACCACCATTCAAACACTGAAATCTTTACAAGTGAAATGAAGTCCCTTCCCTTTCATGGACAACCTTAGGAAGAAAGGGAAGCATTTGTTAACCTGACGAGAGATGGATGGCAAGGATTATTCCAGAACCGAAGTAGGTAAAAGCTGTTCAATAAATTGTGACCAACAAGTTAACTGCGATGGAGAAGAAAATTGTTCAGACATGTGATTTGGGACGATTTAGGGCTAAAGCTCCTTTGAAATGTACATCCATTCTGTCCTCTAATACCTCCCGCAGGTTGATTAACTCACTAAGCTGGGTTTTATGAGAAAGCCCCTGTGATAATCTGTGGGTGAAGTCATCTTGAAAATGACAGAGTGCAGCATTAAGGGCAGTTAATCTTACCTTGTGGCTGTTTGATGTCAGCAGACTCTGATAATGTTGAAGTGTGTTATCAATGCCGTGTGAAGTCATCAGAGGCCAGTATGTATGTCTTTTCTATGAGCACAATGATAACAGCAAGGATGATATCAGTATTGCTCCACTAATGACTATATATGCATACTCTAATTTTATCCGCAATTTATTGTGAAATATAACTAACAGCATCTTCATTTTACAAATCAAGAAGTAAGACTCAGAGAGCTTAAGTCACATTATGAACAATGGCAAAATCAAAATTCTAAGTCAGTCAGTCTGATTCCAAAATTTCTGCATGGAATGTGCTGTAAAATAATCAAATCAAGGAAGTCTGTAAATAGATTTTCTCCAAGTTACTCTTCCTTAGTCAAAAAATAATAATAGGGCTTCCCTGGTGGCGCAGTGGTTAAGAATCCGCCTGCCAATGCAGGGGACACGGGTTCAAGCCCTGGTCCAGGCAGATCCCACATGCCCCAGAGCAACTAAGCCCGTGCACCACAGCCACTGAGCCTGCACTCCAGAGCCCGCGAGCCACAACTACTGAAGCCCGCACGCCTAGAGCCTATACTCAGCAACAAGAGAAGCCACCGCAATGAGAAGCCTGCGCACCGCAAGGAAGAGTAGCCCCCGCTCGCCGCAACTACAGAAAAGCCCACGCAGCAACAAAGACCCAACACAGCTAACAATAAATAAATAAAATAAATTTTAAAAAAATAACTGATATTAAGCATAAAGAAAACATAGTCAACCATATTTGTAAATATTATTAAAAAATTGTTTCAATGATAAGGTGCTTCCCCTTGAAAAAATTGCTCTTGTGATTCTGGTATTTTATTGGTGTATTATTTCTCTCTCCTGCATGTTTGGTTTCATAAACACTTCCCACAATGCTCATATGTCCCTAATAAAACAATGTGACACTTGCATTATGGGCTTTCCACAAATTAGTTTGACAGCCAGTAAAAATCATGTTAAGAAAAAGAAAAATCTCAGCATCGAAATTGTGATGGGCATTTATTTGGACATTTGACAATAATATTGAGCATCTGCAGGACACACCCTGATTAGAGCTTACAATTGTTTAGCCAGCGGCCTCACTTCTATTGCCACTGGGTGTTATCCAGACACGTATCTTAATCATTCATGAGCTTCATGGAAACATTCCAAGAGGAACAACTAACGGGCCACCGCTCTTGCCTGGATACTGTCAGATAAGATGTAGAGTCCTCGAATGTCGGAGATGAAAGAAACTTAAGTGATAATTTGTCCAACTACCTCCTTTTACAAATGAATAAACTAGAGCCCGGAGAGAGGATGCAATCACTGTATTAGTCAGGATAAGGCAAGGTTATACTGCAGCAACAAGCAATCTCACATTACGGTACTTTAAAAAAGAGGGGAGTTACTTCTCTCTTAGGCTACATGAGCCAAACCATAGTCGGCCAGGCATATAGGCCATAAGAGGCTCTCCTCCCACATGGGCTTACGTTGTCATCACAGAGGACTAGCACAATGCAAATTGTACCCAAGGTCTTAGACTTCCTTCCAGGAAGCAAAGCTCTTCACTTTTGCTTCATTTTGTTGGCTGAAATTAGTCACATGTTTAACTTCAAAGGAGAAGGGATGTGTAATCCTACTAAGTACTCAGAGGATAAAGTCAGATATATGTTTGAGTTGCAATAAATATCATAATCTCCATTAACCACAGCCACACTTACGATGTGACATTAGTGTAGAATTCAATGAAAGGCATGATTCCAGCAGAGGTTAAAACCAAGAAAGAGGGACTTCCCTGTCAGTCCAGTGGTTAAGACTCTGCTCTCCCAATGCAGGGGACCTGGGTTCAAGCCCTGGTCGGAGAACTAAGATCCCACATGCCGTGTGGTGCGGCCAAAAAATTAAAAACAAAAATAAAACAAGAAAGAGATGCTTTAGCAGACCTAGAAGGGCAGTGACAGAAGGAAACCTGACATGCTGTTCTAATAATCTCTCCATTTGGGGCCAAGGACTCTTTGGATAGTTGGGTACATCTGGATAGCTCAGGAAACAGATGTCCAGCTCTGACCCTACAGATGGAGAAAACCACGTTGGAAGGAAAATAACACCAAGGTAAGTGGATGCTGGGGACTAATCAAACTCTTCTGTAGGTTCAGGAGACACTGGCAAAGGGAGAACCCAAATTAGGGTGGAAAATAGTCAAAGCTGTAACCAGAATATGTAGCAGCACTCAGGACCCAAACTAAAGTGCACTGAGGGTAAAAAGTAAGAGAATGAAGATGGGGTGGGGGGAGCTGGAACCAGTATAAGGAATGGGTCAAAGCCAACTTATCACACTAAGAGAGTAAATACGGAGAGAAGGAGATACATTCCCTTTCATATGGTCCTCGGTGTGGGTGTCTGAGAAGGGGAAGCAGCATAGAGATTGGAGGAGTCCTGAGAGTAGAATCCGGAAAGCACTAAGCGTGGTCTCTGGGCTCCATTCTACTGGTCAGAGAGAACGGTCAGTCTTAGGAGCTAGTGGGAAAGTGAGGCAGAGTTCTAGTCCTGGGGAGGGGGAAACAGAGAGTGTCGCAGCAAGCAGAGAACCATCTCCGTCTGAAGGCAAGCCCTGGAATCGCAGATAAAGGTCCTCAGGTCACTTCACGACCCGTTCCCTGGCCCTCCAGGATGGTGAGGCTAGAGTTGTGCGTACGCTGCTCACCTGATTCTGTCTAGTTGATTGGTTCGTAACTGGCTCACAGTAAAGACATGAATATATGTCTTGATGTAAAAACCTGGGAAAACTGAGGGCCTGACAACAAAACAAGCAAGCAAGCTAACTAAGCCCGGGAATGCGAGGGCATTTCTTCCTTCCTCTGGAAGAATCCACCCACTAAATCTTGTTCAATTTCCCTTAAGATACGGGGGCCTAGGTGGTGGTATGTCCTAGTCGGGGCATAAGATCACCGCCTGACTGACACACTACTCCATTCTGTTGGTGGACGGAGCACAGTTACTGGTTGTTGACAGCACCTTTGCTTTTCATTCATCAATTCATGAGAAACTAAAGCTGGAAGGGAAGTGACTGGAAGCCACTCATACTACAGGGAGCAAAAAGCGGGACGTCCTGGGCCTGTGTGTGTCTGCGCCCTGGATGTGTTGGATTTTTAAAGCTGCTATAGCGTAGACGCTTGGCTTTAGGAGGACAGAAGAATGCTCTTAGGAAGACAATTGTTCTTTGTTTAGGAAAGCTGACGAACAGGTATCTTTCAAAGTACAAAGTGAGAGCCGGAAGCTGATTTGAGGTATATACCTAAGGAGGGGATTTTTCTGCATCACAAATTAATCGGGTCTCTGTTCTCCAAACAGAGGATTTTGAAGATCCCCAGGGCAGCTGAACAAGAGGAGTACGGGCCCAGTAAGGGCTGAAGGTAAAGGGTAAAGGGTAAAAGGCTGGCACCAATAGCAGGAAGATCAGCCAGGTCATGTGGAGAAAGACAGCCAATGAGAGCTCACGGGGGCATATGCGTCCCGGCCCAGCCTATTGCAATGTCTCACCTGTTCTACTCTGAGCCATAATCATCCTCCAACATCCTCAGCACTCAGGGAAAGGTTGTTGCATCCAGTGGCTTCATGTTAGTAATTCTGGAAAGTGTAAGTCATGTGAATATTCTCCATTTGGAAAAAAGCAAGACAGAGAGTGCACAGCAGTTTCTGAAGGCCACAGGGGAAGCAGAGTGATGGCACAGTCAAGAAAAACAAAGATCGTGAGAGAACAGTCGGAAGGCAGGATACGAGCCCTCTTCCCGCCCTGAAAGTCCTCGGTGATGTTGGAGAAGCTGAGAGGCTTCGCCAGCAAGCAGGCTGGGGCTCCAGACATGCTGTCAGAACACTGACATCAGGGGTGATGGACAGTCAGGGCTGGATGAGCAGCTACACTTCACACTCACAAACCTGGAGCTGAGTTTTTGTGCCCAAAGGCAGGTTCACTTTGAACTGGAGCTGGCTGAACACAAAATCACAGGAATGCTGAGAAATGACAAGTCGGCCCTTTGAGTCAGAGAACTTGTTCTTGTAGTTTTTTCCATTCTGCTCGGGAGGGGGCCAGTAAACATCCCAGGAAAAACCCCAGGGAAGTGATTGTTTCTCAAGCGCTCGAATTACACTGAATTACCTGCTTGCTTCACTCTAACTAGCCTTGGTTTCTGCTTTGCCAGCTACCCCTTATTCCTTCCTAACCCAACAGAGGTTCTGTTCAGGGGGCTACTCCTTTGCCACGGGGTTCAAGGGAAAATGACCACATCACCCACTTGTCTGTGTAGACGGTCACTCACAAAGCCTTGAGGGTGCTGGGAAAGTCTCACGTCCTGCAAAGGAAGCTGGACCTCAGGAGGGATTAGAAATAGGAATAAGAAATCAGTCAGACGCCGGGCTTCCCTGGTGGCGCAGTGGTTGAGAGTCCGCCTGCCGATGCAGGGGACACGGGTTCGTGCCCCGGTCCGGGAAGATCTCACGTGCCGCAGAGCAGCTGGACCCGTGAGCCATGGCCGCTGGGCCTGTGCGTCCGGAGCCTGTGCTCCGCGACAGACGGGAGAGGCCACAACAGTGAGAGGTCTGCGTACCGCAAAAACAAACAAACAAAAAATAAATCAATCAGACGCCAGGTGCCTCTCCCTCTCTCCCCCTCTCTCCCCGCTTACCTTTTAATCTCTCCTCCTCATTCTTCCCCACTTCCTTACCTGCTCTGAAAACAAGCGAGGCCTCACATCCCTAGCTTTACATGGTCTTCCAGATGAAGAGCACGACAGAGTCCTACAAGGCTCCGAGACCTGGACTCCAGATTCCCTGCAGGCAGAGGCCGATTGGCCTAGTTTGGGCTACTGACTTACCTCTGGCCTGACCAGCTGTGGCCTGGGGGCCAGAGTCTAAGGGTCCCAACAGCACATTCTCAGGAGAAGGGTGAATGACACTGTCTAAGAAGGACTGTGTGAACACTGAGAAGCAATGAGCCTTTCTAGCGTTCAACTGTGAAGAGTCCACACGTCCAGGCACCACGGCGGGCACATTCGATAAACTGTTTTCTATAAATCTCACAAGAACCAGGCAGCATAGCCATTATTAGCCCATTTTACAAACATGGAATGAGAGGTGCATCACAGAGTCCCAGCAGAGAACAGATGGCACACTCCAGCAGGGCTCAGACAACATCAAGGGGAGATGTTCACCCAGGAACCAACCACAGCTGGAACCAGCCACCACCCCTGGATCCAGGGTCAGGGCGAGGGCGCAGTGTTCCAGAACCTGATGGGAGCTGCAGGGGAACCATCTCTGCCTGGGAGCTGTGGCCATAGGTAGAAGCACCAGCTGCTACCCAGGCTCTGGTCCGACAAGGACAGAACAGTGAGAGCAAATACTGTGGCCACTTTTACTCTAATCACCTGCTGGTGCCTCCCACCAGCAACTAGAAACTAGAAACGCTGCACAGATGATGTAGTCCACCAGGGCAGCCTCCCAGGGCACCAAGTAAGGCGAGAAATGGAGCTATCAGGCAAATGGAGAATAACTGAACAAGGGCCTTGAGGGTCCAGGCCTTCTGGGGTTCTCATCGCTCTCATCTCCTTTACCACTTGACCCTTTCTTGTCACCTAAACTCCAACCATATTAAATGACTTGGATTACGGATGCCTTGCTGCTCAAAGCATAGTCCACGGACCAGCTGTATCAGCTCAGCAGGGAGCTGCAGAGTCTCAGACTCCACCCCAGATCTACTGAATCCAAATCCACCTTGAATCAATATCCACGGGCGATTCCTGTGCATCTGGAAGTGTGCAGGCATTACCCTAATGGACCCCGATGGCTCTAACTCTAGGACTTCATACAGGATGACCCCCCCTTATCTTTGCATGGTGTAACACATATAGCACCATTTTTAATTTGTCCAGAAATATTTTTAAAGGGATTCCTTTCCCCAGCATGGTGGGAATGCTAATAATATAGCTGGTCTCCCCAACCTCATGGGAGTCTCGTGATTCAGGCTGACCTGGGTGCACAAATTTCAGTGTCCAGAGATAAACTCGAGAACATTGCTTCTAATTAACTACAGTGGATGACTGAACACATGAGTGAGTAAGAGAATAGGAATGTGGCCCAAACAGGACCATGCAGTGTCCTTTTCTGGGGAACTGACGTGGACCCTGGCAGAGTACCCATTTGTACAAGGACCATGCAAGCCTGGATCAGCTTAGCGTATTCCACTTGCCTAAATGGGAGAAAAATTCTAGAGAAACAAACAAGAAAATAAAATATATGTGTAAGAACAAGAGAATTGTAGACATTGTCTAGACCGGGATTCCACCCATACCTGGGCAGTCCCTTGAACCCCTCACTTGTGGCAGTCAATAACTTCTTTCTTTGTGCTTAAACTTATTCTTTTTGGTATCTCTACCTAGCAACTGAATGACGTCCAATTAATCCTTCTGGATATTTTATATTCGTATTCATCTTTCTGGAAGAGCATAAGTGTCACCTCCTCCAGGAAGCCTTTCGTGATACCTCTTCCCTAAGCAGAAAGAAGTGTCACGTCTCTTTGCCAACACAATCTTCTGGGCGTATCTCTAGAACAACATGTATCACATCACCTGCCCCAGCATCTTTCTCACTGGACTGAAGTGAGGACCAAAGGCAAGTACCACAGCTGTCTTTTTCACCATTGAAATAACAGCATGTTGAGGAGTGTCTGGCACATAATGGGCACTTAATATATTTTGTTTTATTTTGTTTTGTTTGTTTTTGCATTAGGAGCTAAAACACTTGCTTTGGAATTTTTTATTTGTTGTTTTTCTTTTAACTGTGGCATGGTGGGTTTTTTTTAATTGAAGTATAGTTGATTTACAATGTTGTGCTAATTTCTGCTGTACAGCAAAGTGACTCAGTTATACACATATATACAGTCTTTTTACATTCTTTTCCATTAATATATTTTTAATTTAAAAAATCAATTGGCATAACTCTCCCACATCCTATACATATGCAAAATGTTTCTTAAGTCTTTGTGAAAATTTCAAGTTAGTAGTATTTCAGCAGAATTGGACAGATTCTCCTGGGCAGGTCCAATAAAGATAGAGGAACAATGTAATCACCCACTCTTTTCAGCTTCATTAAGTAAGGAATTGGAGGTAAAACCGAGAAGGCAGACAGCACTCGGGAATTTGATACATGTCTTTTAAAGGACTTAAAAAGAACAATTAGGAAGACAGGGCTCCACAGTTAAAATGAATCTTAATTGAATCAGTCTGGAAAGAGAAGCCTGAATTAGATTTAAAGGGAAAGTTTAAGGGACTCTTCATAATTAAGTAAGTTAATTCAAAACATTCACAGTCTAATGGTTTCATCCACTCCTAGGGCTGGGTTGAGAGGAAAGAGAACAAATCAGTAAGAAGTACCTCTGTAAAATCTGTACCACGCATGTAGTTGAATCTCCTGCTGGACTAGGACCT
Organism: Aethalodelphis obliquidens; assembly: GCF_003676395.1. Taxonomy (NCBI): domain Eukaryota; kingdom Metazoa; phylum Chordata; class Mammalia; order Artiodactyla; family Delphinidae; genus Aethalodelphis; species Aethalodelphis obliquidens. The sequence continues at coordinate 11,782,881 of NW_020837985.1, read as the reverse complement.
GACGTGGTGGAGAAATCAGGTGGTGGAGGCAAGATGGTGCCTCAAACTGCAGCTTGGGAGATGCACAATCAAAGGAGAATTAACAGAGGCTGCATTTCCAAAGGCAAAGTCCATGAAAGCATCCAAAGTCATGTTAACAAATCTAAATAAAGCCTGAAATGAAGAAGCAAGTTCAGCTGTCTGCCCTGGAGTACAAGGAAAACAGAAGCTTGTGTGTGGATGCACATCTAGACATACTGCCAGGTACTTGCCAGGATCAGTCCACGGAGGTTGGGGCATCAGGTAACAGGAAGATGCTAGGCCACACCAGTGTTCGCTGCAGTGCTGTTTACAACAGCCAGGACATGGGAGCAACCTAAGTATCCATCGACAGATGAATGGGTAAAGAAGATGTGGTACATATATATACAATGGAATATTACTCAGCCATTAAAAAGAATGAAATAATGCCATTTGCAGCAACATGGGTGCACCTGGAGATGATCATACTAAGTGAAGTAAGTCAGACAGAGAAAGACATATCATATGATATAGCTTATATGCAGAATCTTAAAAAAAATGGAATAAATACACTTATTTACAAAACAGAAACAGACTCACAGACTTAGAAAACAAACTTATGGTTACCAAAGGGGAAAGGGGGTGGAGTGGGGACAGGGATAGATTGGGAGTTTGGGAATAACATATATATACACTGCTATATTTAAAAAAGATAACCAGGGACTTCCCTGGTGGTGCAGTGGTTAAGAATCTGCCTGCAGGGGACACGAGTTCAAGCCCTGGTCCAGGAAGATCCCACATGCCGCGGAGCAGCTAAGCCTGTGTGCCACAACTACCGAGCCTGCGCTCTAGAGCCCGTGAGCCACAACCACTGAGCCCACGTGCCGCACCTACTGAAGCCCACGCCTAGAGCCCGTGCTCTGCAACAAGAGAAGCCACTGCAATGAGAAGCCCGTGCACCGCAACGAAGAGTAGCCCCCGCTCGCCACAACTAGAGAAAGCCTGCACACAGCAACGAAGACCCAAGACAGCCAAAATTAATTAATTAATTAATTAATTTTTAAAAACCTTAAAAAAATAGGTAACCAACAAGGACCTACTGTATAACGCAGGGAACTCTGCTCAATATCCTGTAATAACCTAAATGGGAAAAGAATCCGAAAAAGAATAGATACATGTATATGTATAACTGAATCACTTTGCAGTACACCTGAAACTAACACAACATTGTTAATCAACTCTACTCCAATATAAAATAAAAATCTTTAAAAAAAAAAAAAAAGAAGAAGTCGCTAGGCATGGTGAAGAAGAGAGGACAACATGGGTTTCCCCCAAAGAGAAACCATCTTGACCATCACTGTGTCTGCACAAGACAATAGCAACAAAAAGACTGTGTGCCTCCTGTGTGCATACCTTTGTTAGATGCTGGTAAATTCAAAAATTAATATGACTCCTTTAACCTCTCTCAGGTTTCAGTTTTTATTATCTACTCCCAAAGCTTACTGAAATGAAGTAGAGTATATTTAATTTTATAAGGGATTACGGACATACCAAAATGAGTGAGAGACAGCCCCTGCACCGTGGATGTGCACAATCAGGTAGAGACGTAACACAGGACACCAGGATGTAAGCCTGCCGGAACAAAGTAGCATGCTACTTCTAAACAAAGTAAAGCTGTTCAAAGATGAATTCTAATCCAAGGAGTAGGATGTGACTGGGTGATCCTTTTTCAACCGGTCTGTAACAATAGGAAGCGAAACAAAGAAAAGAAACCTCTAGATAATGGAACCAGCACAAGACTCCTGGATGGAGAGATGTATACATATCTGAGGGATACTTTTGCCAGAAGAGACATTACATTTGATTCTGTTACCACAACCACTACATACTACACGCCACTCTCTCTACTACGATAAATTCTTCACAAAATGCTTTCAGATTTATTTATTTATAATTTTATTTTATTTATTTATTTTTATCCAGCAGGTTCTTATTAGTCATCCATTTTATACACATCAATGTATACATGTCAATCCCAATCTCCCAGTTCATCCCACCACCAGCCCCCCCCACTGGCGCTCTCCCTGCTTGGTGTCCATAAGTTTGTTCTCTACATCTGTGTCTCTATTTCTGCCTTGCAAACCGGTTCATCTGTACCACTTTTCTAGGTTCCACATATATGCGTTAATATACGGTATTTGTTTTTCTCTTTCTGACTTCCTTCACCCTGTACGACAATCTCTAGGTCCATCCACGTCTCTACAAATGACCCAATTTTGTTCCTTTTTATGGCTGAGTAATATTCCATTGTATATATGTGCCACATCTTCTTTATCCATTCGTCTGTTGATGGACATTTAGGTTGCTTCCATGACCTGGCTATTGTAAATAGTGCTGTAATGAACATTAGGGTGCATGTGTCTTTTTTGAATTATGGTTTTCTCTGGGTAGATACCCAGTAGTGGGATTGCTGGGTCATATGGTAGTTCTATTTTTAGTTTTTTAAGGAACCTCAGTACTGTTCTTCATAGTGGCTGTATCAATTTACATTCCCACCAACAGTTTAAGAGGGTTCCGTTTTCTCCACACCCTCTCCTGAGAGAGTGGCATGGACATATATACACTACCAAATGTAAAATAGATAGCTAGTGGGAAGCAGCCACATAGCACAGGGAGATCAGCTCTGTGCTTTGTGACCACCTAGAGGGATGGGATAGAGAGGGTGGGAGGGAGATGCAAGAGGGAGGAGATATGGGGATATATGTATATGTATAGTTGATTCACTTTGTTATAAAGCAGAAACTAACACACCACTGTACAGCTATTATACTCCAATAAAGATGTTAAAAAAAAAAAAGATCTTGCTGTGATTTATGTCAAAGAGTGTTCTTCTTATGTTTTCCTCTAAGAGTGTTATAGTGTCTGGTCTTACATTTAGGTCTTTAATCCATTTTGAGTTTATTTTTGTGTATGGTGTTAGGGAGTGTTCTAATTTCATTCTTCTACATGTAGCTGTCCAGTTTTCCCAGCACCACTTATTGAAGAGACTGTCTTTTCTCCATTGTGTATCCTTGCTTCCTTTGTCATAGATTAGTTGATTGGATAATTTATTTTATATTATTATCCTCTTTACAATCCTGTGAGGTGGGTAAAACAAGGGACTTGATTCTCCTTTTACATGTGAGGAAGCTGAGGCTTAGGAAAATGAGGCAAAAATGGCAGAGTCAAAGCTGGAAGCTTTCTACCCCCAAGTCTGATGCTTTTCGGTATTCTACCAACCAGCAAAAAAAGGGGCAATAATGAAAGAGCAGGCCATAAGAGTAATCATAACCACATCTATACTGTTTCTCTAAAGAGTTTAGAATATAGCATGTAAATAGTTAATAATCAATATTTCATTATTATTTAAATTTTTTAAGCAGAGACTATCAAACCTAATTCTGTTGCAAATCTGCTTTTGCAAAGATAAAACAATTTGGATCAGACATTATTTTCATCCAAATGTTTATTGATCACATGGCAATCTCCAGAGGAGTTCAAACCACTCCCCGCCTCCATCCTTCCTTCACCTGCCCCAGCCAAGGAAGCCTGAGACGTGTTGTGATGGGCAGCCTCCAAGGTGACCCTCAATCATCCCTATGCTCATGACCTTGTATAATACCCTCCCTCTAGCTATGAGCTGGAACTGTTGACCCATTCTAACAAATGGAACAGAGCTGAACAGGATGCTGCACCTTATCAGGTTTTAAAGATAGTGGCTTCTAGCTTAGGCACTTTCACTCTTTGAAATCTCTTCCTCTGTCATGCTATGTGGGCGTCCCGTGAAGAGGCCCACAGGGTAAGAGATCAAGGTCTGCAAACAGCCACGTATGTGAGCTTGGAAGTGAATGCTCTTCTCTAAATCAGGACTTCACAGGAGACCACATTGCTTGACAGCTTGACTGAAACCTCATGAAAGGCTTTAAGCCAGAGGCACTCAGTGAAGTTATGCCTTGACCCACATTACACGTGAGATCATACATGCTTGTTGTTTGAAGCTGATAAGTCTGGGGGCAATTTGTTGTACAGCAATAGATAAGTCATACAAAATTTGAAGACTGCAAGGACCCTTCAAGAATATATAAGTTGACCTTCCTAAGGTACTGGAGTTTTTAATGACCTGTATTTGTTTTGTTCGTTTGTTTGTTTTTTCTGAAAAGGACAAGGAGCCTTATGAAAAGAGTAAGATTCAGCAGGGTTAAGGCAGGACTCAGAGATTTTCATTTTCAGAGGGCTGCATGGGTGATTTTGAAGTTAACCAAAGTTTGAAACCCACAGACTCAACGGAAATGTCCTAGCCTTTGGGAGAGTGAGAGCTGGGTTCAATCCTAGCTCCATCATATACTGGATGTAGGATGTAAAACATGTTACTTAAGTTGTCAGACAGAGCCTCATTCCCCAAATATATAAATGGGAAGAATTCTATCACCCTCTCAAAGTTATTGGCAGGATCTATTAAGATAAGGGAGCTAAAAGGACTGGCGTGTGGCACGCAGTAAGGACTCAACAAAATTTCATTTTCTCCCTGGCCAGTTGGGTTTGCCCTGAGACCAGGACTGCATATGTGTGATGGTTATTTTTATTGTGTCTACTTGACTGGGTTAAGTGATGCCCACGTACCTGGTAAGGCATTATTTCTGGGTTTGTGTGTGAGGGTGTTTCCAGAAAAGATTAGCATTTGAATTGGTGAATTGAGTAAAGGCAGAAGATCCTCCCCTGTGGGATAAATAAATAAATAAATTTATATATTTTTTAAAAGTCGGGAGTGATGGGAAAAATGATTGAGCCAAGAGTAACTACCCAAACCTCTCAATCCTCAGAAAGAATGTTATTACTAAGAATAAGAAAGCATTTTTTTCCCAGTGGAGTAACTGAGAGATGCAAGATGTGTGTGTGTGAGTGTGTGTATACACACATCTATGCATACACATGCGCATATATATGCGTGCATGCACTTATGAATATTCACACACATGTACCTATGTACACTTGTAAACATACAGGCTTATGCACGCGTGTACACATATATGTACGCACACACTGAAACCAAGCTACAGAGTGAGTGTGTCGCATCGCGTAAGGATGCATGTTTTTTCCTTCAAACACACAGAAGCTACCTGCCTAGTGAGCTGTCTGCATGGATTTATCACCCTGGTACCAGGGCACCAACAAGTTGTAACAGACATTGTGGAATAATAGACAAAGACAAATGTCACCTGAGAGCTCCTACACCCATGGCACAACGCACCCCGGGTAAAAGCGTTTTGTCCTTGCATCTCACAGTCGGCAGCTTCTCCCTCCCTGCTCGGCTCTCAGGGACCCTCCCTGCCAGCACACTGCCCTATATTGTTGGTGCCTCCTTGCTATTTATTCCTTTTTGTTGCAGCTAATTCCACTCAAGTGCCATGTGACCTTCGGTTTTCCTCCACTTGGGGGCGTGCAAGTAACAAAAAGAGGTTAACGAAGACCAAAGGTGCCAGCCTGCCTGGAGAGGGTAGGAATTGGCTGAATCCCAAATCTGGTTTTTAACTCTCTTAAAGACATGCCTCCATTCTTGCCTGTTCTCTACTCTTTTTTTTTTTGGCCGTGCCACGTGGCACGTGGGATCTTAGTTCCCCAACCAGGGATTGAACCCGTGCCCCCTGTAATGGAAGCCTGGAGTCCTAACCACTGGACCACCAGGGAAGTCCCTGCTCTCTACTCTTGACCACATGAATGATCTTGAACACGTCTTTTAACCTCTTGTACATCCAAATTCATTGGGTTATCAAGGAGATTAAAGGAGAACATCCATGTAAAACGCTGGTACATGGTAAGAACTCTTTAAATGTTAACTCATTGTTGCAGTTTTTATTTTATTTTATATGTACCTCCATGGGGTTATTGAAGCAACTGAATGAGGTAATCTATGCATTGTAACTACTATGGGACTGCACATGTTGTAGAAGCTCAATAAAAGCTATTTCTATTTCTTTCCCTTCCTTTCCCTTATCTTCTGATATCTTCCAAAAAGTAGAAAGATATGTCAATGATAGATAGATGAAAAGAAGTGTCTGGTCCAGGAAACCATTACCAGCCACTTTAAAGCATTCCAGAAAGGTATTGGCTACTGTAGCAACCCTAAGACAGTCTTTAAATTCTTCAGAGGGGCCCTGGCTGTGCCCAGTTCTTCCTGACATTTTCTGAGACTCCCAGTTTCCTCCACATCCAAAAATATTACCCAAATTTTCATTCTGAGAATAAAAACCAAAAAAGAAAAAAAAAAAGCAAAAAAGAAACCAAAAAAGAGAAGCAGGAACTAGAATCTGCTCCAGAGTTTCTCATATCTCAATCTTACTTGGAACAAAGTGTGCTGAGATTATGGAGATTATGAATTCAGTCAACGAGTTTTATTGTGACAAAGATCAGTACCTCTCTGACAAAAAATTTTGTTTCTGTTCCATGCTACAGAGGTGTTTCTGGGACATAGCTTCCATTGCAGGGAGGAGCTTGTCCTCGAGGTCTGGCCAATAGTGGGAGCAATTTATATCTCGTCTTGGCCTGACCCCACTCAACACCCTTCTGGCTGATCCTCTTTTCTCCCACATCCTCATTCGTCTGCCAGATGAATGCTGTTAATCAATGTAAACTTGAAAACCAAAAACTGTTATGAGGTTGGATCCTCCACTGGTCTGGGTTTCAGAATTAATCCATGGAACAAGCTACCCTCGCCACTATCACCCATCAAAGTGCCCATTGGCCAAAGTTGGTCTTACGAATGACATCCCTTGGAATTTGCTGGAAGTGTGGAGAAAGAGACACTTTCCAGCTATTCAACTGTAGATGCAGACTGAAATCAGTTTATGGCCATCTCTCTACTATGTTAGACCAGCTTGCCCAAGAGCAAAGCCACTGCAGAGAAAATCAGGACTGGCTAGAAGAACAGAGGCGGCCACTCCATAATGGATCTTTCAGATACATAAGCCATTTTTTCCATTAAACAGTTTGAGCTATTTCTATCATAGGCAATCTAGAGACTCCTGGTGAATATAATCCTACCTACATATTATGTTTATTCAGAAATCCTTATAACATGATTCCTTGCCTTGCAATATGTCAGAGTTGCAACACAGTAAAATGGAAAGAACACAGATTTTTTATTCGTTGTTTAATAGCTGTGTGACCATGGATATATTACCTAATGTTGTTAAGCTCAAGTGTCCCATTATTAGATGTGTGGATAAAAATATAATGATGTACAAGTTTCCTGGGATGAAGAAATGAGATTGCTGGATTCAAGTTCTGACATATGGTGGATTGAGTTAATACTGTAACACAGATGCCACTCTTGTATCTTACTTAGAAATAAGGGATAAAATTAATTCTTTAAAGATTAAATATGTAGCCGCAGGGGAAGATGGCAGAAGAGTAAGACGCGGAGATCACCTTCCTCCCCACAGATACACCAGAAATACATCTACACGTGGAACAACTCCTACAGAACACCTACTGAACGCTGGCAGAAGACCTCAGACCTCCCAAAAGGCAAGAAACTCCCCACGTACCTGGGTAGGGCAAAAGAAAAAAGAAAAAACAGACAAAAGGATAGGGACGGGACCTGCACCAGCGGGAGGGAGCCGTGAAGGAGGAAAAGTTTCCACACACCAGAAGCCCCTTCGCGGGCAGAAATGGCGGATGGCGGAGGGGGGAAGCTTCGGAGCCGCAGAGGAGAGCACAGCAACAGGGGTGCGGAGGACAAAGGGGAGAGATTCCCACACAGAGGATCAGGGCCGACCGGCACTCACCAGTCCGAGAGGCTTGTCTGCTCCCCCGCCGGGGCGGGCGGGGCTGGGAGCTGAGGCTCGGGCTTCGGTCGGAGCGCAGGGAGAGGACTGGGGTTGGCGGCATGAACACAGCCTGCAGGGGGCTAGTGCACCACGGCTAGCCGGGAGGGAGTCCGGGGAAAATCTGGACCTGCCGAAGAGGCAAGAGACTTTTTCTTCCCTCTTTGTTTTCTGCTGTGCGAGGAGAGGGGATTAAGAGCGCTGCTTAAAGGAGCTCCAGAGACGGGCGCGAGCCGCGGCTAAAAGCGCAGACGCCAGAGACGGGCGTGAGAGGCTAAAGCCGCTGCTGCCGCCACCAAGAAGCCTGTGTGCGAGCACAGGTCACTCTCTACACCTCCCCTCCTGGGAGCCTGTGCAGCCCGCCACTGCCAGGGTCCCGGGATCCAGGAACAACTTCCCCGGGAGAACGCACGGCGCGCCTCAGGCTCCTGCAACGTCACGCCGGCCTCTGCCGCCGCAGCCCCGCCCCGCCCTCCGTGCCCCTCCCTCTCCACAGCCTGAGTGAGCCAGAGCCCCCGTATCAGCGGCTCCTTTAACCCCGCCCTGTCTGAGCGAAGAACAGACGCCCTCCAGCGACCTACACGCAGAGGCGGGGCCAAGACCAAAACTGAGCCCCGGGAGCTGTGAGAACAAAGAGAAAGGGAAATCTCTCCCAGCAGCCTCAGGAGCAGCGGATTAAAGCTCCACAATCAACTTGATGTAACTTGCATCTGTGGAATACATGAATAGACAACGAATCATCCCAAATTGAGGAGCCGTGTGGATGAAAGGCTCTTGGTGCTGCAGCCAGGAGTCAGTGCTGTGCCTCTGAGGTGGGAGAGCCAACTTCAAGACACTGGTCAACAAGAGACCTCCCAGCTCCACATAATATCAAACGGCGAAAATCTCCCAGAGATCTCCATCTCAACACCAGCACCCAGCTTCACTCAACGACCAGCAAGCTACAGTGCTGGACAACATATGCCAAACAACTAGCAAAACAGGAACACAACGCCACCCATTAGCAGAGAGGCTGCCCAAAATCATAATATGTCCACAGACACCCCAAAACACACCACCAGACGTGGACTTGCCCACCAGAAAGACAAGATCCAGCCTCATCCACCAGAACACAGGCACTAGTCCCCTCCACCAGGAAGCCTACACAACCCACTGAACCAACCTTAGCCACTGGGGACAGACATCAAAAACAGCAGGAACTACGAACCTGCAGCCTGCAAAAAGGAGACCCCAAACACAGTAAGATAAGCAAAAGGAGCAGACAGAAAAACACACAGCAGATGAAGGAGCAAGATAAAAACGCACCAGACCTAACAAATGAAGAGGAAATAGGCAGTGTACCTGAAAAAGAATTCAGAATAATGATAGTAAAGATGATCCAAAATCTTGGAAATAGACAAAATGCAAGAAACATTTAACAAGAACCTAGAAGAACTAAAGATGAAACAAACAATGATGAACAACACAATAAATGAAATGAAAAATACTCTAGATGGGATCAATGGCAGAATAACTGAGGCAGAAGAACAGATAAGTGACCTGGAAGATAAAATAGTGGAAATAACTACTGCAGAGCAGAATAAAGAATGAAAAGAACTGAGGACAGTCTCAGAGACCTCTGGGACAACATTAAACGCACCAATATTCGAATTATAAGGGTTCCAGAAGAAGAAGAGAAAAAGAAAGGGACTGAGAAAATATTTGAAGAGATTATAGTTGAAAACTTCCCTAATATGGGAAAGGAACTAGTTAACCAAGTGCAGGAAGCACAGAGAGTCCCAAACAGGATAAATCCAAGGAGAAATACACCAAGACACATATTAATCAAACTGTCAAAAATTAAATACAAAGAAAGCATATTAAAAGCAGCAAGGGAAAAACAACTAATAACACACAAGGGAATCCCCATAAGGTTAACAGCTGATCTTTCAGCAGAAACTCTGCAAGCCAGAAGGGAGTGGCAGGACATACTGAAAATGATGAAGGAGAAAAACCTGCGATGACTTTACCCAGCAAGGATCTCATTCAGATTGGATGGAGAAATCAAAACCTTTACAGACAAGCAAATGCTGAGAAAGTTCAGCACCACCAAACCAGCTTTACAACAAATGCTAAAGGAACTTCTCTAGGCAAGAAAGACAAGAGAAGGAAAAGACCTACAATAACGAGCCCAAAACAATTTAGAAAATGGGAATACGAACATACATATCAATAATTACCTTAAATGTAAATGGACTAAATGCTCCCACCAAAAGACACAGATTGGCTGAATGGATACAAAAACAAGACCCATATATATGCTGTCTACAAGAGACCCACTTCAGACCTAGAGACACATACAGACTGAAAGCAAGGGGATGGAAAAAGATATTTCATGCAAATGGAAACCAAAAGAAAGCTGGAGTAGCAATTCTCATATCAGACAAAATAGACTTTAAAATAAAGACTATTAGAAGAGACAAAGAAGGACACTATATAATGATCAAGGGATCGATCAAAGAAGACAACATAACAATTGTAAATATTTATGCACCCAACATAGGAGCACCTCAATACATAAGGCAAATACTAACAGCCATAAAAGGGGAAATCGACAGCAACACATTCATAGTAGGGGGCTTTAACACCCCACTTTCACCAATGGACAGATCATCCAAAATGAAAATAAATAAGGAAACAAGCTTTAAATGATACATTAAACAAGATGGACTTAATTGATATTTATAGGACACTCCATCCCAAAACAACAGAATACACATTTTTCTCAAGTGCTCATGGAACATTCTTCAGGACAGATCATATCTTGGGTCACAAATCAGGCCTTGGAAATTTAAGAAAATTGAAATTGTATCAAGTATCTTTTCCGACCACAATGCCATGAGACTAGATATCAATTACAGGAAAAGATCTGTTAAAAATACAAACAAATGGAGGCTAAACAATATACTACTTAATAACGAAGTGATCACTGAAGTAATCAAAGAGGAAATAAAAAAATACCTAGAAATAAATGACAATGGAGACACAATGATCCAAAACCTATGGGATGCAGCAAAAGCAGTTCTAACAGGGAAGTTTATAGCAATACAAGCCCACCTTAAGAAACAGGAAACATCTCAAATAAACAACCTAACCTTGCACCTAAAGCAATTAGAAAAAGAAGAACAAAAAACCCCCAAAGTTAGCAGAAGGAAAGAAATCATAAAAATCAGATCAGAAATAAATGAAAAAGAAATGAAGGAAACAATAGCAAAGATCAATAAAACTAAAAGCTGGTTCTTTGAGAAGATAAACAAAATTGATAAACCATTAGCCAGACTCATCAAGAAAAAAAGGGAGAAGACTCAAATCAATAGAATTAGAAATGAAAAAGGAGAAGTAACTGATACTGCAGAAATACAACAGATCATGAGAGATTACTACAAGCAACTCTATGCCAATAAAATGGACAACCTGGAAGAAATGGACAAATTCTTAGAAATGCACAACCTGCCAAGACTGAATCAGGAAGAAATAGAAAATATGAACAGACCAATCACAAGCAGTGAAATTGAAACTGTGGTTAAAAATCTTCCAACAAACAAAAGCCCAGGACCAGATGGCTTCACAGGCGAATTCTATCAAACATTTAGAGAAGAGCTAACACCTATCCTTCTCAAACTCCTCCAAAATATAGCAGAGGGAGGAACACTCCCAAATTCATTCTACGAGGCCACCATCACCTTGATACCAAAACCAGACAAGGATGTCCCAAAGAAAGAAAACTACAGGCCAATATCACTGATGAACATAGATGCAAAAATCTTCAACAAAATACTAGCAAACAGAATCCAACAGCACATTAAACGGATCATACACCATGATCAAGTGGGGTTTATTCTAGGAATGCAAGGATTCTGCAATATACGCAAATCAATCAATGTGATAAACCATATTAACAAATTGAAGGAGAAAAACCATATGATCATCTGAATAGATGCAGAGAAAGCTTTTGACAAAATTCAACACCCATTTATGATAAAAACCCTGCAGAAAGTAGGCATAGAGGGAACTTTCCTCAACATAATAAAGGCCATACATGACAAGCCCACGGCCAACATCATCCTCAATGGTGAAAAACTGAAAGCATTTCCACTAAGATCAGGAGCAAGACAAGGTTGCCAACTCTTACCACTCTTATTCAATATAGTTTTGGAAGTTTTAGCCACAGCAATCAGAGAAGAAAAGGAAATAAAAGGAATCCAAATTGGAAAAGAAGAAGTAAAGCTGTCACTGTTTGCAGATGACATGATCCTATACATAGAGAATCCTAAAGATGCTACCAGAAAACTACTAGAGCTAATCAATGAATTTGGTAAAGTTGCAGGATACAAAATTAATGCACAGAAATCTCTGGCATTCCTATACAGTAATGATGAAAAATCTGAAAGTGAAATCAAGAAAACACTCCCATTTACCACTGCAACAAAAAGAATAAAATATCTAGGAATAAACCTACCTAAGGAGACAAAAGACCTGTATGCAGAAAATTATAAGACACTGATGAGAGAAATTAAAGATGATACAAATAGATGGAGAGATATATCATGTTCTTGGATTGGAAGAATCAACATTGTGAAAATGACTCTACTACCCAAAGCAATCTACAGATTCAATGCAATCCCTATCAAACTACCACTGGCATTTTTCACAGCACTAGAACAAAAAATTTCACAATTTATATGGAAACACAAAAGACCCCGAATAGCCAAAGCAATCTTGAGAACGAAAAACGGAGATGGAGGAATCAGGCTCCCTGACTTCAGACTATACTACAAAGCTACAGTAATCAAGACAGTATGGTACTGGCAGAAAAACAGATCAATGGAACAGGATAGAAAGCCCAGAGATAAACCCACGCACATATGGTCACCTTATCTTTGATAAAGGAGGCAGGAATGTAAAGTGGAGAAAGGACAGCCTCTTCAATAAATGGTGCTGGGAAAACTGGACAGTACATGTTAAAGTATGAGATTAGATCACTCCCTAACACCATACACAAAAATAAGCTCAAAATGGATTAAAGACCTAAATGTAAGGTCAGAAACTATCAAACTCTTAGAGAAAAACATAGGCAGAACACTCTATGACATAAATCACAGCAAGATCCTTTTTGACCCACCTCCTAGAGAAATGGAAATAAAAACAAAAATAAACAAATGGGACCTAATGAAACTTCAAAGCTTTTGCACAGCAAAGGAAACCATAAACAAGACCAAAAGACAACCCTCAAAATGGGAGAAAATATTTGCAAATGAAGCAACTGACAAAGGATTAATTTCCAAAATTTACAAGCAGCTCAATAACAAAAAAACAAACCACCCAAACCAAAAATGGGCAGAGGACCTAAATAGACATTTCTCCAAAGAAGATATACAGAGTGCCAACAAACACACGAAAGAATGCTCAACATCATTAATCATTAGAGAAATGCAAATCAAAACTATAATGAGATATCATCTCACACCAGTCAGAATGGCCATCATCAAAAAATCTAGAAACAATAAATGCTGGAGACGGTGTGGAGAAAAGGGAACACTCCTGCACTGCTTGTGGGAATGTGAATTGGTACAGCCACTATGGAGAACAGTATGGAGGTTCCTTAAAAAACTACAAATAGAACTACCATATGACCCAGCAATCCCACTACTGGGCATATACCCTGAGAAAACCATAATTCAAAAAGAGTCATGTACCAAAATGTTCATTGCAGCTCTATTTACAATAGCCCGGAGATGGAAACAACCTAAGTGCCCATCATCGGATGAATGGATAAAGAAGATGTGGCACATATATACAATGGGATATTACTCAGCCATAAAAAAAACGAAATTGAGCTATTTGTAATGAGGTGGATAGACCTAGAGTCTGTCATACAGAGTTAAGTCAGAAAGAGAAAGACAAATACCGTATGCTAACACATATACATGGAATTTAAGAAAAAAAATGTCATGAAGAACCTAGGGGTAAGACAGGAATAAAGACACAGACCTACTGGAGAACGGACTTGAGGATATGGGGAGGGGGAAGGGTGAGCTGTGACAAAGCGAGAGAGAGGCACGGACATATATACACTACCAAACGCAAGGTAGATAGCTAGTGGGAAGCAGCCGCATAGCACAGGGATATCCGCTCGGTGCTCTGTGACTGCCTGGAGGGGTGGGATAGGGAGGGTGGGAGGGAGGGAGACGCAAGAGCAAAGAGATATGGGAACATATATATATATATATGTATAACTGATTCACTTTGTTATAAAGCAGAAACTAACACACCATTGTAAAGCAATTATACCCCAATAAAGATGTTTAAAAAATCATTAAATATGTAAGTGAACATAAAAATCCAAAAGGGAAAGGGAAATTCCAGGTGCTAGAAACCAATGCTATTAGTTCATGAGCTGCTCCTGAAGTCTTTGGAGTCTAGAGATACACATTAGACAGACATTCTAGGGGCCTAAGGGATGTTAACCCCATAGAAGGGAAGAAGGTTTGCTATTTGGCCAGGTTATCCAGAGAGTTTGAAATGAGTATCCAGAGATTTTGAAATGGGTTTCCTGTGTTGATTCAGGACCTGAGAAAACCAAATGCCTAAGTGAAGGAGGGACCAGAGAAATACTGTTCAACAGCCAAGGAAAGAGGCAATGAAGATTGTCTCTAGCCAGAGCTCTAGCTGAGAGGAAAGAATAAGGAAGGTCATTCATTCATGAGAAACTGTTAAACACCCAGACCTGCGTGGAGTGCTGCTTTTGCTCTATCTGAAATGCTCAGTGATGTCTAAACCAATAAATGAACGAATTAACTGATCTCAAACCTGGAACCCCCGTGGAACACCCAGGGGAAGGAAATTCAAAAGTTTTCTGAGACCATTTCCAAAATCTAAGATTCTCCCATAAATACCTCAAATAAACATATCCCTTATGAGAATGTTAACTCTGATATCAATATTTGGACACCAGCTTTCTTTTAATATAGGCAAGACAGATACTAATTAAGTGAATGCAGAAAGCATTAATATGGAGAAAGGTGACCTTTATAAATGATAAAATGAATAATTCACCAGAAAGATAATATAATCCTGGACCTATGAGTACTTAAAAACATAGATGCTAAAAGTTAAAGTAGAAAGGACATTTGATTAACTAAAGAATACTAAACAGAAAGATGTTAACACATCTCAGTAAGAAAATTATAAATCAAGCAAAGAAAAACTGCTGAGGATATAGAGAAGAGACGGACCAATGTTTTCTGTGAAAATATTTCTGTAAATATTTTATAACTTGCAGACCACATACAGCTCTGTCTCTCTCTCTCTCTCTCTCTCTCTGTCTCTCTCTCTCTCTTTTTCATATACCAAATCCCTCAAAGATGTAAAAATTAATCTTTCAGAGATGGTCTTAAAGACAGCGGTAAGCGTGAGGGAATGCCCTCCCAGTGGGCAGAGCTTCAGATGGCGCTCATGGTCATCCAATTTGTATGGAAAAAGTAGTAGCCCAAATGCAGATTAAATAAGGAGTCAGGGGCAGCACTGAATGCTCTGGCTGCCTGTTCAGGGGCTTCAAGAAAAACTACTAGAATATTGATAATGAGGAGGTCTGGGATTGGAGGGGTAATGAAGTCTCAAGTTCTTAGTATCCCATATTAACGTCCATCAGAGAGCACTTTCTATGGAAGAGGCACCCGCCCAGTACCAGAAGGACCCAGTCATCTGATGTCAGCTGCCCTCTGTCACTGGCTACCCAAGTGCTGCCACAACAGGCACATGGGTGGAGTGGCTACATTGGCAGAGATGGAGGCTATTCGCCAGCCCTATAACAAAGAAAGGCTCACCAAGGTTGATCTATTGCCACCACCAAGTGTTAAACCCACCACCAGCAGAAACCAATGCAGAACTCTCAATGGGACACAATTTCTCAGAGAGGCCCTGAAGCCACTGGGTGACAATCGAACACGCAAGGCCCCTTCTACTCTGAAAGGACCAGCAGTTTGTTCTCACAGTAGTGGACACATACTCCAGGTACAGATCTGCTTTCCCTAGTCTCAAGGGATTACGGAGCATCTGATCCACAATCAAAAGGCTCCAGATAATATCATGTGAATCCAGGGAATTCACCTCACAGAAAAGATGCTGAGGGGGGCGAGTGCGTAGGTATGGAATCCTCCGGATGTAGCACCCCACACTACCTAAAAGCTTCTGACTTGGTAGAATGCTGACCTGGCTTGATGAAGCACAACTGCAAACAACAGTTTGGAGACACTACCTGAGGAGCAGTGGGTGCTGTCCTCCAGGAACCAGTCTATGCTTTGAACCAAAAATCTTAATATGGCACTGTGCTCCCCATTGGAAGCATGTATGGTCAGGGAGTCTAGGGGTATACATGGCACTCACAAAAGAAGTATATGTTTCCCATCCTTGTATCTATGGGCTCTTCAAGTTAGATATCCTGGTCCCCAGATACATATGGAGAAGGACATTTAGCAGACAAGGGGTGGACCATAGTAGACATGGCTCTGTGCTGTCCTAATCCCTTTTCAAATAAAGACTTGCTGCCCATCTACAGGGAGTACAGCCCAGAGACAACCACTGATAACTTCCCAGCATTTAACTAAATATCTGTTCCTTTGTCTTCTATACATGTATTTTCCAAATCTAATCTATATAATTTATACATGATTGAATATTGTTTTATAATATTTTGTACTTCACAATAGATTGTATATATTTTACAATATGACATTCGTGGCTACATCAAATTCTATCAGCTAAATACCGTAATATATTTCTCTGATTTTGATATTTATTTTAATTGTATTTTCCTTCTCTGTGTGGAGCAAGTCCAGTTTCCCCTACAAATGGCAAGCAGGAATTCCTAGGATATGCTGTGAGAGGACTTACACCCATGAAGATCCTTACCAACAGCCACATTGTAGAGTGCTGTTAAAATTTTAGGGATGATATAAAGATAATAAGGAAATTTAGATACCATGACAGATAACAGTTACAAGGGCAGGGTGGGAGGAGGGTAGTTAGTGAACAGGATGTAATTGGGGAGGGGCCCACAGGGCCTTCTAACGTACTGGTGATATTATTTTCTTAATACATGCCGAGTACTCAGAGGTTCATTTTTAAAGTAGTCTTTATTTGTGATCTATTTCATAATAAAAAATTTTTTAAGTAAAAAAAATGTTAGGGATGATACACTGAAGACAGAGTAAACTTATTACATTGTTTATAATTTTTCCTCAGCACTTCCTTGACTTATGAATTTAAACACCACCTGCTATTCCTGGATCTCCTTTCGCCCCGAGAGAGTCCAGCCCCAGGCAAGATGAGCCAGAGCAGGTGGGGCCTTTGCAAAGCCAATCTCTGGTGGCCTATTTCCCCATCCTAATTATTGGTATAGAAGCAACTGCACAGCATGAGGAAAAAAATAAAGCTTACATAATTCTGCTTTTAATTTATGCTTGCGATAAGTTAAGCTTGCGCCTAACTACCTGTGCCAAACACAAAGTCATAACAGGAGGAGCGTGACAGTGCATTTCTAAAACTAGACTTGACTGAGATTGTCGATGTAACGGTAGTTTGCGCATCACCGAGGAACAACTATTAGGACTTTATATATACATATAAAATCTGTGACTCTTCCTGTGTGTGTTTCTATTTGTTTCTCTGACTCAAAACACATAAATGGCGTGCCTGAGTCAGTGACCCTGAGCGTGACACTCACGTAAGCAGAAGGGAAGATCTCTGCAGACCTCAAGGAGCACAGCATCCCTTCACCTGCAAGTCAAGCCTCCTCCGATGAGACCACAGAGGCCAGTGCGGCGGGAGCCACGCACTTCTCTCCAGAGCTGACTCACTCTCAGCTTGGTCATCTGAAACGCAGACACCGTGTATTTGTCTTTTAGGGACAACCTCTGAAGGTGATGTGACAACTGTATACACCACCTAGTAAAGTGGAGAATGCAGAAATCATGGCAAACTTTATGGCAAAGTGTTCAATTTCCTGAGGTCCTGAAAGATATTACTGTAAATCTACAATACGCCCCTTAACAGCTACCTCAGCGTGGATAAATCACTTAACCTTTCTAGTCCTTAGCTTCCCATCTTATACCTGGGAGAAGTAATGTGTGTCTGTGAGGATGATATAGGATAATTCATAGAAAGTGCTTACTGGTGCATAAGACAGTTTTGGTACTGGGTTTGCTGGAGCTTCAGATAAGTTGTCACGTATATACAGAAAGACAATACACTTAAAAATTTCTTAATGGAATCCTCACATGTGATCTTACTCATTTTACACATGTAAGAAAATAAAGACTAAAGAAATCTGTGACTTGGCCAACCTCACATAGCTGGTAATGGGGTGAAACTTGGGCTCAGTCTTCTGAATGAAATGCAGAAACTGCCCCTGTACTCATCCTGGAAGAGCCTACAACACACCAAGAAGACTTGTTTCCTCAACTCCTCTATAGAATCTGAAAAACTGTGACAAATACCAACAGCACTGCGTCGCTTACATTAAGTTGTTTTTTCCTTGAAAAATTTTAACGATAACAAGAGTGAACCCAGTCTATAGGACAAAGTATATTCTGCCCAAACTTGTGATTAATGGAGGTGTTCAACAAATATTTATTAGTACCGTCCACATACCACTTAACCATATATTGAATACGAGTGTTGTCCACCTACACGCACAAATGTAGTAAGAGTTTGTCTATATAGGCTTTAATAAATATTAGGTCAAATCTTTGTGTTTTTTGTGTTTGTTTGTTTTGCGGTACGCGGGCCTGTCACTGTTGTGGCCTCTCCCGTTGCGGAGCACAGGCTCCGGACGCGCAGGCTCAGCGGCCATGGCTCACGGGCCCAGCCGCTCCGCGGCATGTGGGATCTTCCCGGACCGGGGCACGAACCCACGTCCCCTGCATCGGCAGGCGGACTCGCAACCACTGCACCACCAGGGAAGCCCCAAATCTTTGTTCTTTAAAAGTAATATATAAGAGTCACCTAACTGTGCGTCTCATACTGTTTACCAGTTTCACCTCACTGTGACACTGATTATGTCCTTAGAATGGTAAAGGCAGTATTGGGTCTGTGTAATCCAATACTAATATTATACTTATTTACAGTGCACATTAGTTGGGCTTAGCATTAAATAAAATGCTAGTTTTTGAGGATACATTTCCTCAAACGTTAGCCTTTAAAGGAATCGTGCCTTGATTACCCAGAATTTATAAACAGTCTACCTAGGTCTTTAGTTATTTTTGTCCCAAATAGCTATTTTGTGAATCCATGAAAATGACAAAATTCAACAAGTGTGGCTCTCTTTGAATGGAAAAACATCACAATACCCTCTATGAAATGCTATGTAACTGTACTGGGAGGAATTTAATTACCGTCCCTGGGTTTTCAAGGAAAAAAAAAAAATCATTTTCCTGGCTGACTACTGCCCGGAATGCACACCCCATAACTAACATACCTTTTCATTTTGTTGATTTCCTATCTGCTGCCTTCAAGTATTTTTCCTCCTCTCATCTCATCTTCTACCTCTAGCCTCCCCATCCTACCCAGCCCAACTGTAGCAGATAGAATCATAAAATGAGTTCTTTCTCATAAAATGAGTTCTTTCTCAGGATCCACTTTGCAATCAGTTTGTGTCTACTCCATGGGAGTTAAATTGAAAACACAGAAGAATGAAATTGCATTGTTCTTGCTTTTCACTTCTTGTAGCTAATACATATTTTGCTATAAAAATTCAAAGATACATATGTGAGTAAATAGGAATAATCTCTGAATTATGCATCGGGTATGCATTTCTATAGAAAAATGCTGATAGAATTATTTATTATTACAAAGGAGTAAATTTTTCATATATAATATAAAAAACAAACACTGAAAATGTGAGAACAAGGACAGGCTAGGTGTATGTAAATATACAGGTACATATATTGCTTCAGTCATTTAATAAGCAAGACGGCTTCTACGTTAAGCAGGGCTAGGTGTGGGATATAGAGATGAAGAGACACAGTCCCTGCCCTTAAGAAGCTCACTTTCAGGAAGGGAGATAAGCACAAAAATGGACACATACAAGATATACTCTATTTTAAGGGTTATCTCAGAGTGTCTGCAAATACATCGGGGCCCCCAAGTTTCTTGGCAGTATTAGACCAGTTCATGTCTGAGGTCAAACAGGTAATCAGTAGGAAATTCATCGCCCATTCTATAATTGTCAAACGGATGGGCTGGAGTAGCAATCCTCTCTCAAGAGGGATGATTTGCAAGATGCTTGGAGGAAAATTGTTCAGATTTTAAAAAGAGTCAGACAATAACTATCTTCTGAAAAAGATGAGGAATACGACAAAATAGCTTAGGGTGGGGATACTAGTTTGTAATCAGCCTTCTGTTTATAAACAATCCTAGTCAAGAAGAATAAAACAGCAACTTTTCCTGTTTCTCTCAGACTTTTCCTTTGGATTTCTTTTTCCACTGAACAATCCAAACAACGGAGAAATAAAGGAAAACACAAACACTTGCAGACAGACACACACACACAAACACACACACACACACACACACACCATTTCATCATACACGTTGTCCTCAGGCATGAGAAGCCTTTAACGTTATACGGTTTCCCTAAAGTCATGTTGGATAAAGATCTTGATGTGTTGCAGAAGGGCGTTGTAGGGGGAAGGTTGAGAAAACTGCTTAGGGAGACAGGAAGGAACATTAGGGCACACATCGCTCGGGTGTGTGTTAACGTGTATGTGCGGGCAACTCATAGGGACCGATGTTTAGCGGGTTGTTCTATAAAAGAGAAAATCTTTACCAGATTGAAGCTAATCCCTTAATCCCTTCCATTTGTACATCAATTTACAGTTCTTCAAGCACTTTTCCAACCATTATCACATTTAATCTTCACAAGTGCCACGAAAGAACAGGGAAAGGGATTAATCAGTCCTCCTAATGCAAAAAGGAGAGGGTGTGATTTGGCCAAGGTCACAAAGACAGTGAGGGGCAGAGCTGGCTGAAACTTTGAGTGATTCTTTTTCTTTTTAGGCATGGCCCCTCTTTTTTACTTTTTTAAAGCCTGGAGGTAGATATTAATTTGGGCCATGGGAAGAAGTAAGTAAACAAATGACAGTTTTATGTTTATACCAAGCTTTCATACCAGGTGAAAACTGACTCCTCCTAACTAAAGTCCTGCCTGGTCTCCTAAACTCAGTCAGAAGATTCTAGAAGCAGGACCCAAGGACCTCTGCTAGCCCCAAACAGTGTGTTTTCACTCTGCAGTGAGAAAAGGGTTTGTGCCTGAATACAATCAATTGCACATTGCAGGTGGCAAATTTTTTCTTGGCAAGGCTTCGTTGATCAAGGAGGGGGTGTGTGTCATGGATGCTGATGCAGACGCATGCTCCCATCACAGCCCTGGAACCAGCAGTTGGAGGACAAGCCTTCTGAGCAGCATGGCTCTCGACTAATGAAACTAATGACACTGAATTAATGAAACTAATGAAATTCCCTAGTGTGGGATTTCGGAGTGCCCTTTCTCCTGGTAACAACTTGAGTTCCCATGGAGAACTCTGGACTTGGGGAGCTTCCTATTCACATCTTGCTCATAACTTCCCTATCTCCCCCACCCTCTCAAGTGGAATAATAAGCGCCCATTTACTCAGCCACACTCTTCTGAGCCCCTGCTTCTTGCCAGCTGTGGACTACAGGCTGGTGAAGTCTATCGACACAGAAACAAGCATTAATGGAAGAAAGTGAGAAGGGCTGTGATTGAGGTAGGTACGGGCGCTCTGGAAAGACCAGGCAGGAGTCCGTAAACCAGGGTAGTGAGGGAAGAACTTGAGAAAAGATGCCTGAGAGCAAGTAATGACTGTACTGAGCCAGATGAGTGCTAGTAATTTACCAGGCAGACAGTGGAGGGAAGTGAATATCCCATAGAAGAAATAGTGCATAGAAAATCACAAGGGCGAAGTACAATGTGCTCACAGAACTGCGAGCAATTCATTATTCCGTGGGGAGAGGGGCATAGCACAAGCGGGAGGATCCTGACCATAAAGGATCATAAAGGATCTTTTATGCCAAAGTAAGAGGCTTAGTTTTTATCCTGTGGGCAGTGGTAAGCTACTGACGGCATTTATGCAGGGTCATGGAGGAATAAGTTCAAAGTTTTTAGAGACTATCACTCTGGAAACTGTAAGATTGTTGGAGGAGGCTGGTATAGGAAGCAAGGAAATTAACAAATTTTTGCAGTAACCCGGGAGGGCAGGCCTAGCCAAGACAGAGACAGTGGAAATTTGGGAAAGAAGATTCAAATTTTTAAGAGGTTGATCTCGACACTTAACGATAACATTGGGGTGAAGGGTGTTGAGAGGGAGAGAGGTATGCAGGGCCATGGTGTCCTTGGTTTGTGCTACGTGTAGAACCCTAATGTACTGGTCCCCAGCCCAGCACTCATTTCTCTATGTAACAAAGCAGGTTGCATGTGAATGTCAGGACCCACCTGCCACTGTCCTTGACCTCTGCCCTGCACTGGCCAGGTTCTGCATAGTGACCAAATCAGGTCAGTGACGTGGCCTATCACGCATGACCCTCTGTACTTGCTCACAACATGCTCACCCACGGATCTGGGGTCCCAGGCAGCTTCCAGATCCTGGGCTCCGTCTCATGGTCCCCATCTCATTCTGCCCTCTCAGACTCCGGTGGCTTCTGTTCTCTCTGCCTTCTGACTCTGCCTGTACTCGGTGACCCCAGGTGGGATAACCCATTCTTCCTGCCTGCTTTGAACTGCCTCAGATGAGATGTCCTATCTAGCTGGCACTCAGGATCCAGGGGTGCCCACTTCCAGCCCACCAGCCGGCCTCCCAGACTCGACTGAGTGACTCTGGCCAGAATTGTGCACAGTGTTAAGGTCCCAAAGGGCCTGCGTTTGCTCCGTCTTCCCTGAAGACTAGGGCATGGTCACTTCTCTTGGAGACCACGTAGCTCAGAGGGAAGTTTTCAGGACCTAATCTGCTCAGCTGCCCTGGCAGAGCCCGCAACCCATCCCTGCTCCTGAGGTGTCCGTGAGCCCTGTGGGTAAAGGGAGAGTGGTGCTCACATCCAAGTACCTGGGCCCCATGGATGAGGCACCAGAGGGCAGAATAATAACATCTGTATCACATGTTGTCTCACCGAATCTTCACAACAAATGTGGTTTGTTCAACACGCAACAGATACATGCTTTGCACATGCTATGTACCAGATACTGTTTAAGGACTTGAAGATTCAGAGGAGAGAGGACGAAAAGGTTCCTTCTGGTCATGAAATTAAAGTTTTAGTGGAGGGGAGATGGACATGAACAAACAAAGAGTTCAGTTAGTGCTAAGTTCTATGAAGAAAATAAAACAGCCTAAAGAGATAAAGGGTTTTGGCAATTTTGGGTCTTTTATGGTTCCACATTAAATTTTAGGATTATTTCTTCTAGTTCTGTGAAAAACATCACGGGTAATTTGACATGGATCACATTAAATCTGTAGATTGCCAAGGGGGAGGGGAGGTAGGGGAGTTTGGGATTAGCAGATGCAAACTATTATATACAGAATGGATAAACAACAAGGTCTTACTGTATAGCACAGAGAACTATATTCAGTACCCTGTGATAAACCATAATGGAAAAGAATATATGTGTGTGTGTGTGTGTGTGTGTATATATATATATATATAAAAAACTGTATCACTTTGCTGTATGACAGAAATCAACACAACATTGTAAATCAACTATACTTCAATTTAAAAAAGGAGCGATAAAGGGCAGTGGGGGAGAGTGGTTAGGGAAGGCCTCGCTGAGCAGGGGTATTTAAGTTGAGATAGGAACGTACCAGGGGTCGCCCTGCTTCCTGAGACGGTCAGTAGGAAAAGCGTGTTAGCCAGAGAGGGCAGCTGATGCAGACACTCCAAGGTGATAACAAGCTTAGCTAAATGCAAGGACCCCGTGGTAAATCTGTCTTGGACAGCCACGCAGAAGCTAGATCTTGTTTCCAAAATTCTGTTCTGGAAGAACAGTACTGCTTCTTAATTTCCCAGTCGATGCCTCTCTTTTTATTCTTTAGACAAACATTTTGGCACATTAGAAAGAACCCAGGCTTTGGAGGAAGACATACTTACGTTTGACTATCAACTTGATCTCTCTTTATCTCCATCAACTTAGTCAAACTACTGAAAATCTCTCAGCTTCAGTCTCCTCGTCTGTGTAATAAGGATGAAAAGCTCAACTTTAGAGATTTAGAGTGAGACCCAAATCAGATAAACATTCATTAAAATTTGGTAAGTTTTCTGAGACATAATGTTCACCTAATAAATATTGGTTATTCCCCTTCCTCATTAAAGAGGCTGAAGACTATTATAAACAAAAGTATTATTAGAGCTATTATTGACTTCATAACTCTCTTGCTTCCACTTAAGGGAAATACCTTTTATTAGTGTCATAGAGTATGAACAGGAATTTGAATATCACAATATGCGAACTTCTATTAAACATATTTAAATGTGTAAATTAAAAACAAACACATCTCAATTGTGAGTAGTCTGCTAAAATATACCCATTTCCATGGGCCTTGAGGATTAATAATGGCAACAAATAGAGAAAAAAAAAATCAAGATTAATCCAAGGCAAATTGGTCAAGGGAGCATTCCACTTCATTTATCTAAAGAAACAATAAAAGGACCTGCCATTCTTGGAATGATCATTATGTGCTTTGAGCACGTTATACCTCAAATCATTAAAATAACCCTGAAAGTTAAGTATTTTTTTGGGACTCCAGCCATTGCAAATGACAGGATCTCAAATCTAACTCACAAAAAGAGACGATTTTGTGAAGTCCTAACTGTGAAGTATAAGGTTGGGACCAAAACCAGGCATGGCTGGATTCAGAAGCTCAAATGAGGCTTTGAATTTGACGTTAGTGTTTGCTTCCCTTTCAATATTTCTGCCTTTTATCCTTCTGTGTTGGCTTTGTCATTAGGCAAGCTCTTTCCAGGAGAAGAAGCATCATCACTGGATTCCCAAGACCCTCAAGACTCATAATCCAAAATTAAAGAGTTTTTTTCTTTTCCAGTGTCCAGAGACCAATCTCAAGGAGGACACTGAGTCAGAGCCCTGCTTAGAGCAGGTGACTTTATTTTAACACTTTCTCATGGTCAGGGTGATGAGATCATTCTCTACTGTGGTGAGGATGGCATCTAAGGGTGGGAAGGAAGTAGGGTCATGATCAGGACAAAATGGAGATGGTAGGAGTGCTGTCAAAGGAAGGATGTGAAATAAATATACACAATATACTATATTGCATTCTTAATTTGCATATGAGAAAACTGAGGCTTGGATATTTAAATCAATGAATAAACAAAATCTTGCCCAAATCACACAGCTAATCAATGGCAGAACAAAAATTCAAAATGATAACCGATTCTAAAGTCTGAGATCTTCCAGTTTGCACTTGCTTCTCTAACCCTCCATTAGTGCAAAGGAACCTCCACTGGATATCTCAACAAGGAAGACAAGATCACTGTATTGCACTTGCAAGGTCCAGTTTCTAAGGGGCATTTTTATGCTTCCTCTCAGTTTTGTCCTATCTTTGGTGTGTGTGTGTGTATATATATATATATATATATTAGATTAACATGTGCCTTCTTTGTGCTATTTCAGATTTTCTAAATGTAATCTACTAAACAATAAGATTATCAGGAAAAAAAAGTTAATTCAAAAGACTCAAGTCATGCACAGTTAAACTTAGTAAGTCTTGGATTTGGGCCTGGGATTATTTTCCAGTCAAGTCGACAGAGCTGTACAGAGGGAGAAGGTTTGCTTTGCAAACGTCTCTCTCACAGCGCATTTAGGTCCTTCCATTATCATTATGTGTCTGTGATTCTTTCCCTCTACCGCCACCCTCACTGTATTATCAGGACTTAGTACTAGGGGTGTTTATTTAGTTTACAAGTCTGGTGTGTAACACAGGACTTGGCTTAAACTCTCTGCCAAACTGTTTGCTGAGTGAATAGGTGTATTCATGTACTACTGGAAGAGAGAAGCAAGAGATGTATACCTCTGTTCAGCGTACTAATGTCAAAATGTACCATTACAAGAGAAAACAACCAGAACAACAAAAGAAACAGAATGAGTATGAAACTGCAAAGAATAAGTCAGACACAATTATTTTAAAGCTTTGGGGGTTTCCCTCAATATGGGTAGGAAGGAGAGAGAGCCGTGCCAGTGAAGACCTGTCTCTGACAAAGGCAGAAGTCATGCAGTTACATAAAGATAAGTGATTGGTTTAAAAAATTACCTGTCATCTGCTCTGGACTGACTGATTACAGTAGAGTTGGTGCTGCAGCACCACCATTTGTTGGTGCTGCCGATGGCTGAGCCCAAAGTCCATTTGTTGAGTCCAGAGAGTCCAAAGTCAATGAGTTTATCAGTCTGTTTTTCTGCTGTTTCTGGGCAACTTAATGAAAGTCTTGGGTTTCTTGTTCCAGGGTTCTGACCACTTGGCCTACGCCTGTGTGAGTAATACTCCTTTGAAGTAATCATCTTCTTTACATCTACTTTACATCTTTGAAGTAATCACCTGAGGGAGAACAGAAGTGTTGGCTACCCAGCCCAAAGGGAGAGGGACGGGTCAAAGCAGCCTTCCAGAAAAGGGGACACCGGTTCTTCCGTTTTGTCAGTTCTTTATTTTATTGAACATCCAGAAGTGGCTAAAATACGGCTACAAATGTTGGTTTAAATAATACTGGCTTCCAAATGATGGAAAGGATCCTCAGGCACCATTGGATAAGGATTTACGTATGAAGTACCTGCAGTACCATTAGGAAATCTTATGAAGATTTGACATTCATCGTCATCGACATTCATCGATGCTCAGTGATGGTCTCTGATCCCAGTTGACCTGACACTTGCTTCTCTTGCCTTTGAGAGTGTTGCTCTAGGCATCTTTAGACCTACACACCTTCTTCTCTTGGGCATATGCTATCTATCTCTCCACGAAGGCACATCTTTCCAACATAAGCAACTGAAATTTCAGTGGGAAAGCAAAAGAGGTGTGAAACAATTCTCCTTTTGGACCTTGCAGGTTTAATAAGGAATCTATCATCTCCCCAGCTTCCAGACTCTATGTTTCCAGAGAAGAAACCAGATATGAGGATGTCTCCTTAGGTATTTTGTTCACATCTTCAAGAGAAGAAGATACAGTTTTATCAGAACAAGAGATATGAAGCACAGAGCACTAGTACAGGTGCATCAACTGCTAAGAGTTAAGAGCATAGGTTGGGTGTCAGCAAAAAAAAGTTCACCCTCTGGCAACGTCAATCACTGTGAACTTGGCTAGGTTACTTAACCTGCCTGATACCGTTTCCTCATCTGTAAAATGGATATTGTCTTGGTGTCTACCTCATAGCCTGAGAATTAAACCTGAAAGTGTATGGTGAGGAGAGCTTTTGTCCACAGTTTTTCTTATATAAACATTCGTCTCAATTCTGGGAATTTACCCTTAGAGCAAGTTAAGCGTGGTTCTTGTTTGAAAAATTGGAGGAGACTCTCATGATCAAAGAGGGAAGGCAGCCTCAACAGGAGAAGAAAGATTGTTAATTCCAGTTGGAATGTATTTGATGAAAAGCAGGGGATGGAGAAGTTTCACCTAATGCTGATTTAGATGAAGCATTCTGCAAACGGTATTGTTGCAGGAAACAGTTTTGAGTCTTTACCGTTAGCAAATACTGTGCAGATCACTTTGGAGAACACAAGGGTGAACTGATGCCTTAAGGGCAGGAATTATGTTTACCCATTATTATCTGTCAGGTAGTAGATGGTGAATAAATATGCTTTGAATGAATGGACTAGAAAAGGCTTTGACTTGATTCTTATCATTTATGTAAAACAGACGTGCTAATAAATGATGATGCAATGTAGAAAGTGGTAACTACTCTGAGTTTGATACAAGTGAAGAGAGATGGGATAATACCAGAAGCGTGATGGGTCAGGAGGAAGGTGGGACATTTTTAAAACATCTCCTTTCTGCCATTTACAAAACTCTTCACCTGCACAACCTTGAGTAAGTTAGTCAGTTCTAATCGGTGTTTGTTGAACACCCACAATGCACCGGGAATCCAAGGCAATGCACCAGGTTTCTTAATGGAGGGGCCCCAACCTCCCCATCTGCAAAATGACGGTGGTGGTTATACTTAGTTCCTCAGATCTTTGTGAAGTTTTAGTGAAACAGCATATGCAAAAGCACTTTTTTAAACTAAAAAGTGGTTTTCAACTGTGCATCGCTGTTGAGACGTCTGATCTGGGAGTTCATTAAACAGAGAAAGACGACTTCCAGGTGGAGCAATGACCAGAAATGGCCTCCCCGTAGAGACCGAAAAAATTACCTGAGTCCTTTCACATTAAATCTGTTGAAGCATCATGGAGCACTTCTGAATGTTTCCAAAGAGAAATGAGAAAAATGTATAATTGAATAAAAGCTGGATGTTTGTTATAAAAGTGTCATTCAAAAGGCTTCAGAAAACATGCTCGGCTAATTAGCCATTATGATCAGGTATCTATGGAAACAGCTGTATATCGGTACTCAAAATAGACAGTCGCTTAACCATTTAACAGAGAAGAAGAACACAGAAGTGAGCCTTGTTTAGTGATTTCTTGCAACATATGTACTAGGAGAAAAATGTAGAATTTTAAAGGAAAAAAATAATATTAAAATAAAAAAGATCCAGGTGGGAAGGAGGGAGTAGAATAAAGGAAATCGTTTGCATGACTGAAGCCCACGCCTGTTTTATGTGCATAAGCAGCAACACACACTGGGCCCTTGATAAGATAATAATGTGCAGGCATATTTCACATACACTATCAATAATACAAAAAACATTAAGCTTTACTTACGTTGTCTAGCAACACAAAGATGAAAAGGATCCAATCTCTGTCCTTGAGGAACTCACAGTATGAAGATCAGGAGAAAGATTTAATTAGGGGAGGTCCCTGTGAAGCATTCTGGGAACACAGATGAGTACATTACAGATTTGGTGTTGGAGCTGGGGATCGGTGAGAACCACAGGGAAAAGTGGCATTGGAGCATGGCCGTAAAGCCAGAGAGATATTTATACAAGTGGAGAAGAGGGATAAGGAATGGTACCAGCAACATGCCATGACCTTGAATTATGTGCACAGTGCACTGGGAAATGACCAAAGCAGTGGACTTTGAGGTTCGAAGAACTCCTGACAAATTATTTCTAAGCCATTCCCACCAGAGATGGAACTTCTGAAGCCCTGTTTTATCTAGAATCTTCACTTGCTTACGACTTCCTTAACAACACATGTGACTTTCCTAATGACAACTGTCGCACCTGATAGATGATCCTTGGTCATGGAGTAATCCTACATAATGATAACAGTAATGGCTTGGCAGCGGCAGAACAGATGAGCACCAGGGTATAGTAAGCAAGAACTACCACAGCACCTGATCAAGTCTGCTGAGAGGCTGCCTTTGGAACAGAATAAAACTCCAGTCATTTTTAGTCTTTTTTTTTTTTTTTTTTTTGGTGGTACGCGGGCCTCTCACTGTTGTGGCCTCTCCCATTGAGGAGCACAGGCTCTGGACGCGCAGGCTCAGTGGCCATGGCTCACGGGCCCAGCCGCTCTGCGGCATGTGGGATCTTCCCGGACCGGGACACGAACCCACATCCCCTGCATCGGCAGGCGGACCCTCAACCACTGGCCACCAGGGAAGCCCTTAGTCTCCTTTTGATGCATGTAAATGTAATACATACGAGAAACATAACCTGAGGGGGGAAGGTAAAAGTACCTATTTTACTTGAAATATTCATTCTAAACTGACTGTGAAAAGGTATGGCAGGTATGTATGTTGTATTCCCTTAAAGCAACCACTAAGAAAACCAAAAAAAAAATGTATAACCCCAAAACCCATAGATTAATTAAAATGAAAAGCTAAAACCTATTCAAATAATCCAAAAGAAGGAAGTAAATGAGGAATGAAAGAACAAAAACCAAAGGAGACAAATAGAAAATGAGTAATTAAGTGATATACTTAAATCTAGTCATATCAATAATTATATTAAATGTAAGTAGTCAAAACATGCCAATTAATAGATTGCCAAATTAAATTGGGGGTGGGAAACCTAACTATTTCTGTCTATAAAATACCCTTGTTAAATATAATAATACAGCTACATTACAAGTAAAAAGATGGAAAATGATATATTAAGCAAACGTTAATTTTAAAAGAAAAAAATATAGTGGTTATTAGTATTAGATCAAGAAAAATTACCAGGTGGGACTTCCCTGGCAGTCCAGAGGTTAAGACTCCGTGCTTCCACTGCAGGGGGCACAGGTTTAATCCCCGGTCAGGGAACTAAGATCCCGCATGCCGAGAGACACAGCCAAAAAGTAGAAAATAAAATGAAATAAAATGTGTTATTTCTTTAAAAAAAAGAAAACTTACCAGGGATCAAGAAAGATATTATTAATGATAAAATGGACAATTCACCAAGTGTGTTAGTTTGCTGGGGCTGCCATAACTAAGTACCACAAACCGACTGGCTTAAACAACAGAAATTTATTGTCTCACAGTTCTGGAGGCTAGAAGTTAAAAATCAAGGTATCAGTAAGGTTGATTCCTTCTGAGGGCTGAGAGAGAATCAGCTTCCTGCCTTCTGCCTGGATTCTGGTGCTTTGCTGGCAATCTAAGGATCACTCCAATCTCTGGCTTCATCTTCGCGTCGTCTTCTGCCTGTATACATGTCTGTGTCCAAGTTTCCTCTCTTTATAAGCACACCAGTTGTACTGGGTTAGAAGCACACACTACTACAGTACAACCTCATCTTAACTAATTACATCTGTAACCACCCTATCCCCAAATAAGGTAACATTCTGAGACACTAAGGGCTAGGACTTCAACATATGGATCTGAGGGGAACGCAATTCAATTCATAACATCAAGGAAACATACCAATACTAAATGTGTATGAATATAAACTCAGATTTTCAAACGACATGGAGCAAAACCTGGTAGAACTAAAAGGAGAAAGGGACAAATCCACAAGTATAATTTGAGAATTATGAGGCACGGATTAAGGCTAGGTGATGCCATAAACCCAAACCAACCACGGTGACCCTTGTAAAAGAAAGAAAAAGCATACACATTGCAGGGAAAAAAAAAAATCAAATTGTCTTTGTTCACAGATGGCAGGCTTGCTTATGTAGAAAAATCCAAAGGAATCCACAGAAAAGGCTCCTAAAATGAATGACTGAGTTTTGCAAGGTCACATTTTACAAAGGTAACATAAAATATCAATTGTATTTCTATAAGCTAGAAATAAACAATTGGAGATCAAAAATGCTAACAGTACTATTTACTATAGCATCCAAAAAGGCAATACCTAGGTATTTATCTGACACCATGTGGGCAGGATCCATAGGCGGAACTACAGATCCCTAATGAAATAAAACAAATAGGATCTAAGTAAATAGAGACACTAGTTTGTGGGGTGTAAGACTCCACAACCCTCAGATTCATCTGCAGAGTTAATGCTATCCCAGTTATAATCCCATATTGACAAGCTGCTTCTTGGTGGAAATATAAACTGGTACAATAACTTGGGTCAACTGTGTAGCAGTGTGTATTAAGGATGGGGATGTACACACACCATGACCCAGCAATTCTACGCCCAGACTTACACCCAACAAATACACACTTCCATTCACCAAAGAAATGAACAAGGACATCCAGGGGAGCACGACTAACTGAAAGCTGTAAACTGCCCACGGGTTCCGCTACAGATGGATACAGGTACATGGCGGTACAGTCGCACAATAGGATTTAAAAAAAAAAAAAAAAAAGGGCTTACCTGGTGGTGCAGTGGTTGAGAGTCCGCCTGCCGATGCAGGGGACACGGGTTCGTGCCCCGGTCCGGGAAGATCCCACATGCCGCGGAGCGTCTGGGCCCGTGAGCCATGGCCGCTGAGCCTGCGCGTCCGGAGCCTGTGCTCTGCAACGGGAGAGGCCACAACAATGAGAGGCCCGTGTACCACAAAACAAACAAAACAAACAAACAAACAAAAACCCCTGTAAATTGATGAGTCTCACAAAAAGTCTACTGAGTGAAAGATGCCAGGCATGAAAAAGTACAGGATACATGTATATACTTTCTATCAAGTTAAAAAACAGGGAAAACACATATGTACTGTTACAAATCAGGAGAGTAGTTACCTTTTGGGAGAGGTATGATCGGATGGGGTGAGAGGGCCTCTATCATTCTGGTAATGTTGTGTTTCTTGATCTTGGTACTGGTTACACAAATGTGTTCAATCTGTGAAAATTCACCCTAATCATTTGTGTATTATTCTTTATTTTGAATTGATTTTGGGGGAGGCCACACTGTGTGACATGTGGGATCTTAGTTCCCCAAACAGGGATTGAACCCGTGCCCCTCACTGCAGTGGAAGCGCAGTCTTAACCGCTGGACCATCAGGGAAGTCCCTGTGTACCATTCTTGACATATGTTATATTTCACCATCGAAAAAAATTGGAGTGTCTTCTCCTGCCTCAAAATGCAATTTGGAGTCCTAAGTTTTCAGTACCCACTCAGCAGTTCCTGGAGGCACTGTGCAAACACACACTCACACCAGCACACATACAAGTGCTGTCCCACTTTCACGTGCCACGCAGGAAAACACACAGTGACATATTCATTCACACATATGCACACACATGTATGTATGCAAACATGCACATACAAAGCCACACACCCATGTGTGGGTTTTCTCCCGTGTGTTGTGACGTGTCTGTGGTCCCAACCTTCACCCCCTCCCCAGCCTTAGCTGCTAAGCTCTTCTCACACAGGAATCCTGTGTTTTCTTTTTTGTCCCCTGCTGGGCCTGCCTCTTTGACACACAAACAAACAGTTAAGTGTTTAATGCTGACACACTGAAGCGTGCAGAGTTAAAAAGCTTTGGCTCTTAGAAATCTCAACACTGGAAATGATAGCAGGTGGCTTCACCCAGAAATTGTGCATGACCATGTTCTGCTCTCTCCACAGCTTAGAAGAAAAATAAACAAAGGCAATGAAAACACTTCCGGATGGGTAAGGTAGTCTGTCCTGGTAGCAGACACTCTTCCTTCTTCATAACTTATGCGGATTCATCGAGGAATTCACTCGTGCACAGATTGTAAGAAGCTGAAGAAAGATCTCAAGTCAGACCTCTGGGTGGAGAAAGAAGAAAACAGGAAGAAAGAATGAAGGAAGAAGAGAAAAGAGCAAAAGAGGAGGCGGTCAAAGGACAGAAGCAAAGGTTTGAGCGTTTTGTCTTGCCAAGTAAGTTTGGGAAGAAATCATGACCAAGTATACACTTAAAAATCTTTGTGGTCAGTGATAAAGTGCATTGACTTTTTTTAAATTTTTTATTTTATATTGGAGTATAGTTGATTAACAATGTGCTAGTTTCAGGTGTACAGCAAAGTGATTCAGTTCTACAAATACATGTATCTATTCTTTTTCAAATTCTTTTCCCATTTAGGTCATTACAGAATACTGAGCACAGTTCCCTGTGCTATACAGTAGGTCCTTATTGGTTATCTATTTTAAATATAGTAGTGTATACATGTCAATCCCAAATTCCCCAACCCTTCCCCCCTAGTAACCATAAGTTAAGTCTGTGAGTCTGTTTCTGTTTTGTAAATAAGTTCATTTATATCATTATTTTTTAGATTCCCCACATAAGCAATATCATATGATATTTGTCCTTCTCTGTCTGACTTACTTCACCTAGTATGAAAGGATACATGCATCCCAATGTTCATTGCAGCACTGTTTACAAGAGCCAAGACATGGAAGCAACCTAAATGTCCATTGACAGATGAATGGATAAAGAAGATATGGTACATATATACGATACAATGGAATATTACTCAGCCATTAAAAAGAATGAAATAATGCCATTTGCAGCAACATGGATGGACCTGGAGATGATCATACTAAGTGCACTGACTTTTTGACGTTCTCTGATGTTCTCACACAGGGCAGTCATAGAGCACACAAAATCAGCAACAATGCCATTTAAATTACGAACCACCACCATGCCCAATATGGTTCCAGTACACAGAACTCTTGCCCGGGTTGCCAGATCACACCAGACAGTGAGCAAAGTCAGGTCACAATGACGACCGCTCAATGGAAATCTTGTGGATCTGCCCTTGCTTGGAGGTTTCTAACCTCTCCCACATCGCTGGGCTTTCCCTGGAGATGTTTCACCTGTAGTTTTGTGCCTGGTCCTCTCAGTGACCATGTGGCACCCACCATTTTCCTCTCATACCTGCCTTAGCTGATTGCCTGGGTCTCTGGCCAGACTCTGATGCCTCCATCTTCAAGGAGCTGTAGGCTCAGGTAGCTCTACCGAATCCCTGTGAAACCACTTCCTGTTGCTTCCAGGGCTCCACCTCCTCTAGGTCTGGTCCCCCACTGGCATCTAAAGGGTGAGAGATGACTCCCAAAGCGTTGCCCGTCGCCAATCCCAGCAGCATCCCTGGAGAGCAGGCCCTATCACATATTTTCTTCTGGTCTCTGAGAAGCCTTTCCCAAGACCACCAGGTTTCTCCGTGCTCCTTTAGTATTTGCTACATATGATGATGTCGTTCAACCATCAGAGCATTCTGGCGAGGAAGGGATACTGTGCCTTCTTATAAAAAGAAGAAAACTGAGGTGCAAAGAGATTGACTTTCCTGGTGTCACACAGTGGTGAAATGGCTTCAAATTTTGACCCCAGAGCATGTTTGATTCATCATGACTTAGTGCTTGTAGCCAAAATGGAATCATTGCTCACTTTGTCTGTCTTCCAGAGCAGATGATAAACTCCAGGTCTATGTCATCTTTTGGTTCAAATTACCCATCCCACACCCCAAACAGCAGCATAGACCGTGCAATCTGGTTAATCTTTTTCCATGTGGCTAAACCCCATTCAACCTTCAGGGATTACTTACTTAAACATGATATTCTTAGGGAGCCCTTTCCTGACTCTTACCTTACTTTAGGATCACTGGTTATACCGTCCCATAACTCCTTATATGTCCCCTGTGATAGTACTTGTTGTGCTTAATTGTAAATATCAATGTCTTAAAGAAGGGAGTGTCTGCCTCATTCACAAATGCAACCCCAGTGCCCATGACCTATTTCAGCGCCTGGCACTAAGCATGTACGTAATATGTATTTATGTAAGACAGAAGTATTCTGATGCGTATAATAATTACTCTGGAAGTTTATTTAAAATGTAGATGTGTCAGATTCCGTGGATCTGTGATGTGACCCAGGAACTTGCATTGGATCAATCAGTTTTCAAATTTCGATGCTGAAAGATAGTTTGCATATGTTTATTGAGTGAGTTAATCTTTAGGTGGATGGATGGGTAGATTGCTAACAATAAATATTGGGTTGGCCAAAAGCTTCATTCGGGTTTTTCTGCAAGATGTTACGGAAAAACCCTAACGAACTTTTTGGCCAACCCAACTACATCCATTAGCCATTTAATGAATGAATGGACAAATAAATATAACGCCGAGCTGAAGCTACATCTGAGGTTACGTTGACCCCATTAAGATGCATTTTACTCTTTCCCGAGTTCAGCCTAGTGGGTCTTCCCTTTGACATCTCTTTAAAGCAAATGCTCTGGGACGAAGAGTTCTCTGATAATCATCATCATTATATTTTACTCACCTCACCAACACTCCAAATGAAGCCTTTGCACTAAATCTTTACAGAAACAAACAGCTGGGAGCTAGGAAAACTCTTAATCAACCTGAAAGGAAACACTATGTTGCCATTTAAATAACTATCACCTCCCCACACGTGAACTCCTTAAGACCAACACTGAATAAATGCAGAGAACACATCTATTAGCTGAAAATGAAGAAAATAGTACTTATGAAATGAGCAATTTGAATTCGATGAATGTTTATAAATGTGTTTACGTATGAATTGAATATTAACTTATAGCTTGAAAGGGTTTAATTCACCTTGGAATATTGTTTTGGAGCACAGGAAATATAACCAGTTCACAAAGGGAAAGGCAAAGGATGTCAGCACGCACAACTGAGGTCAATTAATTAGGCAATTTGCATACATTTGAACGGTTATTTTCGGAGCCTTTTTTTTTTTTTTGACATTTGGCTCTTCCAGTCCCATATTGTGTTTTCAGCATTCTATTTATGCAACACGTCAATCACTCAGCCACTCTGAGTGCATCGTGATTGGCTCAGGTGCAGCCCTGGAGGCCACCGTCTTCCTGAGAACTAGTTATCTCTGCACAAAAGACACAATAACTTGTCCAAATAAGCCCTAGAATGACAAGGAGGGAAGTCAGGTTTCAACCAAACCAATGAATTTGATATAGACGCATAAAATATTGGTAAACAGCTACTGGAATACAGTAGAAGCTCAGTAATTATTTGTTGAGTGAGTGAATAAATGAATGAGAGCTAGCCTGGATTTCAAGAATCATTGAATGCAGAGTTTTATAAAGTTATTGCAATAGCATCATTTAAACCTTTTGAAACCCACACCTTCCTCAACAGTGCTTTAACCCTCTATATGTTGCACTGAGCCACGTCTCAGGAAGATTTTGTGAAGCCTTACTGTATTCCAATGACCTTATAAAAATCAAATGTATATTTAATATGCTTTTACAATGAGTTATTTTGGTCCTTCGGGTTTTGAAAATTCCCACGAAGGATCCTCCACCCTCCCAATATCAAGGCAAAATTATAGAGGGTCCTAATGCGAAGTCAAACAGCTAGTTAATCAAATAATGATAAGGTTAACCAGATAGACAATGATACCTAACCTCTACTCCCTGACAACAAATGCAGAAGGAGGCCATTGGTAATCAGATGTCCAAGAACTAGGAGTCAGCCAAGGGAAGAGTAATCGCACCATCAGGAGGGAACCCCATCCTTATAGGTTTGTAATGTATCCGACTGTGCAAAGCGCTATTATACGTCTCACTCAATGTGAGTTTACGAAAGAAGCGCGGAAATGTCGTTGCCCTCATTTCGAACAGGAGGAAACCTGCTCTTTTTATTGGAGTGGGATATTCAAAGCATGATCACTGCTACGCTCAATTCTGATCCTCAGGCTTGCTCCGCCTTCAAGGCTGAGAAATGGTACAGAGAGCAGTGCAGAAAGAAAATCCATTCATTCCGAGTGGGGTTAGCACTTAGTGTTGCTGGGTCAGCACCCACTGTGTGTCATGACTGTAAGGAAGGTATTCTGCCCATCCCACACACTTTCCCTAAATTTTGGAAGATATATTAAGTATTTAACTACAGACAGAGCCTCTCTTTCCACAGAGGGAATAAGAACGAAGAAAATAATGCTAGGAACAATCACTGTTTACACTAACAGTAAAAAATTAAGGTGTGTAGGGTGAATAGTAAAGCATGTCTTTCCAGTAGTTTTGGTTAGGTGGAAGTTTAGACAGAGCCTGATAGAAATATATTCTCCAAATGAGGAGGCTGGAGCGAGTGTCTTTGAAAGAAAAATAAATAATTCATGAGCTGCGTTCTACTATACTGAAATCAAACTTTGCCCACTCTCCAACTTCACCAAGATATTGATCTAGGTAATCTTTCCTATTATCCTATAAGCCAAATAGTTGGCATGTAAGTGCTGCATTTGGTGACGTGAACCATTGAGAGTGTAGTGGAAAGGCACTGAAGTTGGAATTACATCATTTTGTTAAAGAGTGGCGAGTTAATATATTAAAAGTCTGCAATGTACCAGGCATTGTACTAGGCTCACTGGCATACATTATCTAATTGAATTGTTACAATAACTCTTTGAGAAGCAAATTATATCCAGTTTCATTTATTTTGCAACCACGGCTCAAGGAATGTTTAAGTGTGTCCAGTTTCCCTTAGGCAACGAGCAGCAGAACCAACACTTGAGCTCAAATCTCCCCGACTCCAAATCCCACATTCTCGCCTTCGGCTCCACTACCTGGTAACCATGGGGGTCCACTCACACGGCTCCACTGAATACCTTGAGCGCTGATAACTTAGGACCCAGGAGAGTAGATTGCTTATTCCAGGCACTGAGAAAGTAAGACCTGAGTCTAATTTTCCTGAGTCTGAGAATTCACAGACTGCTGGCAGAACAGCCATTTCCCAGAAACTGGAAAGGAATGCTCTCCCCAAGCCCCCGAAACAAACACACAATTTCCCCTAGTTGTAATCTCCATCTTTCCTTCCCTTCTGT
This sequence comes from Aethalodelphis obliquidens, assembly GCF_003676395.1. NCBI lineage: Eukaryota > Metazoa > Chordata > Mammalia > Artiodactyla > Delphinidae > Aethalodelphis > Aethalodelphis obliquidens. The sequence goes on along the minus strand of NW_020837985.1, from coordinate 11,744,683 downwards.
CCCACTTTCCATTCACTACCTGTTGTCCCTGACCCATGCCCCATTCCTTCCCAGTCTATGAAGGCGACATGGCACAGACAGCAGGCTTAGTTTTGGAATCAGATAGAAGTGGCGGCTGAAAGGCTGATTCCCTGTGGGATTTTAAGCAAGATGAGCTCTCTAAGGCTTTTCTTCCTCAAGCATTAAACAGGGAAAATAATGTTTAAACTGAAGTATTGAGAGTGTAAAGTGTCTGGTTTACAAAACTGAGCTATTATTTGTACAAATTGAACTATTACTGAAGTTCAATTCGATTCAGCAAACACTGACTAAGGGCACATTACATCAGATGACAACCAGGGTAAGATTAGGCTATTAGACTAAGTAACTCCCAGTTCAAGCCACCAACCCCAAGAAAAAGGAACTTCCATGTCACATCCCTGCTCACGCTCTGCTCTCTCACGGTTGTATTTGTCTCCTGTTCCCTGCCTCTCACAGGCCCTGAGCACCTAAGGCATTGCACTCTTCCTTGGCCCAGCCTCAAATTCTTTCCTTGGTTCTAATCGCCCGTGGCGTCTGGATTTTGCTAGTCTCCAGCTGCACCCTTCTCCATCCTCCCCCGGGGCGTGACACCATGGTGCTCACTCTTTGGAAGGAGATTCACCACATTTGCACTCAAAAAACCATCCCAGGAGTTCGGGGCTAGGCTCTGGGGATTCTGATGAATACAATACTAATTTCTGTATTCTCAGAAAGTATCAAATGTGCATGCTTTCACTGACCTCTTACAGATTTCTATCATGAGAGCTTTCCTTAGCAATAGACACCAGTGCAAATGCTCTCATCCCAAGGCTAGCTGGGATGCCCTCATTGTTCAGCTCCACAAAAAACCCCTCACAGGTCTTTAATAGCAAATACTGTAGTTTAAGTTGCTAGTTTGGGTAGTTCTTTTTTTTTTTTTTTTCTGTCTGCCTGTCTATCTAATTTTCTTTCTTTCTTTCAAAGACAGAATAGGAGGTAGACAGAAAACCAGTATCTGAGAATCTGTTCACCATCCCTTACTTCTGAGACAGACACCTTGGTCCCCCAAAAAACTCCTCTTCTAAAGGCTGCAGAATGAGCCAGTCTCTTTCACACAGCTCTGTTGATTCATTCGCGCAGACAAATGTCAACCAAAACGCTCATCCGTTCTGAAAAATAAACCCCAAGTGCAGATGCACTTACCTAATCTCCAATCAAAAACTACCTAAAATTTTGACTAAACCAATTTCACTGAAGTTTGGTCATTTGAAGCTAAAATATATTTTCTAAAGTCAAAATCCAAGCAACTATCAACCATAGGAAAAGGATATTAACACATTCATGTTTAGTTTAAGATTCAATATAAACTCTAAATTTGTCTTTATCCTGATCAAATTTTATCCTTTGTAACAGGTGTTTTCATAGGAAACAAATTTCTATGGACTAAGTATTGCTTCTAAATATTATATTGTAGAAAAGCCAGAGTCATCAGCTTTTAATTCAATTAGCAAATTGAATGGCAGAAACGAATCAACTTTATTAAAAGGATTAGGTTTATTAAATTTTATGAAAATTTAAAGTTTGCTAATTATGAAACTAAAAAGGGTAATTATAATAAAACATGATCAGATTTGACGATAAAAATCATACATCAGATATAGATGAATTATTAAAGCTTTAACTCAGGGAAACTAGTTAGCGTGTGGTTTTGAGCTATAAGTGTTTTACCCGTTCATTCATTCATACGCTAGTGATAGATCTACTATGGTCTACACTCCACGTTAAGGGCTGTGCAGAATGCAAGAGAAGGACTCACAGTCCTCGTACTCAAAGAATTCCCACTGAGTGGGGAAAAGGATTCTTGAGTTATACAGTGGCGCCTAACATGTAACTCTGTAGTTCCACGGAGTCTTTCTTAACCTTATCCTTGTGGTGGAGTAAACTCCTGTAGGGAAGACCTGTTGTATTGGGAGGGATGATGTGCTCACCAGGAGAACTGCTGTAGAGTAAGGAGCTGTGGAAGTGGCGAGCCCATGGGAAGGGAGGAAGGGACATGTAATATACACACGCATGTTTTGTACATGGATATATACATATACATACATGTACATACCTAGATTTATAAAATCTGTCCAGTCCAAAGGTCAGCACCAAAGACAGAGTGCACCATACTAAACCCTTACCTGTAAGAAGGAGACACATGGGCTCAGGAGGAAAAGAGTTTTTCTCCTGATTTCAGGAGAAGCTTCTGTCTTGAAGGGAGAGAAATGCCCCAGCTAAGGCTAACATAGTAGTCATACTGCTTCATTCTGCTTTGTTTCTGCCCAGCAACCTTTACCTCTTCAACACCAGCTCCTTTTTCTCTTGGGGGAGCAATCCTATTCCCTCCTACCTTGTGGTTTGTGGCAGAAAATATTTAGGGCAGGCTAAGCCTTGAACGTGCATTGACTCAAGACCCAGTGCTTCCCAACCAGAGCACTTCCCTGGGATTTTGCAGAATGGGAACTAGTCCAACACAGAGATAACTTAGCCTAGAAAGTGCCTGGGTTTCCCGTCCCATCTTCAGAAGAAGACCATAGCTCATCTGTGGGAAGAAGCAGAGGCAATGAAGGAAGGAAAAATACTGCTACTCATTGGGTTTCTGGTTATTTTACTTATTTAACTTATATATATTAAGCTGCATCGTTGTGACCACCTAGAGGGGTGTGATAAGGAAGGTGGGAGGGAGACGCAAGACGGAGGGGATATGGGGATATGTGTATACGTATAGCTGATTCACTTTGTTATACAGCAGAAACTAACACAACGTTGTAAAGCAATTATACTCCAATAAAGACGTAAAAAGAAAAGCTGCATCACTGCTTTCCAAATTTTAATTAGTTGACCCAAAATAATTATAGTTTCGCCTAATATATTTTTAGTTTGTTTTCTGTCATTTGTTTTTTGGGTTTTTTTGGGGGGGGGGTCATTGAATTTGATTAAAAAAAAAAAAAACCTGCTTCATATGCCCCCAAAAGATAATTCAGAAAATTTGTTTTTACAAACACATACATAACACCTTCTATGTGCCAGCGCTCAGAGTGGAAACTGAAAACAGATTCAGCTCCTAGTGAGGAAGATAAGAACAATGAAAGAGAACTGTCCTATTTTAACGGTATAATAAATGGGTTTGATATAGTCACGAATGCCAGGGAAGGATTCCAAGAAAATGTCACTAGAATTGGGGGTTCTTGGTGCCCCTTCCAACCCTAAGTTTTATTATTCCCTAATTTCCGAGGGAGGAGAAATGTCAAACACTTCATATCCCATGTCGCTTAAGGAATAAAGGGTAGTTTTCAGTTTACCTCCATCTTCCCTCTAAGGCTTGCTGGTTCTTTCAACAGACACTCCACATCTAACTTGATTTTCTCGAGTTTGCTAAATGGCCACCGTCGACTGATTGAGCCGTTTCTACTGATTACCAGGGGACTTGAATTAAAAAATGATCAATAAGATAATTCCTTACAGCTGTCAAATTCATAGTCTTTCCCAAGAAACATATGTGCTTGAATTCAGCATCTCAGCTCAACTTGGTACTGGTACATGACCTTGGACAAATTATTTCACCTCTCTAAACCTCAGTTTTCTTATTTATAAGATGGAGGTGGTGACATCTTTTTTTCAGAGCTTTTTAAACTGTAAATGTCATACGGAATCTCTTAACATAACATTTAACACACAGAGTTCAGTAAATCTTAGCTAACTCTGAGACAAATTGTTGGTGGAAAATCTTAAGGTTTGAGATTTCTGGTCATTTAAAATTTTGCCTCAAAGCCCATCATTCTGAATTTGTCATGCCTACCATCAATACCCAGCATGAGAAGTCTCAGTTCAGAGGTTTCAGTTCATATTTACTGATGAGTCACAAAGCAGTGATTGGTTTCCTATGATTATACACACGCATGCACACACACATAACTTATTACGCAAATATTTACCTCACTCCTTCTATGTGCAAAGTTTTATAGGCAATAAAAAGATAAATCAGATATGCATCCTATTGTCAGGCACTTAAATTCAAGCAGGGGAGATAAGAGACATGAATCACTGGAATGTAAGGTTGAAACAGACAATAATAGCTACAATTTACTGGACATCTGTGTACCTGGTACTTTTCATCTGGCAGTTCTGTTTCAGAAATCAAACTTTCTTTTTCCTAAGGGGAACTCTTTTTTCCCTTCCCACATTCCCTGCCTTGGCCAATACAAAAGGGATCTTCCCTGACCCCTTGTACACGTTCAGAGGTGCTGGGGAAGACACTGCAGTACCAGGAAGGAGGCTGAAGTTTTCGGAAAGTGGGGTGCTTCCACTTTCTCTCCATTCCTGTTCTCCTTGGTCTCCAGGACAACAAAGAACATTTAATCCATTGGACAAAGTTACCATCGGCTGCCTAAAAAAATAGGATAAATTCCACCACTTAGGTCTCTTGCTCTTTGCCTTGTGGGTCAATGAAAAAGAGGATGCATTCTCTTACCTGCCATGTAAATCCTATTGGAGCAGGACTAAAGTTCTGCCTTCCAACCTTTCCCTCCTCCTCTTTCTGGGGTTCCACTTCTGTCTGTGACCTTGTCTTAGCCACCAAAACCAAGTGAATTATTCTTTGGAACTGTAATGTTTGATCTGTATATTTTTATGTTACTGCCACGTGGGAGGCAACCCTGGAGACAGCAGAGTGGGTCGGTAGCTGGCCTCACCTTCAACTTATTGTTTATTAAGCACCAGGAATTGGGCTGTGTGATTTGCACACAGGATGCTCACAACAGCCCTAAGAGGAGGCTAATAAGAGGTTCCACTTGACCAAGACATTTCTCCGGGTTCAAAGGTTCAATCTGCAGAGTAGAAAGGTGCACTGACAGTGATTAAGGAAGCAGGATTCATAAACAAATGAGGAGAGAGGGAGGAAAGAAGGGAGGAAGAAAGGTGAAATTTTCAACTCATGCTCTTGAAAAAGCCCTCTGTGAGACAAGGTGTTATCACTGCAAAACTTTTTGCTTCTCTGCAGACCTATGACTAAAATCTCCAGGGGAAGGTCAGTCCCATTAAATTTTCGAGTATTCTCTGAGCACTTACAACATTTTACACAAAGCATGTTGCTCTGAAAGTTGCATGTGACCATCTACAATAATATGCACCAGAGAATGAGCAGTGGGCCAGACCCAAGCCAGTGGTCAATAAATGGTAATTATGAAGAAAGTTTTCTGGAGCAGAGTGGGCGTCCAACCCACTGCGTACATCTTTCAGGATGCTACAGAGAAGTCAGAATTGATGAGTTTCAAATTTGATTTCAAATATGCAGAGTAAACACAGAAACAGAGATCAGGTAATAACAACTCAGTTTGTTTTTTGCGGTACGCAGGCCTCTCACTGTTGTGGCCTCTCCCGTTGTGGAGCACAGGCTCCGGACGCGCAGGCTCAGTGGCCATGGCTCACGGCCCCAGCCGCTCTGCGGCATGTGGGATCTTCCCGGGCTGGGGCACGAACCCGTGTCCCCTGCATCGGCAGGTGGACTCTCAACCACTGCGCCACCAGGGAAGCTCAACAACTCAGTTTTGAATAGCCCTCTACAGTTCACTGAACAATCCCACACCGGCCATCTTGATTCTCACCCCAACCTTACGAGACTGGTAGATAGGATATAACATATTTTTTATTATTTTCAGGAGCTCAAAGAGCAGAAGGGTATTTCCCAAGATAACAGCATTTCAAAGTGGGAGAGCCAGGGTCTAAGTTGATTCTGTGATTTTTATCCAAAAAGTCAATCCATGCAAGCCAACAAGAAATTGCAATCATGTCAATTGTGCTGTCCCACATTTGTGTTTAGATAGCCTGGGTTATTTTAAGAACAAACGCAGGGACTCCCTGGTGGTCCAGTAGTTAGGATTTCACCTTCCAATGCAGGGTTTGTGGATTCTAGCCCTGGTCAGGGAGCTGAGACCCCACGTGCCTCCGGCTAGAAGGCCAAAACATAGAACAGAAGCAACATTGTAACAAGTTCAATAAAGACTTTAAAAATGGTCCACATTGGGCTTCCCTGGTGGCCGCGCACGGTTGAGAGTCTGCTGATGCAGGGGACACGGGTTCGTGCCCCTTTCCGGAAGGATCCCACATGCCGCGGAGCGGCTGGGCCTGTAAGTCATGGCCGCTGAGCCTGCATGTCCGGAGCCTGTGCTCCGCAACGGGAGAGGCCACAACAGTGAGAGGCCCGTGTACCACAAAAAAAAAAAAAGAGGAAATCCAAAAATATCTAGAAACAAATGACAATGAAAACACGAGGACCCAAAACCTATGGGTTGCAGCAAAAGAAGTTCTAAGAGGGAAGCTTATAGCAATACAATCCTACCTCAAGAAACAAGAAACATCTCAAATAAACAACCTAACCTTACACCTAAAACAATTAGAGAAAGAAGAGCCAAAAAACCCCAAAGTTAGCAGAAGGAAAGAAATCATAAAAGAGATCAGAAATAAATGAAAAAGAAATGAAAGAAGCAATAGCAAAGATCAATAAAACTAAAAGCTGGTTCTTTGAGAAGATAAACAAAATTGATAAAACATTACCCAGACACATCAAGAAAAAAAGGGAGAAGACTCAAATCAATAGAATTAGAAATGAAAAAGGAGAAGTAACAACTGAAATTGTAGAAATACAAAGGATCATGAGAGATTACTACAAGCAACTCTATGCCAATAAAATGCACAATCTGGAAGAAATGGACACATTTTTAGAAAAGCACAACCTTCTAAGACTGAACCAGGAAGAAACAGAAAATATAAACAGGCCAATCACAAGCACTGAAATTGAAACTGTGATTAAAAATCTTGCAACAAACAAAAGCCCAGGACCAGATGGCTTCACGGGCGAATTCTACCAAACATTTAGAGAAGAGCTATCACCTATCCTTCTCAAACTCTTCCAAAATATACCAGAAGGAGGAACACTCCCAAACTCATTCTACGAGGCCACCATCAACCTGATACCAAAACCAGTCAAAGATGTCCCAAAGAAAGAAAACTACAGGCCAATATCACTGATGAACATAGATGCAAAAATCCTCAACAAAATACTAGCAGACAGAATCCAACAGGACATTAAAAGGCTCATACACCGTGATCAAGTGGGGTTTATTCTAGGAATGCAAGGATTCTTCAATATATGCAAATCAATCAATATGATAAACTGAAGGGAAAAAAACATATGATCATCTCAATAGATGCAGAAAAAACTTTCCACAAAATTCAACACCCATTTATGATAAAAACCCTCCAGAAGTAGGCATAGAGGGAACTTACCTCAACATAATAAAGGCCATGTATGACAAACCCACAGCCAACATCATTCTCAATGGTGAAAAACTGAAAACGTTTCCTCTAAGCTCAGGAATAAGACAAGGTTGCCCACTCTCACTCTTATTCAACATAGTTTTGGAAGTTTTAGCCACAGCAATCAGAGAGGAAAAAGAAAAAGGAATCCAAATTGGAAAAGAAGAAGTAAAGCTGTCACTGTTTGCAGATGACATGGTACTACACATAGAGAATCCTAAAGATGCTACCAGAAAACTACAAGAGCTAATCAATGAATTTGGTAGAGTAGCAGGATACAAAATTAATGCACAGAAATCTCTGGCATTCCTATACACTAACAATGAAAAATCTGAAAGAGAAATTAAGGAAACACTCCCATTTACCACTGCAACAAAAAGGATAAAATACCTGGGAATAAACCTACCTAAGGAGACAAAAGACCTGTATGCAGAAGACTATAAGACACTGATGAAAGAAATTAAAGCTGATACAAACAGATGGAGAGATATACCATGTTCTTTGATTGGAAGAATCAACATTGTGAAAATGACTATACTACCCAAAGCAATCTACAGATTCAATGCAATCCCTATCAAACTATCAATGGCATTTTTCACAGAACTAGAACAAAAAATTTCACAATTTGTATGGAAACACAAAACACCCCTAATAGCCAAAGCAATCTTGAGAAAGAATAACAGAGATGGAGGAATCAGACTCCCTGACTTCAGACTATATTACAAAGCTACCGTAATCAAGACAGTATGGTACTGGCACAAAAACAGAAATATAGAATCATGGAACAGGATAGAAAGCCCAGAGATAAACCCTTGCACATATGGTCACCTTATTTTTGATAAAGGAGGCAAGAATATACAATGGAGAAAAGACAGCCTCTTCAATAAGTGGTGCTGGGAAACTGGACAGCTACATGTAAAAGAATGAATTTAGAACACTCCCTAACACCATACACAAAAATAAACTCAAAATGGATTAAAGACCTAAATGTAAGGCCAGATACTATAAAATGTTTAGAGGAGAACATAGGCAGAACACTCTATGACATAAATTACAGCAAGATCCTTTTTGACCCGCCTCCTAGAGAAATGGAAATAAAAACAAAAATAAACAAATGGGACCTAATGAAACTTAAAAGCTTTTGCACAGCAAAGGAAACCATCAACAAGATGAAAAGACAACCCTCAGAATGGGAGAAAATATTTGCAAATGAAGCAACTGACAAAGGATTAATCTCCAAAATATATAAGCAGCTCATGCAGCTCAATATCAAAAAAACAACCCAATCCAAAAATGGGCAGAAGACCTAAATAGACATTTCTCCAAAGAAGATATACAGATTTCCAACTAACACATGAAAGGGTGCTCAACATCACTAATCATTAGAGAAATGCAAATCAAAACTACAATGAGGTAACACCTCACACCAGTCAGAACGGCCATCATCAAAAAATCTACAAATAATAAACGCTGCAGAGGGTGTGGAGAAAAGAGAACCCCCGGCACTGTTGGTGGGAATGTAAATTGATACAGCCACTATGGCGAACAGTATGGAGGCAATCCCACTACTGGGCATATACCCTTAGAAAACCATAATTCAAAAATTGCTGTTCATTGTAGCACTATTTACAATAGCCAGGACATGGAAGCAACCTAAATGTCCATCGACAGACGGATGGATAAAGAAGATGTTGTACAGATGTGGCACAGATGTGGCAATGGAATATTACTCAGCCATAAAAAGGAACGAAATTGAGTTATTTGTAGTGAGGTGGATGGACCTAGAGTCTGTCATACAGAGTGAAGTAAGTCAGAAAGAGAAAAACAATACCATAATCTAACACATATATATTGAATCTAAAAAACAAAAAAAATCATTCTCAACAACGTAGGGGCAGGACAGGAATAATAACGCAGATGTAGAGAATGGACTTCAGGACACGGGGAGGGGGAAGGGGATGAAGTGGGATGAAGTGAGAGAGTGGCATGGACATATATACACTACCAAATGTAAAACAGATAGCTAGTGGGAAGCAGCCGCATAGCACAGGGAGATCAGCTCGGTGCTTTGTGACCACCTAGAGGGGTGGGATAGGGAGGGTGGGAGGGAGACACAAGAGGGAGGAGATATGGGGATATATGCATATGTGTAGCTGATGCATTTTGTTATAAAGCAGAAACTAACACACCTTTGTGAAGCAATTATACTCCAATAAAAATGTTTAAAAAAGAAGAATATCAATTGCTGTGTTAAGGACAAATGAAGAAACAGTTATGATTTAGTTTCATAAGCTGAAAAGTCATGTGCAAAAGTGAAGAGCTTTTCTTTTATGAATGGAACTGCTGATGTTTTCTACACCATCTATTTTAATACTCATAACAACTGGGATGACGTCATACCCTGGTGCCGGTAAGGAGACAGCGCTTCAGAGAGTTTAACAGTCTCGTTCAAAGCTGTGCACATGTAGCGAGTTACGTGGGGGAGTCCAGATTCCGAACCCATCCCTCGATGCGAAGCCCAGATGGATTCCCCAACTCCTCTGCCAAAAAGAGAGAAGGCGCTTATGGCACTGCATTGCTTTGGGTCATCAGAGGGCCAGCTTTGTGCACAGGAAGGAAAGCGCACACATGAGAGCTTCCAGATCAAAATGTCCCTCCTGCTTAGCAGGGAGAGGATGGCTCAGCTCTTCCTGGGAAAGGGACTGTGAGAGCTCAGTAGTATAGAATTACAGTATTTGAGTCAGCCGGCCTTGCTCAAGCCCCGATCCACGACCCCATCAGCTGTGCTACCCCAAAACTCAGATCCTTTCTATGTAAAATGAAGTTAATGCAACTACCTACTTTATGATGCTGCTGCGAGGATTAAGGTAGACATTTCATGTGAACCGGCCAAAAGCGGCTGCCAGCCAGTGAGCCCTCAGGGAAAGTTACATAGTAATCGTGCTGTCAGCGTTACCAAGAAGCTCAGGGTGCCACACTCGCGTGTATCGGGGAGAGACCCAGTGTGTGCAGTCAGGAAAGGCTCCCAAGGAAATGACATTTAAAGTAAGATCTGGAGAAGGTGTGGGGATTAGCCAGGTGAAGAGTTCTGGACATGTTTCCTAGAGCACGCCAAGGAGAAAGGATGCCATGAACAATAACTTAGGCACCAAAAATCTTGGTGCAAATGAAAGACCTAGAGGTAGGTAGAAGCAAGGTCATGAAGGGAATTTGAAGCTCAGTTATGGACTTTTTCTTTTTTAAAGAATGTGTCCTGCACACAAGGCAAGTCCCTGAAGGGCTGTAGACTTGCTTTACCTGGCATCTGACGATGGATTTTTCCCAGCTCGGGAGGCTGTTTATTCCTGATTTGAAGAGTTCTGTCACTCAGGCATATAAGTCATGACAGTACATCTCCAAAATGTATCCCCCAGTTGTGCCATATCCCTTTTCTCTGTGACCATGAACCTAGCACAATCTCTCTTCTGGATTTCTGCAGCAACTTCCCAAACTACTTCCCCACACAACACCCCCGGCCCCAGCTCAATGCCTAACGCTCAGCAAGCACGGTAATCTCTCTAAAGCACAATCAGATTATATCCCTCCCTGTTTAAAACCATCGAATCATTTCCCTTTCTACTTAGGAAAAAAAAATCCAAAATCCTTACCCTGCTTTACACAGTCCTACCTAAACTAGATTCTCCTTTTTTAACCATTTCCATTTGAAAACCTGTTTCTCAGGGAGACTTTTTCTGACAACTCTAGGTAAAACAGCTCTGGATTTTCCCTCTTCACATAACAAAAATCGTTTCTCTCTACACATAATTCCTGGTATAGTTTTAAGAGCTTTTATCAGTATCCAGACCTATCTCCTGAATTCATCTGTCTACGTGCTTGTCATTTGTTTTCCCTCTTGAGCAGGTAAATTCTGCTGGGCAGGAATTCTGTCTAATCTGCCTCTGTGTCCTCCGCACAGGGAAGAATTTATGGCACAAATTAGAGAGGAAATTTTGGTTCGGTTACCCACTGAGTGGGTATTTCTTCCGATTCTTCCAAACAACGTTTAGGCTCCCAAGTTGATTTGTTCACCTTTATGTTCATTTTAAACCCTCATGTACCGCAAGATTGATTATGAGACAATGAAGCTATGATCATTCTAAATCCCAGATCCTCTTGGGTCTGAATTCATCTGGTTGTTACTACTATTTTTTTTTTTTTTTTTTTTTTTTGCGGTACGCGGGCCTCTCACTGTTGTGGCCTCCCCCGCCGCAGAGCACAGGCTCCGGACGCGCAGGCCCAGTGGCCATGGCTCACGGGCGCAGCTGCTCCGCGGCATGTGGGATCTTCCCGGACCGGGGTACGAACCCGCCTCCCCGGCATCAGCAGGCGGACTCTCAACCACTGCGCCACCAGGGAAGCCCACTACTACTTCTAATGATCATCATCACCATCATCACCATCATCAACACCATCACCATCACCATCATCATCATCATCATCACCATCATCACCACCATCATCACCATCACCATCATCACCACCATCATCACCATCACCATCATCACCATCATCACCATCATCACCATCACCATCATCACCATCATCACCATCATCATTACCATCATCATCACCATCACCACCACCAGCAATCTTTATCAGCACAAACACCACCACCATCCTATAATAATAGCCGCTTCTATCAAACACATTTCATGTGCCAGACATTCTGCCACTTTCTTATTTAATCTTCACAATGAGAGAATGTTGACACCATTTTCTTTATTTTTCAGATAGAGAGAGAGTGGCTCAGAGCTCAGAAATCTCAAATGGGTTGTTCAATCACAGAGCTAAGGTGTGGGCAGGTGGGTTTCAAGTCTAGGTTGGCTTGAACCCAAAGGCAGTGCTTTCCACAGGGCAATCATGCTCTCTCTCATTTTATTCCAGATTATCTCATTTCATGATTATTGACTAGACCCCAGCTCATCACTACCCTTTGGATTTTTTAAAAACTCATTTCATCCCACTCTTTCTTCTGTAAGGACTGTGGCTTGGAATTGACATCTGGCTCCTGTGCCCTCAGCCACCCTGGGCAGAGTCCTCCTGACTCTTACCATGAAGTCCTAAAACCAAGTCCACCCTAATTCTCATTCCAAGTGGAAAACTTGAGAATATGTCTGTATAACTGGATTGGTGAAATCGAGTTATTAAGACACATTCACTGATGGGCTCTCAGGGTCCACACACGTTTTTTTGTTGTCTACACTAAGTGCCGTCTTAATTTCAATACAAACGATTGAAGCTCAGAGAATCCAATGTCTTGATGGGCACATCCATCAGAGCCGCTGACTGGCAAGACCCTGCTTGCCAATTCCCTTGAAAAGATTTCTTAATAGAACTTAAGAGATCTTCTTGAAATGAGTGTGATGGGATGGTGCTTTCTGCTCTCATCACTTTAACCACATTAGAGCCCAGTGCATTAAGCCTCGCTTTTGGAATTGCACCAATAATAAGCTAAAGAGCTGCAGATTTGAGTTAAATCTTTGACATCTCAAGAGGAAAAAAAATCGTCAAGAAAAACATGCCTCACATTTTCTCTCCCTTGTCAGACAAATTGGTATTCTGTTGATCTTGTTTTTGAAATATCTTGTATTTCAAGCCATTAGAAAGAGAAAACACTTATTTATCATCACTTTCCTATGATGCTTAGATGTGCACTGTCAAGGGTGATTTTTCAGACATAATCCAGCCATGTGAGGATTGCTATTTGTGTTAATTAGTATGTGACAGATTGGATTTCTCCAGAGGGCCTCCCAACTCTTGTGGCTTATTTAAAGCAAGGAGAAATGAATTTTACTGTGCAGTAAGCGATTATGGGCCTAACATTTCCTCTGTACGACCCCTTGCCCTAAGTGGTTTTATAAGATGTTTATCTCAGATGTGGCCAAGTGTGTTTTCATGTGGTCAGGGTTCCTTCTCAGGGCCCATACAGACTGTCTCTTAGCTTCCATTTTGAAATCCAAAATTCTGAAGGCTGAAGGTTTTGTATAAGTATTTTGCAATAAAACATTACCTGACTTGACATGAGGCTTTTTCTAGTCTTTATCCCTTTAGTGTGGATGGGTTTGTTGGTTACTGCATAAATACTTATATTTGTTCTCCATGACCCCACTGAGGACATGACCTTTCTAAAATTAAAGGAAATAAAGAAAGGAAGAGGAAGGAAGGAGGGAGGGAGGAAAGGAAGGAAAGAAGAAAGAAAGGGAGGGAGAGAGGAGAGAATTCTAAAGCACAAGCCCTACTTCCAGATACTGATTGAGAAACTGTGCCTCTATGTTGATGACACCATATGGATATACAAGTAGTTTTCATCAGTATTAAACCGTGAGTTCTACTGGTAGATTGATGACCAACTGTCAAGTTGGTAAAAACCCCAACCTTGTCTTTGGTCTCTAGGCAACCTCTCCTCCCTTCACTGTCAACATAGAAAACCTCTTCTGTTCTCCATAACCAAAAAGTCTCACCATATTGCAAATCCCAAATTCACTCCTCTGACATCTTCCTTGTTTCCCTAACACAGTAATCTGCACTGCTCTCCAGGAGAACAATGCAGGTAGCTTTATCACATTCGAACTTTGACTTATAGTTAATTGCATGTCTCCCCTACTTGACTGCAGAGTTTACTCATACACTTATATTATTTATTCATTCATGCAATTATTCAAGTGTTAATGCCAGTCTTATACTGGGTACTTTTATAATTTTGTTTTCCGATTAGTCACTGCAAAAACCTTTAACACATTATTAATGCCTCAATTTTTACAGAAGAAAAACTGATAACTGAGGTTCAGAGAGTTTAGACAACTTAAGGATTGTAAACTGTATACTTAGGATTTTAACTCAGGTCTTTCTGACCCAAAAGTCCATGGTTTGTGGATACTACACAGTGTCTGGGGGACATATCGTCCTATTTGCTTTGTTTTGGTCATGCTATAATGCACTACTGAAGTGGTTTTTAAATAGGTAGTTAGATGTATTACTCATTTTTTCCATTAGATGACTCAGAGGAACACAGAGATCTCCTGCCTTGCTCTGCCTGATACAGTTAAGGAATTATGCCCTCGTCTTAGATTTTGACTTATTGTCTCCTGTACTGACCACGTGTGTTGACTTTTCCTTTTTATGCATGTTCCAAAAGGAAAGATATTATCTCAAAGTAATGCCACTTAAACACAAGAGAATGTATTATTTTTAGTTTGAAGGATAACTTTATGACTGGCTACTATGACAGTCAGCTGAGAGTAAGGCCTCAGACGCTGCTCAGTCAGGGTCTTGCATCTCCCCGAGCACCCTACCTCTGACGCTGCAATACAATTAGCGTGAATCTATTATTCATCCCCCAGGATATAGTCAAGAAAGGGAGTCTAAGGCTTCTGTTAATCCAACCTGATTCTTTGTGTGGGTAATTTCCACAGTTCTCTTGCAAGTGGCTTTTTTTGCTCAACATCATATAATGCAACTCATCTTTGCTGATATGCGTAGTGGTGATCTGTTCTGTTTCACTGCTACGTGGTATTCCATTGTAAAAGTGTACCACATTTAATTAATCCATTTATAGCCATTGCATATCAGGTTTTTCTAATTTTCTTCTGTTTTTTTTTTTATCTGCTTATCCATTCATATATTCAACAGATAGTCATTGAGGGCCTATCCAGTGACAAGCAATGTTCTAGGCACTTTGGAAACAAGAGTAAACCAATGCAGCAGTGTCCTTAAGGAGCTTACATTCTCGAGTAAAGAAGCAAACAAAAATAAATGTGAATACACAGTGTGTCAGATGTGGGAAAAAAAATAAAGTGGGACGAGGGGAATAAGGATTGTTGCAGTTGGAGAACACAGTGTAGTCATGTATTACGTAGCATAGTCAGGGAAATCTTCATTGATAAGGTGAACTTTTGTATAGAGACCTAAATCTGGTGCTCTCTGGAGAAGACGTTCTCCAAACAGGATGCAAAGGCCTTAAGTAAGTGGGATTTTGGACCATCTGAGGCACAGTAAGTGGGCCATGGTGCCTGGATCAGGGTGAATGAGGAAGAGTGGAGAAAATGAGATCAAAAATGTTACAGGGAAGCTAAGACAGGTAGGGCTTAATGGCCCAAGATAAAGATCTTTGCTTTTGCTCTAAGTGGGATGGGAAGTCCTTGGGGACATGTGATGAAAAAGAGTGGCATGATACGAATTATTTTTTAATAGAGTCACTCTGGCTGCTGTGTTGAGTGTGAACGTTAAAAAAGCCAGGGATGAATCAAGGAGTCTGGCTGGGGGGTATTGTGAGAATCAACTTCAAGAATGATGGCAACTCGTACCACTGTAGTGAGAAGTAATGCAGTTACAGAAATACAGTAGTATGCTGATATATTAGCAGGTTTGATTTTTCATACCTCCCTGTGTCCATGCTGACACTGACTTTGGACTTTATATTTGACTTATTTTGGCCAACAGGACAGTATCAGATTGAGATAAACAGGAGATTGAAAAACTGCTTATGTATTTCTGCTTTCTGGTCACCGTAATATCAACATGCCTGGACAAGCCTGCTTGAGGGATGTGAGAGACGTGTTGAAGAATTAAATCGTTGAAGCCCAAGCCAGACGACCACAAACACATGAAATGAAATAAGCCAAGCGAGGTCCAAATCATCAGAACTGCTCTGTTCATCTGCAGGCTTCTCAAAAATAGTAAATCATGATGGTATTAAGGTTTGGAGTAGTTTGTTATGCAGCATTAGCTAACTGATATAATGCATAGAAAGAGCAGATGTGTTGGTGGGAATCTTTTCTGTTTACTTCTATTTGTTCATAGGTATAAAAAATAAGGACAGTGACTGAGAGTGAGGATTAGGAATGGCTTTTGAGGAGGTTTTCGAGTGAGAAGATCTAAATTATTTATCTAGAAGAATGAGAGAGAAAACAAACAGCAGAATTCAGTAGAATAATGTATACTAAGATCCCAGTTGGGGTTAATGCTTAAAACTGTAAAGGGAGACAGGGCATTATGCCTGTGTGTTTTTCTTCAGACATACTGAGCTGCATGAGATAGGAGGCAAAGACTCGGATGTAGCCAGGCTTATTTTAGTTTTGTTTTGGAAAAAGAAGGAGACGGTGTCAGGAGTCAGTACACATTTTCTGTAAAAGGAGATACAGGAAACGTTTTAAGCCTTGTGTGCCAGAGACTCTCTGTAGTGACTACTGAACTCTGCCATTGCAGCATGGAAACAGCCACAGGCAATACATGAACAAATGGTATGGCTCTGTGTTTCCAATAAAACTTTATTTACAAAACACATGACCAGCCCCAGGTCTAAAGACTTGAGGGTATTCAGAAGGAAGTGATTATAAATTCAATCCCTCTAATCAAATTGGGAAAAGAGGAGATTATTGAAGACATAAAGAATGAACACTCTTACACACATCGATTGGTGTAAATGTGTGTGTGTCGAAATGTTACTCACCTCGTTAACACTACTGGGTAATGGCAACTTGTTTTCCTTACTATCTACACCATTTTATCCTTCCAGTGGCATATTAGGAAAACTCTAGTTTCCTCACATCCTTGTCAATAGTTAATATTTATAGATTTATCTCTCTCTCTGCTAATTTTGGGATTATAAATGGTATCATATTGTCATTTTAATACAACATTTTCTTGGCTCACCGTGTTTTCTGGAATCCCAGAACTGCCATCTTGTTCACTCTGTGGAATGGATGGATGTACAGAGAAGCTCCACACGTGTGCCAGGCCTCTGCTCACTGATAGACCCCTGTAAGAGACAGACACATGGCTGAATCCAATGCACATGTCCAGGCCTGTTCTAGGCCCTGGCCAACCCTGAACAAGACAGGAAGTACTTTGTGGCTTGAGGCAAATTATTTGATGGAATCTAGAATTAAGTCATTGAGCTCAATGCATTACTTATCGGGAGACTTCAACATCATCTTAAGCAGCACCATGGTTCTACTTATAGTTATGGAAAGTGGCTCCTTCTGGAACTCATATTTCTCAGTATTAATAAAAATACGAAACCCCCTGATGACTTGGATCTGCCCTTTATAGCATCTAGTTGCAGACGGGCTTACGGAGATGGTCTCAAGGCTAGCATGTCTCATAGATAGAAACCAATGAGTATTTTATTTTGTCTCTAATGCAAACTTCATGTGGCGAGCACTTTTAACAGTTACGGTGTTACAAAAATAACTGCCCATTCTCAAAAAATTTAAAAACAAAGAAAATGACAAAAAATAAACTCAATGCATTCTGAGTTCCACCACACAGCAATGTTAATGTTTGATCATCCTGTGCATGGGTATCTTCAGGGTCACAAGCGCAAACCACTCCCAGGATATATTACCTAAGATGTAGATGTCACTGTACTTTACACAGGGAGCATCTGCAACATGTAGTTCCTTAACCCCTTTCTTGTTATTTGTAAGACTCGGTGACACCTGGCTTGAGGTTCATTAGATAGTACCATCCCCTGTCCAAAGGTTGGAGTTTCAGGGTCCCTCATAGAAATGATGAAAGCATGCATGGCTTCTGGAAAGACCCAGGAGGGATTCCTGCACTTGTCACTTACCAGCCGTGTCATAGTACGCTAGAAAGTCATTGGCTGAGATGTGTTGATATCATGCTATGTGCTGGTAATTGTTCTCAGTATCTTTGTGTTATTGCCTGTAATTCTCACAAGGCAATAAAGTCTCAATAACGTCTCCATTTTACATAGGAACATATTGAGGCACTGCGTAACACACCTTGTCTCAATTCCATTACCTGCAAAACAGGGTATATTAGTCAGGGTTCTCCAGAGAAACAGAGCCAATAGGATATAAATAGAGAGAGAGAGAGAGATAGGAGAAGATTTATTATGGGGACTGCCTCATATAATTACGGAGGCTAGGTCCCACAGTCTGCCACCTGTGAGCTGGAGACCCAGGAAACCAGGGACGTCATTCAGTCCAGGTCCAAAGGCTCAGGAAACTGGACCTCTGATAACTGATAAGTGAGGGCAGGAGAAGACAGAAGTCCCAGATCAAGAAGAGAGCAGCTGAATTTGCCCTTCCTCTGTCTCTTTGCTCTATCTGGGTCCTCAATGGCTTGGGTGACGCTCACCCACCTTGGGGAGGGTGATCTTTGCTCAGTCTACCAATTCAGATGCAAATGCTAATCTCTTCTGGAGACATATCCTCACAGACACACCAAGAAAGAATGTTTTAACAGCTATCTGGGTATCCCTTAGCCCTGTCAAGTGGACACATAAAATTAACCATCACGCAGGGCAACAAGATCTTCCGGAAACTGAGGATAATATACAGTAATTAAGTCTAAACCACCAGGCAATGTCTCTGGCTCACAGCACATACTCAGGAAATATTCATTCCTTTCCTCCTTCTGTTGAGGAATCAGGCCTTCACAACTGATCCCTCTATTATTGGTACAAACTTCCAACTCAAAAAACAAAAAAATTAAATAGAACTGCCCATGAGAAGAGAAGAGGAGAAATAAAGGTAACATATTCATTGTTCTCACAACCCTTTGATGTGATAGACAGGGACTCTTGCAGAAGTGATGCTCTTGGAGCGAGTGGGTCTGTCTGAGCCTGGCCATCCGCATTCACCAACCTCACCCTAGTCAAGCAGAAGACCCCAACAGTACTTGCCATGAAAATACAATCTTCCTAAAATAATGCAAAAGACAGAAGAGGTTTGACTGGGACACATGTCTGCAGCTGAGTGGTCCCAGAAGTGCACCCTGGACAAGGACTTGAGTGCATTGCATTTAGGTGGGAAGAGTTCTCAGGAAGCGCCATAAATGAATGGGGAATTGAGGTGAGGATGGAAGGCACACAGTGGATCATACACTCATGGGCAAGACACTGCTGCAAGCACGTCGGGGGGTCCATACCATCGAGGACTTAGAAAGACTGGACCCACTGCTGAGTTATCTCACCCAAAGGTAAGGATACTGGGTGTGTATCCACCACTCCTGTCTGTCACTGGTTGAGGGTTTTTCTCAGGGGAGTTGCTCCCCAGCATCCTGACTGCCTCTGCTCTGCAGTTCTGACCAGGAAAGGACTCAGCTAAAGAGTCCCAGGTATTTGCAGCAGAAGGGCCTCAGGGTAAGGAAATGGTGAGTGTTGAAGGAAAAAGGACCAGACAGCAACAGCCGCTGCTGCAAACAAATGAGGCGACAAGTGAGTTTAATATAGCAAGACATAAACTGCATCCAGGACTAGCCTCACCACAGTTGCATTATAAATATTATTACCAAAACGCACGTTAAAACAAACAAACAAAACACTTCAGCAGGTAGGTGGGGGGACGAAGAACAATTGTTAAACTGGGGGACATGACAACTCGTTGGAACAACTCAACTGGGCTTTCTTTCCTGAAGCTTTTTAAAAACTATGCAGTAGGGAGGTGGTTGTTTTTTTTTTGCAGTGAAGGAACTTCGCCAAATGACCTCTCTAGCTTCCTATGGGAAGAGCATCTGAAATGTTGAATAAAGTAAACAAAGTGTGCTTTGTATGCATACAGAAGGTACTAAAAAGGAGCAATAAATCCAAGTCCCTCATTTTTTTATCCACTGCATTAGTTTTTAATGTCATATATTTAATTGCAAGTTTATGCTATAGTATCATTTTGAATAATGGTTTCCATAACCCAGCTCTCAATGCCTTTGCTCTTCTGATTTCAAACCCTACACTCAGTCGCTCTGTCCTTGGGAGGGTTTACTTGGTTACCTGTCTGGACGCAAAGGTCCCCCATGAAGTTTTTGATTACCCAAGTTCTACTTTTGGTAAGACAAAGTGTTTTTCCCTCTTTTCTATTTTTTAAATTTTTCTTTTCTTTTCTATTTTTAACTGTTGTTAAAAAAAATAAACACATAAGTAAAATTGACCATCTTCACCACTTCTACGTGCACTGTTCAGTCGGGTTAAGTGCATTCACACAGTTGTGCAGCCATCACCAACTTCCATCCACAGAACTTTTTTATCTCAGCGCTGGCTCCAGTAAGTCGTGTGCCTGGCTCTGAAACACAGCTCCTCTAGCCCAGAGCCGTAATAGCTCCAGGCGTTGCTAGCCCAGTGACAAACCTGCCATCAATAATTCAAGTAGCCGGAGAAGCTGAGTGTCTGCTGTTTTGCACAAACCCTGCTCCTTCGACCCTCTGCGGGCTGGTCGGGGCAACCGCTTGCCCATCAGGGGGGAAGCAGACAGTCTTAAACCCAGAATAGCGTCTTCTCTCCTGCAAGAAAGAAGTAAAAATAAACACTGTCAACGGTAGATGACATCAGATCACACTGGAACATTATCCAAAGGTCAGAAGGTGGAGTCAAATGTCAAAATACTGGGAGGAAAGATTGCTTTTCTGATGCGGACATCTGTGGTCTCCCCTGGTACCTAATACGCGACCAAACACTTGATTGCTGTAAAGAAGATCATGACCTCAGGAAAATCTTTGGCTGCATCTCTCGACATTGTTTTTTTTTCTTGCTCTGTTTTATAACAGAAGAAATGGGAAATAGGTTCCATGTTTTTAAAATGAAACTAATCTTTGGGTAGTGGTTAAAATAGCTGCTTTCACCATTAATAAGAAGTGGCTGTCTGAAATGTTGTCTAATTACATTTTATACATTTTTATTGGAAGAATAAAGCGAGGCAAAAGAATATAGAGGTAGGGAGGTGTAAGAGGTACAAACGACTGTGTATAAAATAAGCTACAAGGATACATTGTACCACATGGGGAATATAGCCAATATTTTATAATAACTATAAATGGAGTATAACCTTTAAAAATTGTGAATCACTATATTGTATACCTGTAACTTGTATAATATTGTACATCAACTATACTTCAATTTTAAAAAGTTTAGAGGGGACTTCCCTGGTGGTGCAGTGGTTGAGAGTCCGCCTGCCAATGCAGGGGACGCAGGTTCATGCCCCGGTCCGGGAAGATCCCACATGCCGCGGAGCGGCTGGGCCCGTGAGCCATGGCCGCTGAGCCTGCGCGTCCGGAGCCTGTGCTCCGCAACGGGAGGGGCCACAACAGTGAGAGGCCTGCGTACCGCAAAAAAAAAAAAAAAAAAAAAAAAGTTTAGGGGAATAGTAATAGTCTATTTCTAGAACAATAAAAATAAAACAACTGTGTGTATAACACGTGGTTTTGACGGGCATCCAGCTCCTTTCCTCAGTGTAGATCATGTAATGATTCTTTACTCCATACAACCTGTAATTAACCTGAATTCTACAGGATAAAATATTGAAGTCATGGTTTGTAGTCTCTTGAATCTTCTCAAATTTTTATTGTATTTCCACCCCCTAGGCAAAAATCCCAATTCTTGAACAATCTTCAGAATACAACATATAAGACTTTAAAAACATCTGACTTCAATATAGCATTCTAGACTTAGCTTCCAAAATACCTTCCCCATCCCCTTACCCTTCCCTATTTGATGCCCCGGGAGCAGGAAACGTGTCTGCAGCCAGGCCGTGTCGGGCTCCCTGGCATCTTCACTCACACTTGGACTGGAACATCTGGGGCTCCTCGGGCCTCTCTGTCTCTGCCTCTCTCTGTCTCTCTCTCTCTCTCCCCCTCTCTGGTCTCTCTACAAGGTTGTTAAGCTTGCGGTTTGGCTTTTCCCAACCCAGTCTCAGATGTCACATGGTGTCACTTCTGCCACATTCTATTAGCCAAGGAAACCCCCAAGCCTGCCTAGGTTTACGGGGAGGGACAGAGATGCCTCTTAATGGATGGTGTGTCCAAGAATGTGTGAACATGTTTTAAAGCCACCACGTATGATTACCCATTGACTGAATACCTTCTATGCCCTGAAGCTGCACCTAACCTTATAAGGATCTTTTTAGCAATCCTCTTAGCAATCTCATTGCAATGACTGTTTACCTGTTTTATAGAGGAAAATTAAGATGCAGAGCAGTTACATAAATTCACAGAGCTAGGAAGTGGTCAAACCAGGCCCATCTCCGGATTCTTGGCTACATGCCTGCAATCTCACCACACCTAGCACATTGTGGGTTCTGAATGCATATCCAGTCAATGAATGAATGAACATTGGATTCCAAATCCTTTAAACATTCTATACTAACACATCTTAAATAGCACAAATTTTTGTCCTGGGCTCTAGACCCTGTTTTCATATTTCCAGTTGCTGGCCTGGATCATTTGTTTCTTTATTTATATGAGTATATCTCTAGCTTGGATCTATTTTAGACTTACTATCCTCCGGACCCTCTGCCAGGAGCTATGGAGAAGCAGTGGACGAGCCCAGCACAGTCCCTGTCACCAGAGAGTTTACATTGTAAAAAGAAGATGACATTTTAATAGACAACTTAATGGATTAATGAATTATAGGTGTGACAAATATCACAAAGGATAATCTTGGGGTTGTGATCTAAATAGAATTGTTCTCCTCCAATTATGACACGGTTACCGGGAGTTTCATTATTGCTTAGAAAAACAAGCTGGTGCCCCTGGCTGGTCTGATTGAATCATCTTTGCTAATGACACCAGATTCCAGTCAGCTGAGGTTGACCAGATCCCCTGGGCATGAAGGTTTGCAGTGCTACCTATGAGTGTCTGCTCTGTAGTTATTAGATTGTGATTATAGTGTTGTGGTGAATCAATTTAATTGATCATTGGTCAAAGCACAATTTCTCAACCTTGGCACCAGTGACATTGGGGCAGGATAATTCTTTGTTGTAGAGTCTGTCCTGTGCATTGGAGGATGTTCAGGACGTCCTACACCTCTACATACTATATGCCAATATCACCACCCACCAGTGGTGACAATCGGAAATGTCTCCAGGCGCTGTCAAATGTCCTCTGGAAGACTCAACATCCTACGGGGTTGGAGACAGATACCGATACAAACCCAAGGACTTCTGTTTCCTTAACCTCCCAAGTCTCAGTGATAGCATCCATAAAATGGGCATATGCATAATGATTTCCTCATAAGGTTTTTTTTAAGAACTTTAATAACTTTTGCTAACATTTGTTAAGTACTCATTATAATCTTGGTACTACATTCAGGGTTTCTGCACATTAATTCACTGAACCCCACAGAAATCCCATATGGTAAGTATGATTCTTTATCTCCATTTTATACATGAGGAAAGTGAGAGAGTAACCCTCTGGTCTATGGTCTGTGAAGTGCTTTCTGGAAAGGATACACTGTTTTTAGCCACAATATGTGCCATTACTAGCTTTTTCCAAATGGCTATTGCTTGCCTGACAGATATATCCACAAGAGTTATAAGAGGATTTTTGAGAGATAAAATAACAGGTTAATGGGAAAGTTCAAAATTACAGGGTATGCTCTCTGTTCCTGGCATCATGTCAAGTGTGGGGAATCCAGAGATGAACAAGGCTCATGCCCTGTCCTCCAGCTTGTCAACGTTCCCTCGATCTCTCTAATTAAAAGGCTCAAGCTCTCTCTGCTGCACTGCAGAGGTCCTCTGGGGGCCTGGACACCAGCAGGATCACGTGTCCTGAAGCTGGTCGGTCAGAAGCAATCCGGGAACGCACCCGACCACCCAGTGACATGCTGACGGTCCAGTCTTGAGGAAGGGTTGGAAGAAAAGGAGTCTGGAGGCAAGTAGATCAGCTCAAAGACCTATTACAGAACCTCTGAGGGGAGAGGAAGCCTCGATCAGGGCACCAATCGTGGGAATGCCAAGCAGAGGATCTTACAACCCATGTGATTTGGCAAGTGAAATAGTTTTAGTCAGTTTCATCATCAACAAAATCATGATGACAGTACTGATTCATCCAGATACCATAAAGATTAACAGGACCAAATCAGATAACGCATGTAACACAGGACAATGACGAATTCCTCAATCAATTTCAGCCACTATTATAACTACTGTAAAGCAATGAGCACAGAGTAGGTCTGAAAAACTAGTAGCTTTTCTTGCCCAACGCCCTTTTCTAATGTTTCCAATCTCTCCCTCACTGCCCTAAGGATAATGTTGTTACAAACACTGACCTAATAAATGTGCACAGAAACCTCTTTTCATACACTGAAGCAACGCAAAGCAAAACAAAACCCTAAAAGGCAAAGCAATTCTCTTTCGCGTTTTGCAAGTTCCACTGGGGTTTCCTTTCCAAATGAAGATATTCTATTTCTATTCCAGGAAATAAAGGTATTAAAAATAAGAAAGTTCCCCTTAACATTCACTATTCAGTAGCTCCGCAGTTTGGCCTTTTTATTTTCTCAGTTTCCCATATATCATCTGATATATTCACTCTCCTGTGTTCTCTTTCCAAGAATGTGTTGAATACATTTAAAGAGGGAAAAAATAGCCACTCAAATCAAAGCATCCGAATCTAATAAACATTGTTTCTTCAGTTTATTCTTTCAGCAAATAATCATCGTCTACCTACTCTGTGCTGGGCATGTTCTGGGCACTCAGCAAGCACAGATTGTTTTAAAAAAATTCTCTGCTCTCATAGAGTTCCTACTTGAGTAGGAGGGGAACACAAGGAAACAAATAAGTGATACCATTTCAGCTAATACTTACATCTATTCATACCCCGAAGTTGATGGCAGAGACTGATGGGAGGCGGGTGCTTCCTAAGATAGGGGGAGCACAGGAACGCCTTCTCTGCAGAAGTGGTCTTTGCGTTTAAACTTAATGACCTCGGAAAGCACGCCATGGGAAGCTCTGGGAAGGGCAGTTTAGGTAGAGAGAGAGCGGTGAATCCCCCAATGTTAGAACCTATTGGGGGTCTTTGAAGAACAGCAATCCACAGGTTGCACAAGAATAAGAAAGAACACAGTGGTAGGGGGTGACCCTGGAGAGGGGCAGAGGGCAGGTCACATAGCACCTCCTAGGCCATGGTAAGAATGTCAGATTTTTATCCTAAGAGAGACGAATGGGTGATTGAAGAGGAACTATAGAAGGTGCTCAGGAAACAGCTTTATAATGTAAATCCTCGGAATGGCTGATGTGCAGAGAAGAGAATTAACAGGGAACTAGACCAGTGAACCTGAAGGCCTGAGTCCTGTCTCCAAGTATTTCCCATGAGCAGCGGGCACTGAAGCTGCGCTAGCAGAGGTGTGTCCGTGTCAGGGGTCCCGGGGTGCAGAGAAGGAGCTCCGGCTGAGGGCAGAACTCTTAGAGGAGCAGCGGCTTAAAGGAGTCTCAACATTCATTAGAAAGAAGCCCTTGTAGCCAATACAACAGGGCGATCATAGTGGGCTAATTAATCAAAGGAATCAGTTAAAGAGAATCATAAAAATGAGGCATACATACTTCAAGCATTTTGTATTGACTTAAAACGTAAGAACAGGCCTCGTTTGCCTAGGTTCAGATGTACAACCAAGTCGCTGAATTGAAGAAGGGTCCCTGATGGACTGCAGGTCCCCCTGGTCTTTTCTGCATAAATCCTACTCGCAATGTATATCTTTGATTTCCAATATAAGTTTCTTGAAAGTAGAGGAAAAATGTAAAGACACTCAGAAAGCAATATGAAGAGACTTCTGGATCTGTTTTTACTTTTTTATCCCCCATTTTTTTACTGATTTAACCATCATTTTTAAACAACTCACTTACATCAAATTCTTCCCAAAGCATTTACATTTGTGTTCATAGAAATGACTCTCTTCGTCTTTGCACTCCCATTTCGTCATTTACACGGCAATTAATTCAATGTATAAATACAATAACAAGAACAACTGGCACGAATACAGGGGCTTCTTAAGACGCATCAACTCTCCCCTCGCAGGCAGAGGTACGCAAGCGTACGGAGAGCAGGTGATCAGCTCAGGTCTTTCAAGCCTGCTCTACGCATCATCAGTGTATTTGAAGAAGAATAGCGAGGTGCTGTTTAACCAGCAAATAATTAAGTAAAGCTCATCTAAGAGACTACTTGGGAAAGAAAGAAGACATTGAAGAGGTTCTATAAGCAGCCTCTCCTTCCACCTAAATTTCTAACCCCACTTTTGGCTAAAGCCAAAGTAATCAATTTACAATGAATATATGATTTGGAACACATCTGCTACAAATTATTTGATTTTTCCTTTTTTGTTTCAAGGTAATATTGATGGTTAACATTTCTCCATTGCCCGTGGCATCCCAAGCCCTGTTCTAACCACCTTGCATGCATTAGCTCGTGTTGTCCTCAGAGAACCCCAAGGTAGGTACTGTTACCACGCTCGGTTATGGATGGAGTGGGGAGCGGGGCACAGAACGGTAAAATCCAAATCCCTTCAGGGCATCAAGAGTCCTATTTTCTGTTTCCTTTCTTTTTCCTTTGCCTGCACAGCTACAGAACTCTAGAGGAGGGGGGTGGCTAACTTTTTCTATAAAAGGCCAAGTAATGAATATTTTCAGCATTATGGACTATAGCTTCCATCCCAACTATTCTACTCTGCTGTTGTGGTAGGAAAACAGCCCTAGGTAATCCATAAACACATGAGGGTAGCTGCCTTCCAATAAAACTTTATTTATAAACAGATGGTGGGTCAAATGTGGACCATGCACCATCAGATACAGGCCCCTGCCCTAGATAAAGAGGATAATTCGTTATTTCTTGAGCAAATCATAGTCCTTGGTCAGATAATTCCCTACCCGGCCTTCTGAAGTCAATTCTTGTTCAACTCTTATTCCACTGTTCTATTGTTTATTGTTGTCTTATATTAGTTAAGGTAAACCCTAACATTCTGTGACTATCAAAGTAGAAACTTATTTCTTACTCATGTGAAGTCCTAAATGGTTGTTCTGACTAAGGACTAATCTCCTTCAAGTGGTGGTGATTCAGGCACCCAGGTTCTTTCCATCTTGTGGCTCTATCATCTTCAACATGTGGATTCCAGGGTCATCTCAGAAACAGAAAAAGTAAAGGAGACTGTGCACAGGAAGGCTAGGGGTGTGGAGGTCACAGTCACAGCTTCGTAAAGGAAATGCCATTTAACAAGCATCTCGAAAGCCAGGTAAGATTTGACTCAGTGCTGTGGGTAGTGGGTATTCACAGCTACGGTAAGATCATTAGCCAACCTAACACTCTGCACAGGAGTAGAAAGTTCTGGCTGGAGTTTAGAAAACACATGACGAATACTTGGATATTGGAACAACCATGCAGTGGTATATGTAGGATCTAAAAGTCAGAGTACAGCTAGTAATCAAAATAGTCAACAATAAATAAATATCAAAGAAGTTTGAACTCTGGTTCAAGACTCTCTGGTCCTGTTAAGGACAAAAGTTGTGTGGAGGAATCCACAGAGGAGGCGATGTGGAAGGTGGATGAGAAGTAAAGAGGGAGGAAGCAGGAAGTTCAGGAAGAGGTCCCAACTACAATGGCATTCATGTTACAATTACCTAAATAACACCTGGTGGGCAACGTGAGTGATGGAGCATTGAACGTGAAGGCTGAACACTTGAACTTAAGGCTTGGTTCTGACAACAAGCAGTGGTAACCTTGAGTAAATCTCTTCTCCTTTCTGGGATTCAGAGTCTGTTTCTCACAGAAGGGAGTCAGGGTACAAGAAGACAGAAGCATCTTCTAGTACTAACATTTAGTGGCTTGATGAAAATTAAATATAAACAAGGAAACATTTAAAATCTCTGCCACCTGTAGTACAGGGGAAGAGTCTAATTACAAAAGCAAGAAGACTCAAAAATGGACTAGAGACTGTAAATGAGAAACTTCTACCCATGATCGACTCCACGTGGCCTGAGACATGTAGCAGCCTCAGAGCAAGAATGAATGTGCCCCTTGAAGCACACCTGTAGGGGCCTCCATTTCCGCTGATAATAATGTTCATTAATTTATTCCACTTGCTTGCTCTATTCTTTTCCTATTGTCCGGAATCCATCAAATTATTCTGCCCTCTCACAATAACTGCTGAGAGCAATCAATCCATTACTTTGTTTACAGAGGCTTGCAATGTCCCAGCTTTAAAATAAAATTAAAATGGAAAAAAAAAGTCCTAAAACAACCCTGCAGCAATCAGGAAGTTAATCATATGCTAGTTTCCACAACATGCTGGAGGCTGAGATTAAAAAGTATCAACAAACCGCCCCCGCAAAGGATCACAGCACACAGGGGCCTCCACTCACCACCAGAAAATTATTCTGGAGTTTCCAGTGGAAGCTAAGCAAGCCCTTTTCTTTGTGGCCACTCTCACAAGCATTCCCCACACCACTCAGCCTCGACACTGATGAGTACCTGTGGGCTGCGCTTACACAAAACAGAGCAGTTTGGAAGCCATTTTGATAAATGGTACATCCCTTTCAGGTGTTGTCACTTCTAAGTGACATCTACATTGCCCAGCACGGTTAAGGCGTCATTTAAGTTCTAGGAATGTTTTGTCTGATTCGGAAACAGGGAGCCGCTTAAAACGTAGGTATTCAATTCAAGGGAAAAAAAACCCCCTCTAAATCCATGTTCTATTCAAGTATGGGTCCTACTGCCCTTGATGACATGGTCAATAAATTGGCATGACCAGTAGGAAGACACAGAACCCTAACAGGGCTGTTCCTGACAATGGCTGTCCGTCTTCCAATTCGAGCAGGACCAAGACAGGAAGGAAGCCTGGAACTGTGGCCTCTATCTTTTACTTGGTGCTGGCCTCTGATGCTTGATCAGACTTTGTGGATACACAGTATCCCTCAGGTAGTGGTATCACCG
This sequence comes from Aethalodelphis obliquidens, assembly GCF_003676395.1. Lineage (NCBI taxonomy): Eukaryota > Metazoa > Chordata > Mammalia > Artiodactyla > Delphinidae > Aethalodelphis > Aethalodelphis obliquidens. The sequence continues at coordinate 11,715,643 of NW_020837985.1, read as the reverse complement.
GGAACCCTGGAATCACAGAGGGCATGGGCCCCTATCCCAGTTCCGACACCCGTTGGATTCGGAACTCCACGCAAGTTATTTAATTCCTCTACATTGTGATTTTTCTCATCTCTAAAATGAAGAAAAAGAAATACTTTACGTTAATGGGGTGCTGTTCTTCAAATGCCCATTCATTTCTTGTCACTGTGATGTTAAATGAGCAAGTGCCCTCAGAAATTAACATTTTATGAATTAAGAAAGTTTACACTAGTTAGGAGAATTCACCAGAATGCAACAGTCAGCTTGTATCAGAGTCTGACTAGAATTCAGGGTACCTAATATTAATATCAATGTTACTATTAATAATTATAATAGCAGATATAAATTGAGTGCTGCATTTTAAACTTAATTATATAGTGAATTAGTTGCAAATAAGTCATCTATTACGTTTGTTCAAAATCGAACATATGAAAGTATTACAGGGGAAAGCCCACCTCCCCAACAAGTACCCTCAATTAATAGTTTCTTATGTATATTTACAGAGTATCCCTATGCATAAAAAGCAAATGAAAATATATATTCTTGATTTTCTTCATCTTTACACAAAAAGATACCGTGCTACATAACTTGCTTTCTCAAATGTACTACTATATTTTAGAGGTATTTCCACATGAGCATTTTCTCATTCTCTTTTATAGCAACTTCGAATTTGGTTGCATGAAAGTATCATGATTAATTGTTGTACAACAATGTTGTACTGCATAACAATGCTGTAGTTAATAATCCAATGCTTAAATCATCTTATACATGACTAATTAACACTACAAGATAAATTCCCAGAAGTAGAATTTCTGGAACAAAAAGCATATGAATTTATAATTCTGATAGACATTGCCCTTCATATGGGGTCCTGCATTTCTACAAGTAATATGTGAAAGGGTCTGTTTCCCCACAGTTTTACCAAAGAGTACATTAACTTACCTTTTCAATCTTTGACAATGTGGTGAGTAAAAATAGTAAGTACAATTTTAACTTCCATGTGTCTCATTGTAAGTGATGCTAAAACATCTTTTCATGTTTAAGAACATTTTTCTGTAAACTCTCAATTCATATCCTTTGCATATTAAGGGTTCTTCCTTTTTCATCTATAAAATGAAGACTTTCCTTTAGTTTCTAATTTGCTTTTTTTTTTTTTTTTTTGACAGTGCAAAGTCTTCATAAGACCTCTTTTCATCTCATCCAAACTTGACTCTGAGTGGTGGCTTGGTAATCCAAGTTTGGTTCTGTTTATGGACCGAGACTTGGGGTATGATGAATGAAATCATAGTTCATAGTCAGGTAATTTAGATCCTAACTCTCCTGTGTTGCTTTGACTTATCTGATCTCCCCAGCTGTGGATATCTGGGGGAGCCTTGGGTAGGAAACATTCACTCAAGATCCAGACTTAAAGCCAGCTCCCTCTATGTTCCACCTGCAGGATGAAGAGTCAGGCAGGCGGGCCGGGACAGATTCACTCCACTGCCTTTCTGATTCGGCCCTCATTCTCCTCTACTCTCTTCTTAACCCAGCAGGCCGATATCATTCTACCCAAAACCATCTAAAGACTCCCATTTCACTCAGAGTAGAAGCACAACATTTGACCAGGTCCTACAGCATTGGTGCTACCTTCCTCAGCCCTCTGGCTGTATCTCATTTTTCCTCTCATTTTGTTCAGCCACATTGGCCTTCTTACTATTTCTCAAAGTCTACAAGTACACTTCTCCCTTAGGGGCTCCGCACTTGCTTCTCTTCCAAATGTTATGTTTTCAGTGAGTCTTTCCAAGAATACATGACTTACAGTTACAAACCCTCTGCAACCCCCTCCTCCCTGCTTTAAGTTTTTATCACATTTCAACATCTAATCACACACACGCACACATTTATTTTAATTACTCTCTCTCCCTCCACCATAAATTCCATGAAGGCAGGGATTTTGTCTGTTTTGCTTACTGCTGTATCTCCAGTGCCTCAAATGATTCCTGGCATATATTAGACACTTAATAAATAATTGTTGAATGAATGAATGAACAAAATGGTAGCCAGGAGAGGTTATCTAAATGTTAAGGAATATTACTGGCAGATCCTAAGAGCTGGGCAGTAAGGCACCCACTAAATGAGGTTTTGGTGGTTAGATTTTGAGTTGTAAATGACATTATTTGTGAATGTTGTACTATAGTGATTATTTAAAGAAGACTTTTACTTCCATTTCTTTGTCAGAAAAGAAAACCATACTCCTCTTAAGGCAATAGCTCTAGCCTAGGACAAAAGATCCTCTGGAATGAGAACCACTCAAAATTGAGATTCACAGAGTGTAGGTTATGCTCAGTGCACAGTGACCAGACTACCGGCTTTGAAGTCAAATAGTCCAGAGTTCAAATCCTGGCTCTGCCTATAATTATGTGCATGAGGACATGTACGTCCTTTCAACTTTAGTATCCTCTTCAGTACTACGGCAACACCACCATCTCATGAGGAATCAATGGAACAATACAGGTTAACTGTAAAACGCTCAGTACAACATAAATTGTTTTAGCAATGACAATGTCGATAATACAGTCCAAAATCCCATAGCTACATTTCTGAAATCGGAAGATTTTGGTAAAACTATTTAGTGGAACAATTTAACCTGACCTGAGCCCATTTAGTGGCAATACCTAATCTGGCCTGGCAAGAGGCTAGGCTCTTTATCATTTTTATTCATCCTACTTGTGTCAAAAATATTGCTGTGTTTAATGGCAGAGCGCTCTCCCAGACCCCTTGGAGCATATGTGATATAGTATACCCATTCATTACTTTCAAAAAGATTTAAATAAAGAATTTCAGACTATATCTGCCTCCAAGGAGCTTAAATATGTGGCTTTGAACCTATATTTTTACGAACAGATACAGTTGGAATAAGAAGGATTATTATGAAGTTCAGAATTTGACATCATTGGGGCAATGTGTTATCATGGTACCTATTTCTTAGCTCTAAAATGAATGTGGCAATAGTTAATTGATGATTTCCCATATTCCAGGATATGAATTATTGACTATGGTACGCCTGTTCCTCTACAAAGAGCTACCTGAGAAAGTCTAAATGTGATGGTATGGGAATGGGGTGACGGTCTCAGTAGAGAAGATCTTAAACTAAAAGGTGTGACCAGTGAATTGAGACACAAACTGAAGGATGAGTAACTGGATTTCCCGAACAATCCTCAAATTATTTTGGTGGAAGTTAGTCATTTTATTAAAGTCTTCTTATGTGATCAGTTCATCCATGTGGCCAGTCCTTCTGCTCATGGACGATCATCTTATACATGCAAATGCAGGAATGAATTTGACCTTCGAAGTCAAGATCTGGGACTCAGAGAGGGAGATGAAATCAGACTAATGTCAAAAATTATGTTTTTATCATTATTATTATTATATATAAATCTAGTTTTGGATGCATTGGGTCTTTGTTGCTGGGCGCGGGCTTTCTCCAGCTGCGGCGAGCAGGGGCTACTCTTCGTTGCAGTGCGCGGGCTTCTCATTGTGGTGGCTTCTCTTGTTGCAGACCACGGGCTCTAGGCCGGTGGGCTTCAGTAGTTGTGGCTCGCGGGCTCTAGAGCGCAGGTAGTTGTGGCACACGGGCTTAGCTGCTCTGCAGCATGTGGGATCTTCCCTGACCAGGGCACGAACCTGTGTCCCCTGCATTGGCAGGCAGATTCTTAACCACTGCACCACCAGGGAAGTCCCCTACTATTTTTTTAAACTTCCTATATCGACTTTATTTTCAAAAATTTTTACTGGAGTATAGCTGCTTTACAATGTTGTGTTAGTTTCTGCTGTACAGCAAAGTGAATCAGTATTACATATACATATATCCCCTCTTTTTGGGATTTCCTTCCCATTTAGGTCACCACAGAGCACTGAGTAGACTTCCCTGTGCTATACAGTAGGTTCTCATTAATTATCTATTTTATACGTAGTATCAATAGTGTATATATGTGAATCCCAAACTCCCAATTCATCCCACCCCCCACCCTTTCTCCCCTTGGTGTCCATACGTTTGTTCTCTACATCTGTGTCTCTATTTCTGCTTTGTAAATAAGATCGTCTACACCAATTTTTTCAGATTCCACATACATGCGTTAATATACGATACTCGTTTTTCTCTTTCTGACTTACTTCACTCTGTATGACAGTCCATGCACGTCTCTACAAGTGACCCAATTTCGTTCCTTTTAATGGCTGAGTAATATTCCACTGGTAAATAAATAAATAAATAATCAGTGTCCAAAGAGTCAGTAGGCAAGTTCTCTTGTTTCCTAGAGGCACTGATAACCTAATTTGCAATATAAACGAATACGACAGGCAGAGTGGGACGCATGGGGAAGGCAAGTTCATGAAAGACAAGACTATGGATTAAGTCAGCTCAGAAAGCAGAAAGTCTTTACTTGAATGAACGTGGTTGGAGTCTGGATGGCCTGGAGTCCAGGAAGTAGGGTTTTTTGGAAGGAAAGCACAATAGATGGTTGATGGTGAATCTCAGGATATCAGTTGAGCTTAAAACCTCAAAGCTTAGTCACCATTCCAGAAGGAGGGAGATCGCAGCTATTGAGCCAGGCTCAAGGAAGTAGTTTGGGCGGAAAAGCCTCCTGATACAGAAATATCCAGGTCAAGGATGGTCCCACTCTGGAGATTTAAGGTTTAAGGAGACAGCAATGTTGCAGGACAAAAGGGAAGGTCCTAAGGAAGCTAGACAATTAGACCACAGGATGGCAAGTAGCGATTTTTATTTTTGATAAAGGAAAGTCTTTGGTTATCCAAAATGCCCTAAGCAATGAGAAGAGTTAAAATGTTCCTTTCCCCAGTTTTGGCAGAGAGTGGAGGCAGCCTAGGAGACTCCTCATACCAAGGGGAAACCCTCTGCATTCCACCCTTTTTGCTTTTAGGAAAGTGAGCTAGCTAACACTGCTCACTGCCTGAACTGGTCTCTTCTTCCTCACAGCATCATCCCCTCCACTGAGAAGACTTCGTACATGCCCAGGACATACACATGTCCTCATTCCCTTGACCTCCTATTATAGCGTGAACAGTCAGCGATGGTATTTTTCTTGTCGGTGTCTAGAACATACCATGGAAACCTTGAGGGCAGGGACCACGTTACATCTTCAAAGACCAAGACCTACAAAGGACCTTGCCTGCGGAGAACATGCTCCCACAAAGCGGGGCATTTCCTAAAGCCAGTGGAGAGTGGCAGCTGATACATGTCTATTTTCCTGTGTGTATTTGAAGACACTGGGTATTTCTCCCACCAGTTTCATCTGCTGATGAGTTATCCGTTCAACCTGAAGAAAAATATTTTATTATTAGAAATTTGATTAACTCTTGGCTCCATGGGTGTGTAGACACTGTGTGCTGGACATTAAGGTTTGAATATCGGTGTCGGGAGCTACTTTAATTCTGATGTCTCATTTTTCTCTACTTTTTCTCCTTGGTAAAGTGTCAACAAATTGAAAGTTAATTCTGCTGCTAAAATCACCCAAGGTATGTAACAGATTTGTTTGCAGGAAATACAGACAGGCAATCACCTGATTCTGCAGTGTGCCTTGCAACAGGGCTGTTTGGACAAACGTCATGATATGCTATACTACTTTTAAAAGCTAGTTCTGTGCATTAGGTTTCATGCAGTCAATTCTGCTTCTTCTCAAGCGGAAGAGGCTGAGTTGCTCAGATGCCTGGCTAATAAGAGCTTCTCTGTCCTAGGGCAAAAGCTGAAAAAAGGGTGCCTTTGTAGTGTGGGAAATCTGACTTATATGGATAAGGGCTCCATACGTGTAGATGAAAAGAAGGAAGACGCTGCGGGGGAAGGTGAGAAAGGACAGAGATAAAAGCCGCTTACTGAGTATTTATATGTGTCAAGTATCTTATATGTTATTAAAACTTATTTAATCTTCACTGTACACTCTGAGATGGCAACTGAAAGACAAAGAAACTGAGGCATGGAATAGTCATGTAAGTTGCCCAAAGTCAAGCCCATGTCCACAGAATGTGATCCAGTGTAGACGGAACAGAGGTTAAGAGCAGTTAATGGACTCAGAGCTGAATCCAAGACAGGCGAAGTTGAGTACGTCAACATGTCTCTTTGAGCCTCAGTTTCTTGGTACATAAAAGCGGGATGCATGGTATTTATGGCCCATGGATGCCGGAGGAATCGATGTGATGCTGTTCATCATCTGCTGAGCATAGAGTCCAGCACAAAGTGAGACAGAGTGGGATGGGACCTGGGACCCTCTGCTGCAGTGCTCGCACCTGGATAAATGACTCCTCCAGCAACAAAATACAAAGAAACTGTAAGGGGCTAAAAAGAGCTGCGTGCATGCACACACAGGTGGGGCAAATTATGGACAAGATAGGAAAAGACCAAAAACCCAACTGCCACTTCCGGAGAGCTGGGAGCAAAAGCAGGGCACTGCGCATGCCCCCTGCACACACCACCACCAAAGGGGTGGGCAAACCACCTAAGCTACCCCTCTGGCCTAACCTCTCGACCCGTCCCTACCCTCACCCCATATCAGGAGCCAGCTTGCCCCCGCCTCGGGGAGCGAGCAAGGGAACCTGTTAACTTGCTTTCGCTCCCTCATGCTGCAGCAGGAGCCCCAGTAAAGCCTTGCCTCAATTTCTTGTCTGGCATCTTATCAATTTCTATTGATTAAGGAAGGCCAAGAACCCTGGTCAGTAACAGAAGTGTTCAAAAGCAGTCCTCCAAGTTTTAGTAGTATTGGAGCTGTCTGGGATGCTGCTTAGAACTGTTGTTTTGTTTTGGCTTCCCAACTTAAATCCTTCTAGGACCAGTGCCAGGTATGAATGACGCATGAACGATACTGGGACATAAAACCTGGCAGTAGGAGAAGTGGCTCGGAACTGCTTATGGAACCTTTGCTTGTGGGTAGAGAATGAGGAGAAGTGGACTTCAAGTCGGCCGACACTGGTAAATCATAGCGTAAATGCATGTGACACGGCGAGGGCCGTAATGGCCTCCTTTGTCGCTCACAATTGTTCACTGCGGCCTGGAAAGGCCCCCAGATCATATAGGGAACATCTGATGTATAATATCACGAGCCTCATCTCTTTTTTAAATAAAAGAAAAATAGTTAAAGGGACAACCAAATTTTAAGAAGTTACAGATCCCTCTCTCACTGCACTCCCTCTCTGTGCCCTCACCTTTGTGCATGATGGAAAAGAGCTGGGAGAGAAGGTGTCTAGAACCACAGCACTTCAGAGCAACACAAAAATGCGACACCTTAGCATGAATACAGAGCCTCCGGCCTTTTGTCCCCAAACACGGATGGGGCACCTACACCACACTCTGTCTCGAGTGAGGCACGCCTCCCCACCCACCATCCCAGCCTAGAATGGCGCATGGTGACAGGTACCCTCCACCTGCTCCTCTCATCTAGCCCTTCGACAGCATCCCACGCTGGCCACAGGGAAATATTCACTGGGATCTTGCAAAAGACGTCAGGGCGAACGCCTCACTTTCAGATGAAGGGAGAGGTTGGCTTCTTGCCCAGCCTGGGATTACTATTCCCCCCAAAGCCAGTCATAGAACTGGACCAGAGTCTGGTTCACCTACCTGAAAGCTCAGTGGTCTCCCCTCTACACTGCATGGTTTCCACTCTACTCTGCTTAAGATGGCCTTACATTTGTTCCTATCATAATATCATAACACGAATAATATTAATAATGGTAATAATTATTACCAAAAGAATAATAAACACTAAATGTGCTCCAGGCACTGTTCTAAATGCTTTCTATGTAGTAACTAATTTCAACCTCAAACCAAAGTGATGATGTTAAGTAGTAGGTCCATTTCACAAGTGAAATCACTGAGTCACAGAGAAGTGAAAACACTTGGATTGGATCATAAAACCAATGATCTCAGGAGTCTGGGGAGGAGTGTTTATATTTCATTTTTTTCTTTGGTTAGCAGTTAGCATAGGCTGAGATCATGGCGCCCCAGGCTCTGCAACTTGACACAACGAAGGTAAGATCTCATTCACAACACATCCAGCTTGGGTCGGCAGGGCTTTTTTTCCACTCAAGAACTCAGGCTGATGTTGTCCGTGTCACCTCTGCACTTCCTTGATCAGTGCTACAGGATAAAGAGATTGCTTTGGGTCTTGCTCTGGAAATTCAATGCTTGTTTCCAGAAGCAATGCAACAGTCCAAAATTTAACTCATCACTCCCCCACTGTTTCCTTTAGTCTCTCCAGACCTCCATCTCTGCTGGTAGCAACACTTGGTCCCCCTATGAGACACTGGGGATCATTCTTGTTTTCTCCTGCCCCTCAGGTGTTGACAGTCACTCACAGTGTCTCCTCTAGGTGGTTCTGAGTCAGCCTCTTCCTCTCCATCACTGGTCCTCTGCCCTTGTCAAGACTTTCATCATCTCTCCCCGGACCACTGTGGATGCTCTCTGATTGCCCTTCCTGTCTCCAACCTTATTCCTCAGAAGATTATAAAGAGTAACAAAGAGGTGTCCAACGTACCCCCTTTCTCACCCTCTCAGAGACAACGACTTCCACCCCTTTTAGCTGCTTACTTGGGCAATTTGCCCAATCTCACTGATTTTACGTCTTTCTGTCTGAAGTGGTCAAATTTCCCAGAAAAGAATCCTGCCATCTACTGCCTGGAGGCTGAAGTCCTGGCTGCTATGATTTCAGGAACTAAAGATTGGAAAAGGCCCACGGTTTCAACCCCCTGTGTGCAAATATTTACTCACTTTTCCTGTCCTCCCATGGTTCGCCCCTAGTCCTAGGACCCTCTCTCCCAGAGTCAGAGGATAAGCTTCCCTGGGGGATAAACCTTCAGTCTTTATTGTCAGGTGACAGGGAGGCAGTTTTCCCTTGGAGCTGGTGTGAGACAATATGGGGATTCGATAGCTTCATAAAAGAAATTTCAACAGAGGTGCCTGACACTGTGTATTCTGAAGATTTTTTTTTTTTGGAAGATTTTACATCAGCTGGAGAGTTCACAGCTCTTCCAACTTCTGGCTTACGATTGTTATTTTGACAGTTCTACTAAAAAATTGTCCCCCATCCATTTTCTTTCAACCTACAAAGTGTTATTTATGTTTCCTCTCCTGATATTCTATTCATGGGGGTTTACATCTTTTTGTTTTTTGTTTGTTTACTTTTGTTTTTGTTTTTTTGTATTGGGCCTTCGTTGCTGCACGCATGCTTTCTCTAGTTGTGGCGAGCAGGGGTTACTCTTCGTTGTGGTGCGCAGGCTTTTCATTGTGGTGGCTTCTCTTGCTGCAGAGCACGGGCTCTAGGCATGCGGGCTTCAGCAGTTGTGGTGCACAGGCTCAGTAGTTGTGGCGCACGGGCTTAGTTGCTCCGCAGCATGTGGGATCTTCCCAGACCAGGGCTCGAACCTGTGTCCCCTGCATTGGCAGGTGGATTCTTAACCACTGAGCCACCAGGGAAGTCCCGGGTTTACATCTTTTGAAGTATCCATCTCTCTATAATTTTAGTGGGTATGGGGGAGGGATTGTAAGCGGGCATGTGAGTTAATTGTCCCATATTTAATCAGAAGGCTCTCCATTCTGTTCTTCACCTCTGAGCCTTGTTCACGCTCTTCCTCTTCTTTTTTTTTTCCATTTTATTTTTTTCATATTACTCAGCCATAAAAAAGGGTGAAATAATGCCATTTGCGGCAACATGGATGGACCTAGAGATGATATTAAGTGAAGTAAGTCAGAGAAAGACAAATATCATATGACATCACTCACAGGTGGAATGGAAAAAAAAATGCTACAAGTGAACTTATTTACAAAACAGAAACAGACTCACAGACATAGAAAACAGACTTATGGTTACCAAAGGGGAAAGGTGGGGGGAGGAATAAATGATGAGTTTGGGATTAACAGATACACACTACTGTATATAAAACAGATCATCAACAAGGACCTGCCATATAGCACAGGGAACTCTACTCGATATTCTGTAATAACCGATACGGGAAAAGAATCTGAAAAAGAAAGGATACACGTATATGTGTAACTGAATCACTTTGCTCCATGCTATTCCTTTTCTTGAAACGTCCTACTTCCTGCCTGGAATCTTCAACTGTTTCTCTGAAACTCAACTAAATTATTACCCACTTCAGGAAGATCCCTGATGCCACAGACTGGACGCCTCTCCCTCATGCTTGCATTATGCCCTGTGCTTACACCTGTAGTGACGTCAACCACCGATACTACAAGGGTCTCTCCTCGTGACCGTCCTCCCTGCCTTGTAGGCAAGATTGTGATTTACTAAGCTCTCCTAGAGTAGGCACTCAATAAATGTGTTTAATGTTCATTTTAGGGTTGGGAGTATAAGTAAATAGAATTTATCTGCACAAACTAAATTAAATCTGTCATGTATTTCTAGCGTAACTACTATTTACAAGAACTTCTTTTAGGATCACATAGACCCAGAATCATAGCTCTGTGGCCCAAATAGCACTTAAAAGTCACTGAGCCTCTCTTAAGCCGTGGTTTCCTGATCTGAGAAGTGGGAAAAATGGAGATAATGCTTATCTCCCAGCATCTTGGACGAGCAATACATGAGAACGTGTTTGTGCCCAGAACATGTTAATTGCATCTGAATGGCATGCAATCACAAAGTGTGAACTGGAGAGCAGGAACCAGCTGCTCTTTTCTCTCTTCTTTGAGAAGCAGCAAAGTCTGCTTGTTAAATGTGGGTTCTGGAGCTGGACTGGAAGGTTCATCTCCTGAATATGTCACTTTATCCATCCTTTGTTTCAGTTTCCTCTGCTCTAAAGTGTGTGCAATTATACATATTGTGAGGTTATTGTAAGGATTAAATGAATAAATGCATGTTAGGAGCTTACAAGAGGAACCGGTCCATATTAAGTATTAGTAAACATTTGTTGCTGTTATTTCACCTTTAAGGACATAGGAACAGTTGAAAGTGCAAGCGTTGTGCAGGCAAGAGCATGTGTAACCCTGCAGGGAACTGCGTGAAGGCAGCCCGGGGCAGAGGATGCTAAAACTGGAGAAGGCAGATAGGTGTTCTATGAGATCTCGAAGATCCCTTAACTTAATCCTGGATCATTTATGAATCACTGAGGGATCATAAACAATGAAGTAATAAGATATTTTTTTAAAGAAAAATCACTCTGATCATTTCCAACTCAATGAGTAGACATGGCCTAATGCCATATCCATGAAGTGACACGTACAGCAGTGCTGGGGCTTGGATCCAGCCAGACATACATTTTAATTATTGCTGCTTAATCTAAAAGCCCCTTTTCTGCAGTCTTTAGCTTTACGAAATAGAAATGCAGCTACAGTGACCCTTTGATCTCCTGACCCTTTGATCCATCTTTCTGAGTTGACCCTGCTTAGGAAAATTCTGTCTAATTGAAGACAGATGTGTCACAACTGCCCAAGGTCCCTTTGCTATGACAACAGTGATGGCTTTCCTTCAGTAGCCCAGGCACTGTTCTTAGTCCCTTAAAAAGTAAAACACACTATACAAGGTACTTGATTGCTACAGCTACATTTGGGCCAATCAAAGAAAACAACAGAAAGTTTATCCCAACTTTGTTTTTTAAGAAAATGCCCAGGGCTCCCCTGGTGGCGCAGTGGTTGAGAGTCCGCCTGCCGATGCAGGGGACACCGGTTCGTGCCCCGGTCCGGGAAGATCCCACATGCCGCGGGGCGACTGGGCCCGTGAGCCATGGCCGCTGAGCACGTCCAGAGCCTGTGCTCCGCAACGAGAGAGGCCACGGCAGTGAGAGGCCCGCATACCACAAAAAAAAAAAGGAAAGAAAGAAAATGCCCAGTATGTGCTCAGGCTGTCCTGGAATTCATTCACTCAGAAGCATGCACTGAGCCCCTGATATCATCAGGAATTCTGTAGGTCCTAAGGATACAAACATGGAAGGTAAGTCCAAGGATTCAGAAGGAGTCCATGACCGCCATGTTAATCCCAAGTCCCCAAGCTCCATCCAAGCTCAAATGAAGACACACTGGGTTTCTAAGAAAGAAAGATGTGGAGCAAGTCAGGCAACTAGTAGAATGTGTTGGTCCACAGAACTGCATAATTCCACCAGCCCATGACTTCCATCCTTCATGGGCTCCCTCTGGATCTGGAAAGCAAAGACATTCTAACCGAGAAGGTAGCTCCATCACTCAAGGTCTACCTGTCACTCTTACTGCAAATTGCACAACCAGCTTGGCTGCTCCTCCTTCTTTCTTTAGAAGCCCATCACCTTCTACACGCACCCCAACGTTCACCGAGCGCTGTTTACAGTAGCCAAGACATGGAAGCAACCTAAGTGTCCATCAACAGAGGAATGGATAAGGAAGATGTGGTACATACATGTAATGGAATATTACTCAGCCATTTAAAATCTAATGAAATAATGCCATTTTCAACAACATGGATAGACCTGGAGATGATCATACTAAGTAAAGTAAGTCAGACAGAGAAAGACAAATATCATGATACCACTTATATGCAGAATCTAAAAAAATGATACAAATGAACTTATTTACAAAACAGAAACAGACTCACAGACTAAAAAAAAAAAACGTATGGTTACCAAAGGGGAAAGGTGAGAGGGGAGGGAAAAATTGGGAGTTTGGGATTGACATGTACACACTACTATATTTAACATAGATAACCAAAAAGGACCTACTGTATAGCACAGGGAACTCTACTCAATATTCTGTAATAACCTAAATGGGAAAAGAATTTGAAAAGGAATAGGTACATGTATATGCGTAACTGAATCAGTCTGCTGTACACCTGAAACTAACACAACACTGTTGATCAACTAGACTTCAATATAAAATTTTAAAAAAGAAGCCCTTCACTTTGGTTGACCACAGACATGCCTTCATCCACTGCCTTCTCAAATTAGATCAATGTTCCTGTTGGGTCACTTTAGGAGAGAGCAGTGGCATGGGACACAGGGCAGAAAAACGACAAAAACAAAACCAGCTGCATCTTCTCCCATCTCTTCCCAAACCCATGGGGATCAGACTGTAGTTTTATTGTGCTCGTGGCCAGATCTCAGAGCATTGTGTAGCTAGCAGCCTGGGGTTTAAAGTTCATGAGCGATGAATGGCAAGAATAGGAGTTAAAGTCAGTAACTCTACCTGAAAATTAAAAATGCTGAAACTTCCTTATCAGTAACATGACAAAAGCAATGCTCACCTCACTCCTAATTCACAGTGCTCATGAGAATCGGAGCGATGCTGGCCATGAAAGGCCTGTGCAAATCGCTGGGTGCCCTGAAGGTGCTGGAGATTATTCGTGAGCAGATGGAAAGAACATGAACTTGAAGTAAGACGTCTTTGGGCTCAAGTCTTGGCTGTTCTACTGTAATGATCCCTGGAGGCCCAGAGTCCCTTTTCCCAACCTGCAATGTACTAAATACCTAGTTCAGTGGTTCTCACATTTGGTTGAACATTAGAATCATCTAGAGAGCTTCCACAAGCCCTCATACTCGTGCTCTAGCCTCACTGGTTTTATCAGAATGTCTGAGGGTAGGACCCAGGCGTGAGCATTTTTTTAGGCCCTCTTCTATTTCCAGTCTGCAAGTAACCCTGAGAACCTCTGATTTCGTGCTATGAATGTAAGAAATTAGCTCTTCTCAAAACCTTAACATCTCTACATTCTAATCCTTTGTCTGTCACTTTGAGTAGCTGAGGTCAAGTCACTTGATATCTCACAGTCTCAGTTCATTTCATCGTCTATTAAGTAGGAATAATATTAACCATGTCACCCACCTTATTGGATTGCTGTGAGATCAGCTTGGACGCTCTCTGTGAATAGGATACTGCTATGCAGATCTTAAGGTGTTATTAAATCATGCCTGTTGAGATTCCTCAACCAGCAGAAGGCCCACAGCAAAGTATGGGGATGGTCTGAAGCAAATAATAATTTCTGTTTCCAGAAACAAACACACAAACAAACTACTTATCTTCTGACAAGGAGGACCCCTACCATCTTCACGGCAAACCACAGAAGGATCTGGGCTCAAGTATGAGCCTGAGAACAACTCTTGTTGTTCAGAGACCTTCTAATGAATCAAACGACAGCTGGCTTCTGGTTTTCTTCTCCTATGAAATGATTCATTTCCCCTGACTCCCAGGAGTTTCTGTGCCCAAAGAAACAAGGACGAGGGGAGGATTTGGACTCCAGAATGGCGGGCTCTTTTGTTAGGAAGGCTGCTGGCAACTCAGCCGGCCCCCTCTGCCCTCCCTCTTGCTGGCTAAGTGATTTAACGGGAGACCCTCATGGATGTGTTTCAGCTCCACAAGGGCCTGTCCAGCTGATTTACGTCACGCCAGGAGAAACTCGTATTTGTTCTTCCTGGTTTCTCTTGTAATTGCTACTGAAGGGAAGGTGTGGCACTTTAAGAGGAAGGACAGTCATACTTCAGCTCAACAACAGCCCATATTCGGAAGGTTTCGGCCCTTCTGTTTTAATAAAGATGCCCTTTCTTAAAGGGGTGGCTCTGGAGGGCATATGTAGAAATAATGTCAGCAGAGAGAAGCCATTTCTGTGTCTACCATACCCCTGGCCTTTCCCCTCAGCCGGGGGGTGTGTCCAGATGACGCACTGAGAAGAGCAAACTGTTTCCCTTCCGGTGCCTGCACACAGCCGTCAGGAAGCCCCCTGGGTCAAGCCCAGGGTTTCTCAGTCTCTGCACTATTGACATCTGGGTTCCGACGACTCTTTGAGGAAGGCAGCTGTCCTGGGCATTACAAGCTCTCAAGGGCACCTGACACCTAATACCCCAATGCCAGTCACGATACCCTCAAAGTTTTGACAACCAAAAACGTCCCCAGACAAACGTCTCCCAGGGGCGCAGATGGCCTTTCTTCCCCAGTTGACAATCACTGGTCTTTGGAACAAGGAAGCGGGTAGTCACCTTTGCCCCTGACTCTGGCCCCTCTGGATGGGGTCACATTATAAGTCACCTCCTTCCTCAGACGCTCAGTGTTCCCTCCTGAACACGCGTGACAAGGATTGAACGTAACAACGTGTTTGAACACGTTCAGTGAGTTAGAACACATGACAAAGGGGCAGTGACAATTTTGATGGCAACAAAGATGCCTATTGCACTAGGTTCTCTTTGTGTTTCTAGGAGCTTCTGGCGGCAGCAAAGCTTCAGTCAGACAGGTGTGGCTCTTTCACACACCTGGTTCATTGTTTTCAAACCTTGCTTGTTATAGTGTCAGAGGGCTTCTCTTCGATGTAGTTAACATGCCAGCAGCATCCTTGTGGGTGAACAAGCGTATGTGTGTGCTCACTAGTGTAAATGTGGGTATGTGTGTGTGTCACAACTGAGGAACGAGAGGTGAGCACAGACTGTATAGCATGTGAGGGATGGGGGACTGGCTGTGTGGGGTACGGAACACGGGAAACAAGGGAAGGAATATGAATTGTGTGAGATATGGGGTTATGATGAAAGTGTGAGGGTCCCTCTCACTTTGTGGTATGTAAATGTTCATTTATTGTGTTTTTATATATGAGTGTATACACATGATAAGAGTAATGTGGGAAAGTTCTGTGTGTAACACAAGTAGGAATGCTGGTGTGGTGTGTGTCTGTAAATCACGCTTGTAATTTGGGGTGTGCATATGTGAACGCGCGTGTGAGGTGAGGATGTGGGCTTGGAGGCACGCACGCGATGTCCATAGCGGGAGGGTATTTGTCATTTGTTCATCGTGTCGTTAATGTAAACCACAGGTACTCTGCACTGGTGCAGTGAGATGTGATGGGTACAAACTTGTATAGTACGTGTTTGTGTGTGTGTGTGTGTGTGCGCATGCTTATCAATCCTTTATTTTAAGCATTTAAATCTCGACACACCTTTGTGGAATTTACTTGAATGGAATAAAATAAAATGCTTCCCCAGTCCCATTGATCCCAGGGCTCTTTCGTGAATTGGCTCCCGGACAATTCCTTGCTGGCCTCCGGCCCCTCGTATGGTTCCCCACTCCTTCATGAAATCCTCAGTGAACTAACCCAACAAACTGAGCTTTCTGCATTGGGTATCATGTCTCCTAATTTCGCTAACGAGCTTCCAAATGGATTGGATCCATTAATGAGAAAAAAAATGTGTTTTTTCTGGTTGAATGACTTTTTGGCCCTAATCCCCATTCTATTGATGGTGTGGTGTAGGACCTCAGCAGTGAAACAGCTGGAGAAATCATCGTGAGAGTAGTAATAAAGTATTAGCTCTGACTTCTGATTGTATTTTCCACATCCCATACTCAAGAAACTACTTCTAGATACAACAAACACGTTTTTGGGCTCTTGCTACATCATACGTCTGCCGGAGGTTCTGGGAACTCAAGGATAATCAAGACATGACCTTCTGCCAAAAGCTTTCATATTAAATTAGAGAGAAACAGGGACTTCCCTGGCGGTCCAGTGGTTAAGACTCCATGCTTCCAATGCAAGGGCCATGGGTTCTATCCCTGGTCGGGGAACTAAAATCCCACATGCCATTTGGTGAAACCAAGTTAAAAAAATTAAAAATTAGAGAGAAACAAACAATAAAAGAACCTACTTCAGTTTGGCAGGGGGCATGTCAGGCTGCTGGTGGGACCACTGGGCTTGGCTACGCTGGCTAGTTTGGGGAAAGCCGGGGGACCCCTTATCTCATGTCACAGGGTGAGTGATATAATTCATTCCCCTGACAAGGCAAGAAGGCAGTTCCAAAGAGGACAGCATGAGAGTAGGTGTCTCTCCAGTAACTGACGGACAACTCAGAAAGGCGGGTGTGGAAGTGCTTTAGGACAGAGAGAAAAGCATCACTGAGACACCGGAGAACCTCGTATGTCAGGAGAGGGGCTTGCATTTTATATGCTGTGGCAGCCATCGAGGAGCTCGTGCAAAGAAACGGCATGACCAGCTGCGCGTGATTCTATTCCCTTTTCTCCACCTCCGCATTCCTATGTCAGGAAGTATATAAGGTATTCCTGTCTGAGGCAGAAGTATCTCTGTTTCACAGCCCTCTCCTGCCTGGTATGTCCAAGTGAGCTGAAGAAATCCCCCCGTTGTCATCTGTTTTTGTGCCATTCGCTTTTGTGGATAAACCGGCTCTAATGGATGTCCAAATACCTTGTTTGAATTTATATTTTAGAGCATTAACATACAGTGTCTGGGAACATTTATGTCAGAGGCAATCTGTAAATACAGCTAGAAAGTTGCCACTGTTGCTAGGGAGTCATTTTTAACGTTTGGCCAACACCAAACCACCCACATAAAAATGTGTAGGGGATAAAATGTCCTTTTTAATAACAGAATGAAAAAGCAGATACTTCTGATTGAATAAAATATACATAATCATGGTATATACTTGCAGTATGGGCATATTTTTTTTTCCTGCTTCATCTTCTCAAATTTGGAGGATGGAAGAGAGAAAATCTAAGAATGGTCCATGGATGAGGAACACAATCATCGTAAGATGTGACAGCAGATAAGGCAGAAGTGACTCCCTAGGTGTGAATACCCATCCCTGATCACTCTCAGCATCTCCAGGGCTTTGTTTGAGGTGCTCTGAGTTTGGAGGCAAGAGACCAACCTCTGCCCCAATCTTTCTGTGGAGGCTTTAGAGCACTGGCTCTTAAACTTTAATATGATGACAATGACCTGGAGGTCTGCTGAAACCACAGATTGCTGGATCCCACCCCAGAAGTTCAGATTCCTCATGTCTGGAGCAGGGACTGAGAATCTGCACCTCTAACAAGTTCCCGGGCGATGCCGATGTTGGTGATGCTGCTACCTGTGGGACCACACTTGGAGAACCACTGCCTTCTGGAGCCATCTCCTCTCTTACAATGAACATCTCAAAGTGAGAGATAAATTTAAAAGCACATTTTCGGGCTTCCCTGGTGGCGCAGTGGTTAAGAATCCACCTGCCAATGCAGGGGACACGGGTTCGAGCCCTGGTCCCGGAAGATCCCACATGCCGCAGAGCAACTAAGCCCGTGTGCCGCAACTACTGAGCCTGAGCTCTAGAGCCCGTGAGCCACAACTACTGAGCCCGCGTGCTGCAACTACTGAAGCCCACCCGCCTAGAGCCCATGCTCCACAACAAGAGAAGTCACTGCAGCGAGAAGCCCACGCGCCACAAGAGGAACAGCCCCCGTTCACCGCAACTAGAGAAAGCTCGCGCACAGCAATGAAGACCCAACGCATCCAAAAATAAATAAATAAAATAAAATAAATTTTTTTTTAAATTTAAAAATAATTTAAAAATAAAAACACATTTTCAAAAACACATTTTCTTACAATGTAAATAGGCATTCAACCAGGGAGACCTGAAGTTACACAGCATGAATTCAAACAAGTCAAGCACACTTCACGGCTGTCCTAGCTTCCTCTGATCAAAGGAAAGAGGTTACATCATTCCCTAAAGAGTTTTCTATTGCTTTATTTTATATTTATTTCAGCCTAAAATCCACAAGCTATATCCTAATGGTGAAAGGCATTTGGATCCACAATAATATTTAGAAAGGAGTTTTATTTTGTATAAGACCCGTATTCAATCCCCGTATCACTGACATATTTTAAGAATTAGTGAAAAATGTATATTTACCTAGGTGGTTATTTCTGTCAATGTTTACCACATATAATTAACACTTCCATTATTCAATATTTGTACTTTTCAAAGAGAGTTGCATCTGAGATTAAACTAACGTTATTTTTCAATTATAAATCTCTAAAATGTGATGTAGACAGAGCTAATATATTAAAGGACTGAGAATAATGGAGTACTCTTTAAAGACACAGAAATAATATATAGCTCAATGATGATTGTGGTCAGATGGCTCTCTGGTAATTAAGCATTAACTCGTTGATAAAGCTTGACACAAAAGAGGTGATCTAGACTTATTTGCAGTGACTCCTGTCAGGTGCCAGAGTTGGAGTACTGTGCTTTCCAAGCTAATTCAGTCATTTACCTGGGACTTGCGGCCTTATATTTTGGTAATATCTATAAAAGTTTTAAATGCTTTTAAAAGTGCTATTGGACACAAAAATTTTACTTCATTGAATTTGTTAACAGACACATACTCCAAAAATACAAGTACAAAAAAAATATTGTGACCTTGTTTATAAAAGCAAAAAGAGATGTAACTGAAATGTTCTGCAGTAGGGGACTGAAAACAATTAGTGAGAGTTCATGTACACAGTGGAGAACTGTGAGTACTTACAAAGTGTAAGTCCATCTCTTTGGAGTGCTTCGGAACCAACTCCAAGATCAGAGTGAGAGAGAAAGGTGTGGAAAAGTGAGAACAGTGTACTACCCACTGCATGCAGAAGAGGGGGGTTATGGTGAAATATCTACACTTAAACCTACACCTACAGCTATGGCTACACCTATATGCACACTTAAACCTACAGCTACATCTCTACTTATAGTTACATCTCATCTACAGGTGCACCTGTATCTACATATACAACTATATCTACATCGACACCTGTATCTCCCTCCACATCTATACCCACGACTACACATACATCTTTTGATCATCTACAACTACATTTACATCTGCAACTATATCTGAACTGCGTTTATAGCTACACATGCATCTATCTCATCTATATTTACAGCTACACCGACATCTGCACCTGTATCTGCACCTATACCTCTATCTACACATACATCTGTATCTACATCTCACCTACATCTCCATGCGTCTCTTCTTGTATATGATTTTAAATCTCTGGAAAAGTATGTGAGCAATTGCTAATGGTGATGGATTTGGGTGTGACACAGGAGTCTGGGATAAGACAGAGTCAGAAAGAATGTTTTGTTCACTATTTTGTACAGTTCAAAGAGCTAGCTAAGTGCACGCCTCGGTTTTTCATTGTATGCACACATACATAAGCTCTGAAAGAGAGCACAGGAGGTAGTCGTGTTGTAACATGCAAGTCTGAATTAAACACAAGTCCTTTCCCACGCTTTTCGGAGTTTCTGTGTCTGCCTTGCAGGTCAACCCTTGGTTGGATTTGACCTCGAAATTCTCTATGGATTCCTGGGTCCTTAAAGGCCTCTGTCTGGATTTTACTTCTGCTGTTTCAGCTTCTAGCCCAAGCTTGTTTTGAGAATTCTGACTCAACTTTCATTTGGTTTCACTAATATAATTAGGGCCAATATTACAAAGACAAGGAAACTGGGGTCAGGGGAGGCAAGTAACCCCCCAGAGTCCTAACACCGGACACTGACCGAGTTGGAATTGGAATCAGGACAGCACAGGTTCAAACCTTGTGCTCTTTCCCATTCATACGGTGCCGCTTTCAGTATGTCCCTGGATCCATCTTGAAACTTAGAGCTTATCATGATCTTAGGAATACACGATCAGGGAGAGTCAAATGAAAATCTTGCTGTGTGTGGTCTTAATAACAAAATCTTTTTTCCTTCCTCACCTCACTATCCCATAAGTCTCCTACTGATCCTTCCATCTCCCTCTCTTTCCAAATTGGTTCTTTCTTCCCCCATCTCATGTCTGGCATCAGACTAAACTGCATACCTATGCAT
The DNA here is from genome assembly GCF_003676395.1 of Aethalodelphis obliquidens. Lineage (NCBI taxonomy): Eukaryota > Metazoa > Chordata > Mammalia > Artiodactyla > Delphinidae > Aethalodelphis > Aethalodelphis obliquidens. The sequence goes on along the minus strand of NW_020837985.1, from coordinate 11,695,072 downwards.
TTTTCATCAATCTGGCAAGTTTCTTAAACACTTGGTATAAACACATCACCACCATATAATTATGAATAGCATCAACCCCGGGTATGATTCTGCTACAAAAGAGTCAGCGTGTTGTACAATTTTTTTCTCTCTCTCTCCTTTGTTCTGAAAGCGATTTTAAAGCATTCCTCATATACGTATACGTTAACATCGTTATTCTTCATGCTCTTCAGCCATTCATCTCGGAGCTGCCTTCACTCAGCTCTCTCACAGATGAGGATATTTGATTATATCAGTTCTCATTCTCAAGAGAAATGAGCAAGAAAGAACCCACACGGTGGTCATACAAATAGACATCTGGGGTGAGGCGTGGTTCACAGCCGGCAGGTAGGTCAGAATTCTGCTTTCCTTTTATGATCTTCTGCAAATTATGGGGAAATGACCAGCTGTTTTAAAATGCTCAGGATAATACAGGTAACACATTATAGCTGGTTCTCCGACTGTACCAGACCCTGTACTTGCTGCTTTTTAATGTTTTTGTTTTTTAATCTACTTCAATCCTCAGGCTCACTCTATGAGATAACTTTTCTTCTCACTTGCTGAGAAAACCGAGCTTCAAATGCTGAAGTAGCTGCTTCAATGCCACACGCTGCTAAATGGCATTGCTGATACTCAAATGCAAATCCATTTACTCCAAAAATTTGATTGGTGTTTGTCCGTGTGTCACCCACAAATATAGGGGTGAAGCTAAATAAAATGGAACGCAATGAATGCAGACTTTTTTTTTAAGTTGCTTATGACACACCCGTGTCTGTACATCTTGCCTGGATTTCTGCCATTATGTAATTACCTTCGTGAACATTTTCTGAGTTGGCAATTTCTCCTCTCTCAGCCCTTTTGAGGAATATCTGAGAAGCTATACAGATTCCCTTACAGTTGAACTACATTAATATGTTTAATTAACATTAAGCAGCATTAACTCAGTAGTTGGTGTTTGACACTGGGAAAACTTGCTTCCCCTGTGCTACAAAATTTCAGGACTTGTGAGGGTTTGACCCAATGTATGCTGCTTGACTATGCAAGAGGTCTTAACGTCTGGTGATCCTGGATGCCGCAGTCTGTCTCCAGTGACGGTCATACCTCTCCCAAGCCTGCCCTTTCTGGATCTGTGAGTCCATCAGTGTTCGGGGCTGGATTCAACAGCAGGCTGGCTGTTCTCACTCCAAGACCTGTGGTGCATAGGTCACGTGCCTCGCCCAGCACCTGCTTCTGCTCTTGATCTCTTAACCTTCTCATCACTAGACCATCCTCTCAGTGTTCTGAGAGTCGAGGCATCTCTGCCTCTCAAGCTGTTTCTCCCTAACCGGTCTATGGATTCTTTCCCGGAAGCACCCCCCGTCGCACAGGGCAGGGGCTCTGCTATTAGGAATTGTCTGCAGCGTCTGATGAAGGCTGAACCAAGGCCAGGGCAACCGCTGGATGGGCCAGACCAGATGAAGTTGGGAAACACGGGTCCAGACAGGTACTCAAGATGGTGCAAAAGTGAGGGCTGGGGCAAAATCAGCTGATCAGAGTGGGTGACTCAGAGATGTGGACATAGGAAGGTGAGTCCAAAGGCAGATTCTAACCTGGGAGCCGTCGTATTTGCTGTTATCCCACTGGCTGAAAAGTTGCACGGCCAAGCTCAGGGGCAGGGTGGTAGGAAATACCCCAGGGCGTGGACACAGAGAAGTGTGAACATCGGGAGGCATCAATGGAACAATCTACCAGCGGAGCAGAGTGAATTCAGAAGTGGCTCCACTGTCTCAGATACCAGGTCTCAGGACTAGACAGAAACCCTAAAAGACAGAGAATGAACGAGAAAGGTCTGGAAAGGGCTGAGAAGTGACATGCAGTGCAACCCAGAGCCAAAGTGTTCAGGGTCCAGCCTCGGAGTCTGGAGTTGGAAAGAGTCAGAAAGCCACTGGTGTGGATGAAAAGATATTTGGGATCCGCAGCCAGGGAACTAAGCCGTGCCATGGTGAGAGGGGAAGGAAGAGGCTGGCTTCCCGGGAGCACCAGTTAGGTAATTAAAGCTGGCAGGAAGGAAAGGAGGTCTGAGCACAGCTATGATCTATTCCTGAACGTGTTCACAGGAATTAGTAAAATGATTCCCACTGAAATGCCTGGAAAAGGAAGCACCTGGCTCTCCCCCTGACACTTTCCAAAACTGCAAAACACCAAAGAAGCAAACAAGTTAATCTCCGAGAATGTCTCTGATAAATAACAGCGTTGCTATACAGTCAGCTGTAATCACCACAAAACTACAAATTCAATCCATCTTCACTCATTTAGAATGATTACTGAGCACCTACGATATACCAGGCACTGTAAATGTGCTATGCCTGCTATGCTGTAGAATGTTCACTCCCAGGAGGGCTATATATCCCATCTATAATACCCTTCTTTTAGCACAAGTCATTATTCTTCCCCAATATTACTGAAACAGCCCCTCCCCTCCCCTGAGAATCACCTTCTGGGTGGGAAACAAGATATGGGAAAAACATTTTCTTTTATGTTCCTCTAAGTGGGATTCATTCACGTTTCTATGTAAACAACAGAGCACCATCTTCAATTCAAATGCCTCTGCACTTATTTAGTTTTTTTAATGAGATATAGTTGATTTACAATACTATGTTAGTTTCAGGTGTACAACATAGTGATTTGATATTTTTATAGATTATACATTTAAAATTATTATGAAATAATGGCTCTATCTTCCTGTGCTGTACAATATATCATTGTAGCTTATTTATTTATTATTTTTTTGGTGGTACATGGGCCTCTCACTGCTGCAGAGCACAGGCTCTGGACGCGCAGGCCCAGCTGCCATGGCTCACGGGCCCAGCCGCCCCGTGGCATGTGGGGTCCTCCCAGACCGGGGCATGAACCCGCGTCCCCTGCATTGGCAGGCGGACTCTCAACCACTGCGACACCAGGGAAGCCCAAGCTTCTTTATTTTTTACCTAGTAGTTTGTATCTCTTAATCCCTTACCCTTCCCTTGCCCCCACTTCCCTCTCCCCACTGGTAACCACTAGTTTGTTCTCTGTATCTGTGAGTCTGTTTCTGTTTTGTTACATTCATTCTTTTTTTTTTTTTAGATTCCGCATATAAGTGATAACATAGAGTATCTGTCTTTCTCTGTCTGACTTATTTCGCTAAGCATACTACCCTCCAGGTCCATCCACGTTGTTGCAAATGGCAAAATGGCATTCTTCTTATGGTTGAGTAATATTCCATTGTGCACTGCACTAATTTAGTTTTTATAGAAAAAGTCAGCTCTGGAAATCCTCAGTGTAGGCACAGCTCAGAATTTCATCATTAGGAAAATGGACAGGCTGAAATCAGCTAAGACTTTAGCTATAAGCCTATAATAATATCAAACAGTGATTGATGGCAGTGATATTTAGGGAAGAGGGAAATGTATTCTACTTGGATGCACTGGTCTTCTAAATCTTACTCTTCCTTGGCTTGTTGCTTAAACAAAACTAATGCTTATAGATTATTAACAACTTACACAGCAATTAAAATACTTATATTTTATAGAAAAATCAATATCTGCTTGCTTTTGGTTTATTTCAACAGACTCAGTTACTTACACATAAGAGTAATTTAATTATGTGCCATAAGATGCAAAACCTAAATTGGAGAAGGAAGCCAGGGAGGCCTGAAGGCTAGCACAGAATCTTCAGAACTCCATCTGGAAGACCTCACAGTTTCACACAGACCATCAGTAACATAATTACATTGATCTAGAAGTTTCTTCAAAACTATTTCATATTTTGTTTGGTTTTTGTTTTTTCAATTTACCAGTGAAGGTAGTTTCTCATTTCTAGAATACCCTCACCTAGGGTAGGTTGTGTATCCTTCCTATATCTCTTATTACTATCAGAGCACATAATCACCGTGTTTTTGTTTGTTTCTGTTTTGCCCACACACACTCCAGACTCTGAGCTCCTTGAGATTAGCAGTTATATATTATTGTTTTCAAATCACAGTCCCTATCAGAGATCTGGTACACAGTAGTTGTTTAGTGAATGTTCTCAGAAAGAAAATTAAAGTACGTGTCCAGCATGTCCAGGGGATATGTGTTTTTGCGTGTCCTCCATAAACTAAAGCTTATACGGTAAGGTTTCTAAGGCTGACTATAGAAATGCCTAAATAAAAGGGGTGGAAAACACATAATCCAGACACATAAATACGATATTTTCTTTTCTGAATTATGTTTTATTTAAAATAACAAGTGGGACAGCTAACTCTCACCTCTGAGAAGAGCTTAGGAGAACACGGCTGCAGAACCTGCTGAGCTCTGTTCCAGAGCGTCTCAATGACCTCTTGTGATGACTAGAGCAGAGATGGCGCAGAGGGATGTTATGGGGATGGGGGTGGTGGGGGGGATGAAGGGTGATCAAGAAATTTAGGAGTACTGTCATTCCTGTAGTACCCAAAGTCTGTAATATCATTTAAATACAAATTTGATCACATCTACACGCATACAGGACTCCCATCATATGTAACACCTATTAATCTGCCCATAGAATGTCTGCGTGCTTGGGGAAACACTATTTTCAGCCTTTGTTATCAATCCCTATGTTTAAAAATCTTTCTATTCTTTCCTCTCTGGAGAGTGTTGCTTTATCTCATCTGTGTTTTCAGAAATTGAAAACTCACATTTAAGTCCTGAATTTCCCAAGAGGCTTGTACGGTTGGCATTGGAAGCTGTGTGGTACCTTTATCAGAGGGAGGTGTCAACTGTGTCTCTACAAATCACACCCAGATGAAGTTTGCTTCCAAAAGCCACCATTGCTTTTGGCAGACAGCACAACTCAACTATGACTGCTAACTCTGAAAACAGCACCCTTGCTCTTGGTGACCAGTAGGGTGGTGGAGACAGTGCAAGTATAAAATACACCACCAGCCTCTATCAGAGTAATGTGCTCTGCAATTAACCTGGAAGCTTCCTACTAGCACTGGTGGCTAATTTGGAGATGGGGGTTAACCCTTCACTACAAGGAATATACCTTTAGCTTAGACTAAAGCTTCTTTTTCCTGAGGATCTTTTTTTTTTTTTTTCTTTTTTTGGCGGTACGCGGGCCTCTCACTGTTGTGGCCTCTCCCGTTGCGGAGCACAGGCTCCGGACGCGCAGGCTCAGCGGCCATGGCTCACGGGCCCAGCCGCTCCGCGGCATGTGGGATCTTCCCGGACCAGGGCACGAACCCATGTCCCCTGCGTCGGCAGGCGGACTCTCAACCACTGTGCCACCAGGGAAGCCCATCCTGAGGATCTTTTTACAGCAGCCATAATTACTTTCCTATGCAAAGCTTAAAACATAGCTTAGCTGAACAAACAAGGTTAAACACACTGAGAGTAAGTTTATTTATCGAAAAGAATTAAACAGATCTAGCCTTAACTCTGGACTCTGTTATTTAATATTTGTATCACACTGGACATGCCTCCCTTCTCTCAATAGAACTGGATTAACAAAATATATCTCAGGGTTTTTCTAAAAGGATGTAGTAACATGAGGAACATACAGGTCCTGGCATTGCATACAGCACAACACATGATAGATCTATTCACCTAATTCCCTGACACTCACCCAAGAGAAACTAGGGTGGATTACAGTAAACAATACAATGAGATATTGGTGAATGGATAGAAAACACAATGGCAATGCAATGAGAAGAAAGAAAACATGTCATCAGTGATTACAGATGTCCTATAACAAACTGCCCAATCAAGGCATCTGGGAGCCAGAGAGAAGACATTCAGGGTAAAATGGTTTTAGATTAAAACATCTAGGGCTTCCCTGGTGGCGCAGTGGTTGAGAGTCCGCCTGCCGATGCAGGGGACACGGGTTCGTGCCCCGGTCCGGGAAGATCCCACATGCCGCGGAGCGGCTGGGCCCGTGAGCCATGGCCGCTGAGCCTGCCCGTCCGGAGCCTGTGCTCCGCAACGAGAGAGGCCACAACAGTGAGAGGCCCACGTACCGCAAACAAACAAACAAACAAACAAAAAAATACATCTAGGAGTCAACTTCAACCTCACAGGATCCTGAATCCTTGTCAACTCATCACCGCCACAATCACCATCATCTTCATCATCATGGTTGCTCAGATCTCCAGGCTCTTAAAAATTCACAAAATCCTTTCTCCCACTTGACGGTCACAAGAGCCCTGAGATTTAGATGGGTCTGTATTGTCCTTCAACTACAGAGTAAAACTGTGAGGCTCAGAGAGGTTGGGAGGCTGTCCAAAAGCACAGAGCAAATGTCAGAACTGAGATTCCACCTCTGGTCTTATGATAGCCACTCAGTTCGTCTTCTCAGTCCTATGCTGCCCCCAAGTCTACAATCACCCTGCATGTCAAGGAACCCCTACTTTAGAGTGTGACTTCCCTCAGGAATTAGTAACAGTGATTCATTCCCGTGACACAGCTCCCAGTTTCCTCCATGATCTCCGCTTCTATCCTTAAAAATGTTCCTACAAAGACTCCTTCAATTGCTGAGGAAATCAGCTTCCTAACTTGCTATTAATTACTCGCAAGGACTCTGGCCTATTACAAAGTATCAACACAAGGCGGAGTTTCTCTGTTAATTTATTTCCTTCCTTCATTCTGTATTCTAGCTGATGGACCCTCTTGGCATTATAAATCCAGAGCAAGTAATTAACAACTACACTTTGAACCCAATTCTCTGGCTTTTTCTCTTCCTAACTACCTCTGCCTCCTTTGATTTGGTTCATTTTCTTAATTAACTATGTGCCTGCCAGACTTGTTTCCTTGTGTCTGTGTAAACTGGGGAGCTTTGGAAGCATGAGAGTGAGGCTGACTTCACAGCAAAGGGGCAAAACAAGGTCATGGCCACAACCACAGCAGCGTGAACCCCAAGCAAGAGCAATTAACACCAACTAAAGCCACTATAACAAAATCACCACTAACTAAGCAATCACCGCATCCCTCACTTCTCATCCTCACCATCCCCTGCGAGGGAGGTACCTGTATCATGCCCCCTTCAGTGATGCGCAATTAGCCTCAGGGGAGGTAAGTGGTCTGCTCAAGATCCCTCAGCTAGGAAGTCACTTCAAAACTGTTTTCTGTCCTACTAAGATGTTCTTAGAGATGGCCTCAAAGTTGGGTGAACAGCAGTCCAGGATAGAGTGTCCAGTGAGGCACATGGGACTCAGGCCAAACTACAGGTGGCCCTAAGAGGGTGAATGCAACTCAGTAGGCAGGTAGAGAAACAGGCACAGAGGAGCTGGGCTCCTTCCCAAACCCATCAATTCTGGTTGACGAGTCTCTCTGGAGCTGACCTCATGCAGAGCTTGGTGGTACAAGGAACAGAATCTGGGACACAGAACCATGACCAGCAAGCAATAGGCAATTTTTCAAGACTGCAGACACCTAAATGAATCCAAAGTAAAAATGTCAGTCCCAGTGGAGGACTAGAGAAACTCAAGTAACCAAGACAGAAGCCAGGCCATATGGCAGGGCTTCAGGAAAAGTGTCCCGATTCCCGTGGGGCAAGTTGGCCACCAGGCCCACAAAACAGAGGTGGTCAAGCTTCCAGATGGCAGAGAGACACTGCAGGACAGAGGCTCACACCGCAGCCCTTCGGGTCAGACAGTTCTGAGCCTAATCTGGATTCAACTGCTGCCTTCCTGCAGCGTGTCCTTAAATTACCTAATGTATCTAGGTTCTGGTTTTCTTATCTGTAAAATTAGAAGGATGGAACCAATCTCATGATGGGAGGTGAGCTATGACACGGTGAGCTGGTGTGTTCAGAGATTTGGTCAGCAATATTAAGCTGGTTTCCACTTTGATCAGAACTCATTCTAAGACTGGATGGAGTTGGTCTTGGTGGCTGTACCATTTCCTGCTCATGTGAGCAGTTACTCAATGCTGAGGCTGAGGCCTGGTGCCTCACTCTTTCCTTGTCTGTCTCGTCCATCATTTACTGTAACAACACTTGTATGAGGAGCTTAAGAAACAACAAGTTACTGGATCATTCATTTAATTTACTTTTCTGGCTGCACTGAACTTATTAAAATGATTTATATAAGAATTTTTTATATAAAGGAATGAATTAACTTATAAAACCATTTATACCTCCCACTGCCCTATGCACTGATTATCCTCAACAGCATTTGACAATCCTGAAAGGATTGTTCATGGAGAGACATAAGCCCCCTTATGTGAGCAAGGAAGGTTCAAACACGGCAGTGCAGGCACCGCTCATTAACCCAGCTGGCTAGAGCTGGAGTGGCCTTGGCATTAGTCTAACCCCCCAAACAGAGGCTGCTAGTGGGTCACCCAGGCCACAGATCTGGTTAATGTTAGAGACAGAATCTCAACTCTCTCCTGCGTCTTTAGCTCCAGTCGTCTGTGGGGAATGCCTCAAAAATGATCATGGGAAGAAAGAAAGGAGGACCGCAAAGCTAGAATAGCCAAGGACAAGATGAACAAGCTACATCCGTGAGCTCTTTGGTGAGAAGGTCGCTGCAACGAGGGTGACACAGCTGACGGAGCCAGGGCCCCTCTTCCTGGACATACAAGTTTCTGAGTGAGGAAAGGCCTGGATATCCTGATGTTCCTGACAGGGGTTTAGAATTAGCCCAGATGAACCTGAAAGTGCCTTCCCAAGGTCTGTTGAGCTGAATACTTAATTAACCGTAACCATGGCCTTTGCCTCTCTTGTGCACCCACGTTATTCTCTGCCTCTGGAGCCATAAGGACACAGAAGGGAGGGCATCAACCCTCCTGTTTCTACACCTTGCTGAGAGTTGCTTCCTCTTGTGCTTGCGGCCAACAATTTTCCACCAAAGCAGATGGAAAATACAGCAGTAGTCAAGGCTGAGTGCAAGGCCACAGACTTCATTTGTTGGGTGTTACCTAATATGTGGTCAAATCTCAACCGATCAGAAGGCTTGGACAGGAGATTGTATTGAGCTAGAACTGCTCTACAGAGTGATTATCGATTATGTCTCTAATAGCACTGCGGCCCATTGACCGTGAATCCAGTTAGAAGTAATTATACACTTTAAACTAATGTGTCCAATGAAAGCACTGGAATTTGCAAAGGCCTCTAGGAATTCTTGCATGATCATGGAATACACCTAAAGAGAGGGGAGTTACCGAGTTTTGCCAAGGGAAGCCTTAGGCTCTGCAAAGCTCTGTTGGCGGGAAGTGTTTGTTGTTACATATGTCAGAATCCAAGAAACCTCAGGATAATGGCAGGCAGCCAAGTCCAGTAGACAGATACCAGTCACAGTGATCATCATCATAAGCTCTATCACAGCTATTATTGTATTAGGTACTTCTATGTTCCAGACATTGAGCTGAGCATTTTACAAATAACATCTGATTGATTCAATGCTCTTGAACAAAGGCTGGCAAACTACAGCCCGAGGGCCAAATTCTGTCTGCCTTGTTTTTGTAAATAATTTTATGAGAACACAGCCACAGCCTTGTATTTGCATATGGTCTATGGTGGATTTCACTATACAGTCAGAAGTTGAGTTTGGCCCAACGAATTGCATTTAGGAGAGAGCTACTCTACCTGGCCTGCCCCCTGCTGTGTTCCTAAATCTGCCTGTGAGACCTCACTTTTCCTCCCTCCAGTCAGGAGTTCTCAGCATGCTGTAGGACAAGTACTCTGATGACTGCGTTTCCAACTATGGAACGAAGAAAATACTCTGTTCAATTTAACCCATTTTCCCTAGGAGTAATTCTTAAGCGTACAAGTCACTGGAAGTTAAAAGGTAAGCCTTATTGAGGATCATGAAATCACGAACAAAACTCAATTGCCCGACTACATATAGGTAAAATAAGTTAGGTCTAGTTGATGGAATGGTAAGCAACCAATGAAAGGCATCATGGCCGTCCAATGCTTATGATGTGATGCTAAGCGAAAAGGGAATAATGTAAAAGTGAGTCTTTATAATTAAATTCAGTCGTCAACAATGATTCCACTATGATCCAGGCCTTCTGCAGATGCACCATCTGCAGTGATGAATAGATGTTCTCCACCTTCGGGAAGCTTACAGTCTAAGGGGGGAAAGGATATGGCACAAAAATCATCCAAACTACAATAACCAGAGGGAAGCAAAAGTAGGAAAGTACAGGGTACTCTGATATAGTTTAACTAAAGGAATCTAGTTTATTTTTTAAAATTTATTTATTTTAGTTATTTATTTTTGACTGCGTTGGGTCTTCGTTGCTGTGTGCAGGCATTCTCTAGTTGTGGCGAGCAGGGGCTACTCTTCGTTGCAGTGCGCGGGCTTCTCACTGTGGTGTCCTCTCTTATTGCAGTTGCAGAGCACAGGCTCTAGGTGCGTGGGCTTCAGTAGTTGTGGCCCGTGGGCTCAGTAGTTGTGGCGCACAGGCTTAGTTGCTCCGCAGCATGTGGGATCTTCCCGGACAAGGGCTCGAGCCTATGTCCCCTGCATTGGCAGGCGGATTCTGAACCACTGCACCACCAGGGAATTCTCAAGAATCTAATTTAGATTAGAGTAAGGAAAAGCTCTCTGACACATGTAGGATGCCTTGGAATCATCACGCAATAAATAGGGTGAGAGTGTGCCAGATGAGATAAAGCAGGACAGAGATTGAGCTTTGAGAGCAAACTCGGGGGGACGTTTGCAGGCATCTAGCAAATAAGGAGGATATTGATGGGAGATAAAGTCAGAGAGATGATCAGGGCCCGACTGTGTAAGACTGTGTTTGCTGTGCCCGTTAAGGACTTGAAATAGTATTCTGAAGACTCTGAAGGAGATTCTGAAGAGTGTAAGCAGTGCATAGTATGACCAGATTTACATGTTAAAACAATGTCTCTGAATGCCTGGGGAGAACAGGTCGTAGGGGAACAAAATAAAAATGTAAACATGACACATGTGTGACAAGATATGAACATAAAATGAAATTACTTTGATTTATTTTGGATGAGAGATGTTTTTTTTAATTTTCTCTATTTGAAATTCTCTTCATGTTTTCTATGTAATTACAGAGTTTTAAAAAATAATAATTCAATTATCCCCCGCCAAACAAATGTAAAAAGAAAATGCAATGAGGCCATCGTCTAGATTGCATAAAGACAATCTAGTGACCCTTCTTTGGCTGAAGGAAGCTCCCGCCCTACCAAGCCTGCAGCTCCTCCCTCCTTGGGGCTCACCTGTCCTGCCCCAAGGCTGTGGTCCTTGCTCCAAGCTCCCCTCTCCTCCAGATTGTACCCAACAAACAGCTTTTGCCATTGATTAAATGCTGCCGCGCGCCCGGAGCCATTAATCAATTTCACCAGCTGTTTACAGCTTTATTTACTATAAAGGAAGCAAGGTAGTGCCTGTAAACTCAATAGATCTAAATTAACTGCATATTCAGGAGCCAGCTTAGAAAGAATCATTGCTCTCTGACTCTAGGGGACGGAGGAAAAGAATGAACACAGAAACCAGTGACAGAGGGTGACAGAGGTTGTGACTTTCTCCCCAGTGTCCAGGGAGGTCATATCACAAAGGGCACTTACTGATCGTGTCTCTATTAACTAGGTCTTTGAGCGTAGAGTCCAGCTAAAGCCCTGCCTTGTTTGGAATCCACATTTCCTGCCATGAATCCTGTTGTCTCTCATTTCTTTCTGTCTCCTTCCCTCCACTCCTCTGCCTTGAATGGCCTTCCATCCTTTCCATTCGGTAGCAACTATTCCTCTTCCATGATAACAATTTTCTCCACATTCTTTCGTTTGTGAATGATCACAATAATCTTTCATTTGTTTATCTCTGTTTCGTGAAATCATATGCATTCTGAATTGACTAGGCAACAACTGAATGCCTGGAGAAGAAAGTAATATTTATACGCCAGGAATGGGTCATATAAATGCTTTTACACCATTGGATTTTTTTTCTTATCTGTTAGAACAACCCTGTAAGATAAACACTAATGTTCTTGTTTTAAAGATAAGACTAGAACACTCAGAGAGATGAAATACTTTGCCTAACATAACAAAAATGGCTAGTGGATGGCCCCACTGGGCTTCACCCTGATTTCCCAATACACGCTTCTCCTCAGTCATCATTCTAGGTCAGAAGCTGGGTGGTTGGCACTGTAGGGTCAAATCACTTCCAAGTATAGAGAGAAGGTGAGAAAAGGGAGATCCAGGGCCACTTGGGATACATAACCCCCCCCCCTTTTTTTTTTAACATCCTTATCGGAGTATAATTGCTTTACAATGGTGTGTTAGTTTCTGCTGTATAACAAAGTGAATCAGCTATACATATACACATATCCCCATATCCCCTCCCTCCTGCGTCTCCCTACCACCCTCCCTATCACATACTTTTAGGTGGTCAAAAAGCACAGAGCTGATCTCCCTGTGCTATGCGGCTGCTTCCCACTAGCTATTTTACAGTTGGTAGTGTATATATGTCCATGCTACTTTCTCACTTCGACCCAGTTTACCATTCCCCTTCCCCGTGACCTCAAGTCCAATCTGTACGTCTGTGTCTTTATTCCTGTCCTGTCCTTAGGTTCATCAGACCCTTTTTTTTTTTTTTTTAGATTCCATATATATGTGTTAGCATACGGTATTTGTTTTTCTCTTTCTGACTTACTTCACTCTGTATGACAGACTCTAGGTCCATCCACCTCACTACAAATAACTCAATTTCGTTCCTTTTTATGGCTGAGTAATATTCCATTGTGTACATGTGGCCACATGTTCTTTATCCATCCGTCTGTCGATGGACACTTAGGTTGCTTCCATGTCCTGGCTATTGTAAATAAGGCTGCAATGAACATTGTGGTACATGACTCTTTTTGAATTATGGTTTTCTCAGGGTACATGCTCAGTAGTGGGATGGCCGGGTTGTATGGTAGTTCCATTTTTAGTTTTTTAAGGAACCTCCATACTGTTCTCCATAGTGGCTGTATCAATTTACATTCCCACCAACAGTGCAAGAGGGTTCCCTTTTCTCCACACCCTCTCCAGCATTTATTGTTGCTAGATTTTTTGATGATGGCCATTCTGACTGGTGTGAGGTGATACCTCATTGTAGTTTTGATTTGCACTTCTCTAATGATTAGTGATGTTGAGCATCCTCTCATGTGTTTGTTGGCAATCTGTATGTCTTCTTTGGAGAAATGTCTATTTAGGTCTTCTGCCCATTTTTGGATTGGGTTGTTTGTTTTTTTGATATTGAGCTTCATGAGCTGCTTGTATATTTTGGAGATTAATCCTTTGTCAGTTGTTTCATTTGCAAATATTTTCTCCCATTCTGAGGGTTGTCTTTTTGTCTTGTTTATGGTTTCCCTTGCTGTGCAAAAGCTTTTAAGTTTCATTAGATCCCATTTGTTTATTTTTTTTTCCATTTCTCTAGGAGGTGGGTCAGAAAGGATCTTGCTGTGATTTATGTCATAGACTGTTCTGCCTATGTTCTCCTCTAAGAGTTTTATACTGGCGTTACATTTAGGTCTTTAATCCATTTTGAGCTTATTTTTGTGTATGGTGTTAGGGAGTGTTCTAGCTTCATTCTTTTACATGTAGCTGTCCAGTTTTCCCAGCACCACTTATTGAAAAGGCTGTCTTTTCTCCATTGTATATTCTTGCCTCCTTTGTCAAAGATAAGGTGACCATATGTGTGTGAGTTTATCTCTGGGCTTTCTATCCTGTTCCGTTGATCTATATTTCTGTTTTTGTGCCAGTACCACACTGTCTTGATGACTGTAGCTTTGTAGTATAGTCTGAAGTCAGGGCGCCTCCAGCTCCATTTTTCTTTCTCAAGATTGCTTTGGCTATTCGGGTTCTTTTGTGCTTCCATACAAATTGTGAAATTTTTGTTCTAGTTCTCTGAAAAATGCCAGTGGTAGCTCGATAGGGATTGCATTGGATCTGTATATTGCTTTGGGTAGTATAGTGATTTTCACAATGTTGATTCTTCCAATCCAAGAACATGGTATATCTCTCCATCTGTTTGTATTGTCTTTAATTTCTTTCATCAGTGTCTTATAATTTTCTTCATACAGGTCTTTTGTCTCCTTAGGAAGGTTTATTCCTAGGTATTTTATTCTTTTTGTTGCAGTGGCAAATGGGATTCTTTCCTTAATTTCTCTTTCAGATTTTTCGTCATTAGTGTATAGGAATGCAAGAGATTTCTGTGCATTAATTTTGTATCCTGCAACTTTACCAAACTCATTGATTAGCTCTAGTAGTTTTCTGGTAGCATCTTTAGGATTCTCTATGTATAGTATCATGTCATCTGCAAACAGTGACAGTTTTACTTCTTCTTTTCCAATTTGTATTCCTTTTATTTCTTTTTCTTCTCTGATTCCTGTGGCTAAAACTTCCAAAACTATGTTGAATAATAGCAGTGAGAGTGGGCAACCTTGTCTTGTTCCTGATGTTAGAGGAAATGGTTTCAGTTTTTCCCCATAAGATGGTGGAGTAGTAAGATGTGGACATCACCTTCCTCCCCACAAATACATCAAAAATACATCTACATGTGGAACAACTCCTACAGAACACCTTCTGAATGCTGGCAGAAGACCTCAGACTTCCCAAAAGGCAAGAAACTCTCCACGTACCGGGGTAGGGCAAAAGAAAAAACAGAGACAAAAGAATAGGGACTGGACCTGCACCTCTGAGAGGGAGCCATGAAGGAGGAAAGGTTTCCACACACTAGGAAGCCCCTTCACTGGCAGAAACAGGGGGTGGCCGGCAGGGGGTGAGCTTCGGAGCCACAGAGGAGAGCGCAGCAACAGGGGTGCAGAGGGCAACGCGGAGAGATCCCCTCCCAGAGGATCAGTGCCGACCAGCACTCACCAACCCAAGAGGCTTTGCTCACCCACCAGGGCGGGCGGGGCTGGGAGCTGAGGCTCGGGCTTCGGAGGTCAGATCCCAGGGAGAGGACTGGGGTTGGCTGCGTGAACACAGCCTGAAGGGGGCTAGTGCACCACAGCCAGCCGGGAGGGAGTCTGGGAAAATGTCTGGACATGCCGAAGAGGCAAGAGACTTGTTCTTCTCTCTTTGTTTCCTGGTGCGCAAGGAGAGGGGATTAAGAGCGCTGCTTAAAGGAGCTCCAGAGACCGGCGCGAGCCGCGGCTAAAAGTGCGGACCCCAGAGACAGGTATGAGACGCTAAGGCTGCTGCTGCCGCCACCAACAAGCCTGTGTGTGAGCACAGGACATTATCCACACCTCCCCTCCTGGGAGCCTGTGCAGCCCGCCACTGCCAGGGTCCCGGGATCCAGGGACAACTTCCCTGTGAGAACACATGGCGTACTTCAGGCTGGTGCAACGTCACGTTGGCCTCTGCCGCCGCAGGCTCACCCCGCATTCCAATATGACTACCATAACCCCCTTTTGCTATTTTGTCTGATGTCAATCCAGAGCCCCTGCCTAAAGATGCCTTCATGGCCCACCTCTCTCAGCCCATCCTTTTTCTGACTCCCTCTCACCTCTTCCAAACTCCCACTGTCACTACTGTACAGTCTAGACTTTAACACCTCAAAAGGCTTGCAAAACCCCCAAACAAACCCTGCCTTTACCTAGGTTATTTCTTCTGAAATGTTATGGTCTCCTTGCCTCTCTGGCAAATCTCTACAGAGCTTCCAGGCCTATCTCTGCCACTTACTTGAAAACATACCTTATCCCTTCCACCCTTTCCTGCCTTAGGAAGGGTTAACCATCCCGGTTCTCAGCACCTGAAGCCACTGCACCTATCACTCTGTTGTATTTACCCTCGGGTCCCTGCCACACAGAGATGTGGCTGGCACGGAATTTGTGCTCAGTCGCTCTTTTGAAGCACACGAAAGCAGGAAAGTCTCTGTCCCTCAAACACACCGGGGAGACAGGCCTTAAACACACGCAGAGCCATGAGACAGAAAAACAAGCACATAAGTTCACATCATCACAAAATTATTACCTTTTCCAAAGACGACAACCTCGTCTTTTTCAAAGTGTCATGACATCAGGCAACATAGCAACAGGAGGTTATTTATCCCAAGCCCCTGTGGTTTTCCCTTCTCTCGCCTTCTGTGCATACTTTCGTTCCTGGCAAGCTAAACAGGAGCAGATGGATTGTACAGCACCCTTTGCTTCCTCCGAAGTCTGAATCCAGTGCAAACTCCAGTCACTACGTAATTACACGCGCTTGCTATTTTCACACCCTTCCCACCCCAAGCTAAAAATGCTCACATTGGGCTTCCCTGGTGGCGCAGTGGTTGAGAGTCTGCCTGCCGATGCAGGGGACACGGGTTCGTGCCCGGGTCCGGGAAGATCCCACATGCCGCGGAGCAGCTGGGCCCATGAGCCATGGCCGCTGAGCCTGCGCGTCTGGAGCCTGTGCTCCGCAACAGGAGAGGCCACAACAGTGAGAGGCCCGCGTACCACAAAAAAAAAAAAAAAAAAAGGAAATAAAAATGCTCATGTTCATCCTCCTGCATGGCATCATCATGACCCGCCACCAGCCTCTGAGGGCAGAGATTCCCAGTGCTAACAGAGTTCTTGTGCCTGTCATCTGCACTGACCCACAGGATCCGGTCTGCCAGGGCTTCCCAGGATGCTCAACCCTTTCCCACAGATGCTGCTGAAACTGTCTACAGCCCAGGTGTATGAACCCCCAAGGAACTGACTCTCTGGGTACAATTTATAAACAACAAACGGTAGTCCTGACATCTCTTGATCCAGACTGGACAACAGACAGCAATTATGACTCGTCAAAAAGAGTTTTACCTGGTGCTCAGGACTGTACTCCTCAATTTTTAGGTTGTTCTTGTTACTCATGCCTCTTGACTCTTCTGCAAATATGAACCTCATGATAAACAGATGCCGAGAGGGTGTTTTGTTTATCAACGTGGTGGTAAAGATGACAAGCTATGCAGTCAGCCAAAGCAGGGTTCAGCTCCAAGCTCGGGTGTTCTCCAAGCACTTGATTTGAGAAGTTATTTAACCTCTTTCAAATTCAGTTTTCCTCTAAAATAGAGTTGTCATATGATCCAGCAATCCCACTCCTGGGCATAGATGTGGACCAAACTATAATTCGAAAAGATATGTGCACCCCTCTGTTCATAGCAGCATTATTCACAATAGTCAAGACATGGACACAACCTAAATGTCCATCGACAGATGAATGGATAAAGAAGAAGTGGTACATATATACAATGGAATACTATTCAGCCATAAGAAAGAATGAAATAATGCCATTTGTAGCAACATAGATGGACCTAGAGATGATCATACTAAGTGAAGTAAGTCAGACAGAGAAAGACAAATACCATATGATATCACTTGTATGTGGGACCTAAAATATGACACAAATGGACTTATCGGTGAAACAGAAACAGACTCACAGACGTAGAGAATAGACTTGTGGTTGCCAAGGGTTGGGGGAACAGATGGGTTGGGAGTTTCGGATTAGCAGATGCAAACTATCATACATAGAATGGATAAATAACAAGGTCCTACTGTACAGCACATGGAACTATATTCAATATCCTGTGGTAAGGGGGCCTCCCTGGTGGTGCAGTGGTTAAGAATCCGCCTGCCAATGCAGGGGACACGGGTTCGAGCCCTGGTCCGGGAAGATCCCACATGCCGCGGAGCAACTAAACCCATGCGCCACAACTACTGAGCCTGCACTCTAGAGCCTGTGAGCCAC
This sequence comes from Aethalodelphis obliquidens, assembly GCF_003676395.1. Lineage (NCBI taxonomy): Eukaryota > Metazoa > Chordata > Mammalia > Artiodactyla > Delphinidae > Aethalodelphis > Aethalodelphis obliquidens. The sequence goes on along the minus strand of NW_020837985.1, from coordinate 11,677,414 downwards.
AACTACTGAGCCCACGTGCCACAACTACTGAGCCTGCACTCTAGAGCCTGTGAGCCACAACTACTGAGCCCACGTGCCACAACTACTGAGCCTGTGCTCTAGAGCCCGGGAGCCACAACAAGAGAAGCCACTGCAATGAGATGCCCACACACCACAACAAACAGTAGCCCCCGCTCACCGCAACTAGAGAGAAAGCCTGCACGCAGCAGCGAAGACCCAACGCAGCCAAAAATAAGTAAATAAATACAATTTTAAAAAACCAAAAAACAAAAAAACACATTCCTAATCATCAACCTAGCAATAACATTGGAAGAAATCTATCCTAGGAAATGCCTCCCTGCCCCCACTGGAAATAAGACAAGCTATGTGCTGGAGTTGTTACATACAAGTGCAAAAATTCTTGGAGGAACATAATGTCTAACAGAAAGAGAAGACTTCATTAAAGTCAGTGGCATGCTAGGTAGGCATTAGGAAATGTTCTTATAAAGATGCTGCAGACACATGAAAAAATTACCACGTTGAGTTTCCAGAGTGAGATGGAAAATTGTATACAGTCTGATTGCAATAGTGTAAAATTATATAGGCATTTGGACAAGCCAAGAAATGAACCTGCAAGAATGAAAATCATCATTTTAGGCTGATGAGATGGAGGGTGATTGGAGGTCTATTTTCTCTTCTGTTGTGACACTATCTTTACTGTGAAGAAAGGGAAACAAAAGTAAGCACCTTCCGCTACTCAAGTTTTGACCTCAGCTTTAGCTAAAGCGATCTCTTCTCTTGCAGGGAGATGGGGCCTGAGTGCCAGGCGATGGTAACAGTAATCAGAACTTTCCCAGGCGTAATAACCCCCTTTTGAGACAAACTCTCTTTCTTTAAACAAGATACAACAATCCTCTAAAGATGACGGTCCTCCCTCACTCTCCTCTTTGTTGCCTCCGGGCCATTTTTGTCACCGAAGCAATCGTTCTAAAGCATATGTCTGGGGCTTCCCTGGTGGCGCAGTGGTTGAGGGTCCGCCTGCCGATGCAAGGGACACGGGTTTGTGCCCCGGTCCGGGAGGATCCCACATGCCGCGGAGTGGCTGGGCCCGTGAGCCATGGCCGCTGAGCCTGCGTGTCTGGAGCCTGTGCTCCGCAACGGGAGAGGCCACAGCAGCGAGAGGCCCGCGTACCGCAAAAAAAAAAAAAGCATATGTCTGATCACTCTTCTCCGGCCACAAGACACTTAGCTGGTGTCATGGGCTTCTGATAAAGTCCAGAAGCTCTCAGGCAGCTCTGCTCCCGCCATCCCACTATGTCCAGTCCTCAACCACACCTGTGCTCTCACCTCCAGGCCTTTGCTCACGCCATTCCTTCTGCCCCAAATTCTCTCCCTCAGATGTCCTCTCTCAAGTTTCATCTTAAAAGTGAATTCTTGACATCTCAGCATGCCCTGCCTTGCCCAACACAAATACACAAGCCAGTGCATGAACCCACACACATGTCCTTTCTCAATGCTCCTGCTATCACGTTTTTCATGGCACCTAATATACACGTGGCAATTAGCTGGGTAGTGGGGTGATATTTTCTGAAACATGAAGGGACTTTCTTCTCTTTGGTATTTTCTTGAAATTATTTCCTACCTATTGAGCCAGAGGCTTCTGTATCTTTGGGGAGGTTTAGAATTGCCAGCATGTACAGGAGGAAAATCATCATGATCATGGGCTCCCACAGTGGGTACCAAGACCTCCTTTCAAAAGGCCACATGGGACCAAGCATAACAGGGTAGCCCCCAGACTGTAGGAAAGACTGTCCAACTCTGGGGCTCTGTACTGAAGTTCCAGTGCCGCTGGAACAAATTACCATAGGGTCAGCGCCCAAAACATACCCACTGATGATTTCACAGCTCTGAAGGTCAGAAGCCTGGAGACAGGGTGGCTCAGCAGGCGCCTCTGTTTAGGGGGTCACAAGGTCAAAATCAAGATGTCAGCGGGGCTGTCTTCTTTCCTAGAGGCTCTGGTGGTCAACCTCCCTCCGACCGCATTCAGGTCACTGGCCACATTCAATTCCTCACCCCCACTGCCTTGCTGAGCGTCAGCAGAGCCAGGTTTTGCTCCTAGAGGTAGCCCACAGCGCTCCACGTGCTCTCCCTGTGACCCCCCTCCGACAACAGTGGGTCGCGTCCTGCTCACACTTTGAATTTCTCTGACTTCTCCTTCTGCTGCATCTCTTTTACTGCAGCCAGAGAAAGTCCTCTGCTTTTAAGGGCTCATGCGATGAGACTGATAACCCAGGATCTCTCCTGATCGAAAGGTCCATACCCTTTACTACATCAGCAAGGTCTCATTTGCCGTGTAAAGCAACACATTCACAGGATGTGGGGGTTGGAGCAAAGACATGTCAGGGGCTGTTCTGTCTACCACGGGCTGCAAAGACCAGAAGATGTTCATGAACCCCTTTCCTAAACAACCACAAGGTCACATCAGCCTCCAACAACAAAGTCTTCTTTAAATTGGAAGCAAGGGATGTGTGTCCTCTGTAAGCCGGAGCGTTATCTGGGCTAAAGAAGCTGTTACAATGTTTCTCTGCATCAGACTCGGACTCGGTTTGCTCACAGAATTGTACCACCATTTTTTTTCTTCTACCCAACACATGCTGGCTCATGAGGAAAAAAAATGAAAACTTTAGTTAAAAGGAATATATCAGTTATAATTGATTGCCTTTAAAGCAAGGCTGATTTTATCAGGCTTCCAAGATTTTGTAAAGAACATATGAAATTATGTCCAAAATAGCCTGACACATCGAAAATAGCTATCATTTAAACTTCTGAGTGGATTTCATGGTAAAAAAGTTCACCATGACCTATAAAAGGAAGGAGGCTTGTGGAGACCCATCCTAGAATAAGAGAGGAAATGATCAGTGGAAATTCTGGGAACTACATTCCTAGAATGTACGTGTAGGGACCACGATGGTGAGTATCCTGGGAGATTTGAGGACCTTTGTCATCTCCACTCCTGGAGAGGGAGGGAAGCATGCCTTTGGTTCTTTCCTATTGATCTTGTCTCTTTACTCATTTGGATCATTAGACAGAACCTTTAAACAAAAGGAGACTCTTATCCTAGCTTTGAAAATATCAGGAAGAAGAAGAAATGGAGAATCTGGGGACCACAGCCCAGGCCAAAGCCAATGTGAGTGAAGAGAAACTCCATGTTTACAGTGGGTGGAGACAGTATCAGGAGTGGAGAATAGACTTGGTCTCCAGGTCGGAGAACTTCTATGAGACAATAAAGGCTGGAGAAGGGTTTGGGACAGGGGAGAGGGTACGGGGATCCCTGGATTTAGTCTTTATCTGACCACTGACTGGCATAAATACACCAAAGACACATACATTTTCCACACTGAAAACAAAGATATTCAGATGTATATTCATTCATTCCTTTTTACCTCATATTAATTCTGAGCGGTTCATCCTATCTCGCAGGGGTTAGAGCAAGCCCATGAAGGGCACTGGACTGGCAGGAGTCTATGGATCAGAACGATTAAGCAAAAGATAGAACACAAAAGAGACACAGTGCTCTCACCCGCCAGGCTGTGTGGAATCATTGCTGAAACCCACTACATGTTTCAAGTGCAGGGACTGCAGAGCTCAGTTCCCCTGAGGCACTATGATTTTTCTCTGTTTGTGAGGGAAAAATGAAGAGTAAGCAAAATTAGTACATTATTTTATATCCAATACATTTAGAATCGTTATGTTGATCAATGGAGGCTAAAATACACTTCAGGCTCCACTTCTGTCGCATTTGCAGGATTTGAATGATGCATAATGACATGGATTCAGGCTCAGAACAACAAAATTCAGGTCGGAGATTAACTGGGTAAATGTTTCACTGTTTGATAGAAAAAGCAGATAATTTGATTCCCAAGTTTCAGTAAAAGGAAGGCACGACAATGAGGGAAGATGGAAAACCCCAGCATGTTTTTTTCTTCTGATATGTTTACACAGCCCCTAGCTAAAAGCAGTGGGTTAACTATCAAAGTCAGCATATATTTTTGCATTATGTGTAAGAACAGAAAGTTGTTTGGGGCCATAAATTATTAACCTGAAGGGGGAAAGCGCCAGCACGCCCACCCCTTCTGCTGGTATTTGCGACGCTCAGAGATTGTGCTATGTACGAACTCTCGGTGTTCCCTCCTTTGCTGAAAGATGTCAGGCTGTGCTGTGGTGGCAAAGGCTGCTGGTTCGCAAACTGTCCCTGGTACATGGAGGGCAAGGAGAGATGGAAGAAAGAGGCAGCCACCCCAGATGAGTAGGTGGCAGGTTGAGTAAGTACAGAACTTGTAAATGAGGCTTGTCTTGAGCTGCAAGATGAGTACACCTCCACACCCACCCGCCACAGTCTTAAAAGTTTACAGAGAGGACTTAACAGGGTTCAGTCACATAGACTGTCCAGAGGGTCTCAACAAAACCTTACTGCCTCAAGGCTGTGCCCTTGAAACAGCTCCTAGTGTGGGAACAATGGGCAGAGCATACATTCCAAGGACAGGCGAGGGGCCAAGGAGCCTCCAGTTGCCCTGGTCTAGCTCATGGGTCAACCATCAGTCATGTCCTCCTCCAGCAAAGACACAGGAGTGGAAGTCCAGAGATGTGGTTTCTCAGGCCAGTTCTGCCAAGTGGCATCACCTTGGGCACATCAGGTGGGACAGGATGATCTCAGGTCACTTCCAGCCAGCCAGCCAGCCAGCTTTCTACACATCCCTTTGCAATTATTGTGCCAGATGCAATGTGAAAGACTGGAGAAACAGAAATCAACAGTCACGGTCCCTCCTTGCTTTCTAAAAACTTACCAACTAGATGAGACACAGACATGGAAACTACCGTACAGTGGGATCATCACGGTTCAGACCAGACTAGCAGTCAACCCACGGAGCTCTGCAGAAAGACTGCATTCAGACCCCAGGAATACACTTACTAGTCTCTGAGACATGAGGCAAGTTACTTAACCTCTCTGAACCTGTGTTTCCCAACTATAAAATGCATGGGAGAGCCAAATGGTCACATTACATTCCTTAGGCCTTTTATGGGGATTGGATAAAATAATACAGGTAAAGAGTTTATCCCAGATGCTGGTAGCAAATGGCAATTACTTATCCTGTTGCATCATCATCATTATTATTATTGTCATTATCATCAATAATAATAGTATCATTTAGAGTTTGAGATCTGCTCCGACTGGAAAAATTTCCTTTTACATTGGCTTCCGGCAAAAATTCTCCTTCCACAGTAAAGAGATCGTGGCTATCAGCTGTTCCTGATGCAAGCAGGCATTTCACAATAAGGTGACCCACTTCATGCTGCATCAGATTGAGGAACCCTGCTCCCTGGGGGCTCACGCTGCTCTTATTGTCCCACCCACTTGGATCATTAAGGTGAAGAAACCTCAGGATTGTTACCTGAGCAGAAGCAAGAAGAACTACAATCCTGCAGCCTGTGGAATGAAAACCACATTCACAGAAAGATAGACAAGATGAAAAGGCAGAGGGCTATGTACCAGATGAAGGAACAAGATAAAAGCCCAGAAAAACAACTGAATGAAGTGGAGATAGGCAACCTTCCAGAAAAAGAATTCAGAATAATGATAGTGAAGATGATCCAGGACCTCAGAAAAAGAATGGAGGCAAAGATGGAGAAGATGCAAGAAATGTTTAACAAAGACTTATAGAAGAATTAAAGGACAAACACCTAGAAGAATGAAAGAACAAACAAACAGAGATGAACAATACAATAACTGAAATGAAAAATACACTAAAAGGAATCAACAGCATAATAACTGAGGCAGAAGAACGGATAAGTGACCTGGAGGACAAAATGGTGGAATTCACTGCCATGGAACAGAATAAAGAAAAAAGAATGAAAAGAAATGAAGACAGCCTAAGAGACCTGTGGGACAACATTAAATGCACCAACATTTGCATTATAGGGTCCCAGAAGGAGAAGAGAGAGAGGAAGGAGCAGAGAAAATATTTGAAGAGATTATAGTTGAAAACTTCCCTAACATGGGAAAGGAAATAGCCACCCAAGTCCAGGAAGTGCAGACAGTCCCAGGCAAGATAAACCCAAGGAGAAACATGCCGAGACACATAGTAATCAAATTGACCAAAATAAAAGACAAAGAAAAATTATTAAAAGCAACAAGGGAAAAACGACAAATAACATACCAGAGAACTCCCATAAGGTTAACAGCTGATTTCCCAGCAGAAACTCTACAAGGCAGAAGGGAGTGGCATGATATATTTAAAGTGATGAAAGGGAAGAATCTACAACCAAGATTACTCTACCTGGCAAGGATCTCATTCAGATTCGACAGAGAAATTAAAACCTTTACAGACAAGCAGAAGCTAAAAGAATTCAGCACCACCAAAGGAACTTCTCTAAGTGAGAAACAAAAGAGAAGAAAAGGACCTGCAAAAACAAAACCCAAAACAATTAAGAAAATGGTAATAGGAACATACATAATGATAATTACCTTAAATGTGAATGGATTAAATGCTCCAACCAAAAGACAAAGTCTTGCTGAATGGATACAAAAACAAGACCCATATATATGCTGTCTACAAGAAACACACTTCAGACCTAGGGACACATAAAGACTGAAAGTGAGGGGAGAGAAAATGATATTCCATGCAAATGGAAATCAAAAGAAGGCTGGAGTAGCAATACTCATATCAGAGAAAATAGACTTTAAAATAAAGAATGTTACAAGAGACAAGGAAGGACACTACATAATGATCAAGGGAGCAATCCAAGAATATATAACAATTGTAAATATATATGCATCCAACATAGGAGCACCTCAATACATAAGGCAAATGCTAACAGCTATAAAAGAGGAAATTGACAGTAACACAATAATAGTGGGAGGCTTTAACACTTCACTTACACCAATGAACAGATCATCCAGACAGAGAATTAATAAGGAAACACAAGCTTTAAATGACACAATAGACCAGAGAGATTAAATTGATATTTATACGCCATTCCATCCGAAAACAGCAGATTACACCTTCTTCTCAAGTGCACACGGAACATTCTCCAGGATAGATGACATCTTGGGTCACAAATCAACCCTCGGTAAATTTAAGAAAGCTGAAATCATATCAAGCATCTTTTCTGACCACAATGCTATGAGATTAGAAATCAATTACAGGGGAAAAAATGTAAAAAACACAAACAGATGGAGGCTAAACAATACGTTACTAAATAACCAAGAGATTACAGAAGGAATCAAAGAGGAAATCAGAAAATACCGAGAGACAAATGACAACGAAAACACGATGATCCAAAACCTACGGGATGCAGCAAAACAGTTCTAAGAGGGAAGTTTATAGACATACAGTCCTACCTCAAGAAACAAGAAAAACCTCAAATAAACAATCTAACCTTACACCTAAAGGACATAGAGAAAGAAGAACAAACAAAACCCAAAGTCAGTAGAAGGAAAGAAATCATAAAGATCAGAGCAGAAATAAATGACATAGAAACAAAGAAAACAATAGAAAAGATCAACAAAACTAAAAGCTGGTTCTTTGAGAAGATAAACAAAATTGATAAACCTTTAGCCAGACTCATCAAGAAAAAGAGGGAGAGGACTCAAATCAATAAAATTAGAAATGAAAAAGGAGAAGTTACAACGGACACCGCAGAAATACAAAGCATCCTAAGAGACTACTACAAGCAACTCTATGCCAATAAAATGGACAACCTGGAAGAAATGGACAAATTCTTAGAAAGGTATAACCTTCTAAGACTGAACCAGGAAGAAACAGAAAATATGAACAGACCAATCACTAGTAATGAAATTGAAACTGTGTTTAAAAATCTTCCAACAAACAAAAGTCCAGAACCAGATGGCTTCACAGGTGAATTCTTCAAACATTTAGAGAAGAGCTAACACCCACCCTTCTCAAACTCTTCCAAAAATTGCAGAGGAAGGAACACTCACAAACTCATTCTATGAGGCCACCATCACCCTGATACCAAAACCAGACAAAGATACTGCAAAAAAGAAAATTCCAGACCAATATAAATGATGAACATAGATGCAAAAATCCTCAACAGAATACTAGCAAACAGAATCCAACAACACATTAAAAGGATCAAACACCATGATCAAGTGGGATTTATCCCAGGGATGCAACGATTCTTCAATATACGCAAATCAATCGATGTGATACACCATATTAACAAACTGAACAATAAAAACCATGGGACCATCTCAATAGATGCAGAAAAAGCTGTTGACAAAATTCAACACCCATTTATGATAAAAACTCTCCAGAAAGTGGGCACAGAGGGAACCTACCTCAACATAATAAAGGCCATATATGACAAACCCACAGCAAACATCATTCTCAATGGTGAAAAACTGAAAGCATTTCCTCTAAGGTCAGGAACAAGACAAGGTTGTCCACTCTCGCCATTATTATTCAACATAGTTTTGGAAGTCCTAGGCACGGCAATCAGAGAAGAAAAAGAAATTAAAGGAATACAAATGGGAAAAGAAGTAAAACTGTCACTGTTTGCAGATGACATGATACTATACATAAAGAATCCTAAAGATGCCACCAGAAAACTACTAGAGCTAATCAACGAATTTGGTAAAGTAGCAGGATACAAAATTAATGCACAGAAATCTCTTGCATTCCTATACACTAATGATGAAAAATCTGAAAGAGAAATTAAGGAAACACTCCCATTTACCACTGCAACAAAGAGAATAAAATACCTAGGAATAAACCTACCTAAGGAGACAAAAGACCTATTTGCAGAAAACTATAAGACAATGATGAAAGAAATTAAAGTTGATACAAACAGATGGAGAGTTATACCATGTTCTTGGATTGGAAGAATCAGTACTGTGAAAATGACTATTCTACCCAAAGCAATCTACAGATTCCATACAATCCCTTCTCTTTGCCCTCCTAGGTTCACCTGCTATACTTTACTGTGAGCATCTTAGGTGACTGCCTTTAGCCAAAGGTGGTGATTCTGGCAGTTGGCAACAGGTAAGAAACGGTGTTTGTGGTATGGTTGTGGAGGTCCAACTATAAGCCTGTTTGCTAAGGAGTGTTGTAAGAAATGAAATTGTATCCATCAGAGTTAAATCTGAATAGCAGAACCTAGAAATATATTATTCAGGGATGTCTGTCTATCTGTCTGTCTCTATCTCTCTGTCTTTCTGTCTCTCTGTGTGTGTCTCTCTCTATATATAGAATACACATATACGGAATTTATTGTATACATCTGAACTGATGCCATTGCAGGTGCTGATAACGCTACTGTTTCGCCGTCTGATTTTGGAGCTTGAGTTCTGCAGACCAGATAGTCAGGGTGAGCAGACAGAGGTAAAATGCGTGAGCACAAACTCACAAGAGCAAGCTGGCAGATCTTGCTGCTGTGAGTGTCCAGAGAAGTGATACCCTTCTTCCCAGAGCACATCTGGCCCAACCGTTGGAGACACTGAAGGAGGACGTGGGACGGTGGAGCAACCCAAGGACCTGATGCTGCTCTACACCAGCAAGGCGAGCCAGCAGGTAAGGGACAACATGTGTGAGCTGCTGCTTCACCTGCACCCTCCCCAATAGGACCAACTCTCCCTGTTTGCCCAGGACTGTCCAGGTTTTTGCACTGAAAATCCCATGACCAGGGAAAACCCTCAGTCCTGAGCAAACTGAGATGGTCAGTCACCCTGCTTTCTAATTTTGCACCAGAATCTGTGGACCACCCTCACCTGAAACATACCAGAAAGAAGATTCTGGACAATGTTATACATTTGGACCCCATTGACTCATTACAAAGGCACCAGAGAAGCTAACCAGTGGTCATCTTTTCTCTCTTTAAATACAATTCTTTATTAAAATCACAATAGAAACAATTTTATTATATACAACATAGTATATAACTAAAGATATGAGAAAAATACTATTAAAAATTAGGAGTAGCCATAAATTTTGTCCCTTACTCTATTTTCAATCTCTACTTAACCAAATTTTTGGCTGCCTCTCTACTTGCAGGAATTGTTTGTAATTTTCTCTCACCTCCTGTGCTTTGAGATTGAAGAGCTCTGGGTCCCAAGACCATTGATAGTGACTGACAGATTTGAGCAACTTGGGCACGAAAGTCCTCGTGGACATTCTTCCTGCTGTCTTTTTCACTGAGCACTGTTGCTGGAATCTTTGTCTCATGTGGATCCCTCTGTCCATTACAGACACATCCAATGACCACATCAAGCTCTACTCCTTGTCATGCACCCCCAAGGACCCCCATTGCCTATTCACCTTCCTCGGTGTGCTGGAGGGGAAGAGACTTTCCTCTCCTAGGTCAGAGTACACATGATGGAGGCAAGATAATTTTACAACTATCATCTACCATCACTACTTATGACCAGCAGGAAGTACGTGTCATACTCAACAAGGAGAACGGAAGTGTTCAATGCCAGAACTATTACAAAGACATAGACAAGGTTAAGGTCAACCAGCAAAGGATGATGAAACACTACGGTCTACTGACGACAGAGAGTAGAGACCGAAGTGGTTAGGCCTGAGAGGCAGGGTGGGGAATGGTTATGGGACCTAGAGAATGCTGTAGTTACCCTACAGCTACAGGGAAGCACCCCTGGTAGGAGCTGTGGCCTCGGGCAGGCACACTCAATGACCAACTGCAGCCCAGGGTGTATAAACCCCTCAAACTCTCTATCCAGCTCTATCTTCCATCTCCTGTCTCTGCTTCCACAGGCTGAATTCAAGCTAGAACAGGACAAAGTGAGGTTGAAGCCTCCCAGGGCACAAAGCAGGCTGGTGAGGCAGGAAGGAACTAAAGGAGAAAATCCAGCGTACACTTCTTACAGTGATGTTCAAACCAACTTTTCCTAATTTCCAATAAGTAAAGGATTATCTTCGCAACAACGTTACTAACCCAGTTGATTAAGCCCTCCAAATACTTCGTCATCCAATTAACATGGTCACATCTTTGTAAAGCCCTATAATTCCACGATGCATTCAGATCAATATGCCCTTACAGGGTTCACGGATTTATTTTCTCTAAATTTTTCTTCTCAAAAAACGCAAGTATGGCAGAACAAATGAATAGAGGCCCTTGCCCTTCCTATCTGCATTCAGAATCTATGCTTTGGGACAATATGGCAAATGAAATCATGTAAAAAGGCGTTACCAATAATTAGCCTAATTGAGCCCCTTGAGCCTAAGAGAGGCTGATGAAGCAGCACAGTGAGGATGGTGGTCGCGATGCCAGGAGTGGGAAGGGGTGTGTGTGAGCCCTGCCTTAGGAGCCTGTGACCTTGGGCAAGTCACTTCACCTCTCTCAATCCTGGTTTCCTCACCTGCTCACAGAAACAGTCAAAACCATTCTTTCATGTGTTGTTATGAATTACAAATAAGAAAACATATATGAGTGCACTTTAGACACTGAAAAATCTATATGAGGATTTATTGACTGTTGATGGACAACTGAAGTTCTTGCAACTGATTGGCAGGTTCTGGGAAGTCTCAAATTTGTGTCCCAGATACGCTTTGGAGAGAGAAAAGGTCATGACGGTAATTACCTTGCAACGTTTCTTTAAAAATTATAGGGAGTGTTCATCATTATCTTAACTTAGTAATAATAGCATGACATTTGGGCATTTGCCTTTTCATAACACTTTACTGTTTTTGCTTGGTTCTCTGAACAATTCTGGGAGGTAGACAGAGCACACTATTTTTTTTTTTCCTTTTGATGGGTTAGAAAATCCAAAGGATGGGTTGCTAATAGAAATCAGAATACAGTACAGATAGCTAAGGGCCTAGATAAATCCATGAGACGAGGTTCATCCAGAAAAACTGGTGTGAAAGCTGACCTACTCTAGAAGTCAATGTGACCCTCATACCTTCCAGGTAAAGGAACTGACTCAACCCCTACCTCTGTTCCCGACCATCTGTAAGTCTGACCATCACCATACCCACCCGACTGGACTGTTGTGAGATTCTGTATGACATTACATAGAGACGTGTACAGCACATTTTCTGGCACAAGCAGGTGATAATCTTAAATGCCATCTGAATCGGGACTCTTATTTTCACGTGAAGATTCTAGGGATCTTTCTCAGGTACCTCGGACTGAGGACCCTCGACCATGGTCTACATTTTATTTTATACTTATTTCCAAAGATAGTTCTAGCTTTAGCCCTCCTGTTCATTAGAGGGATTCCTATTATATTCTCTCATCAACACAGATAGTCTTCATTCATTCATAGTTGTATTCATGCTAAAAACATTGAATGATAAAGTTCCCGTGTACGGGTTGCTTGCCACGTGCCAAGGATGATGCTAAGTGCTATATAATCATTATCCCATTTAATTTACACAGATCTGATGTGTGTGTTGTCATTTCCATTTTAAATATGTGAAAACTGAGTCTTAGGGGTAAGGTGAAGCCGTTCAGTCACTCAGCCGTCCACCGAGCGCCCACACTGTGGCGGTGCCGTGTTCTTCAGGTGAGCAGGACCCGTCTTCATGGATACCACACTTCAGCAGTTTATCTTCTTGCCATTTACACACTGGTCAGTGGTCAAACCAGGATTAAAACTGAGTCACCTCTGGCTCCAAATCCTGTGCTCCAAACCACCGTACCTTACGGCTAATCGTTAGTGATGATGCAGCACAACGAGAGGTCCCTTCCCTTTGTGTCCTCACACACATAGTTAGCCAGGAAGAAGAAAAAGTCCAGAGTGACGTCTGCAAGGTACAATGCAGACGGAATGGCTGCAGGAATGGCTGCAGGAATCAGAAATGGTCACTTGTCCGAACATTAATAGTTTATGTATTCTGAAAACAGGATTTATGTTTACTGAGCTTACTTGCATAGCTTCTTCCTGACTTTGGCGTGAGGGGAGAAGACTGTAGCTTTGTACTTCAGCTTTTGTTATTTGTTTGTTTGTTGTTTATAAATTCTCTTCCTCTACTCAGTCACTGGGAGGCAGCAAGATGTTGTTCAAAGAGCATCCATCCTGGGCTTCAAGAGCCTGTGTTCAACCCTAGCTGTGATGAGAATGACAGTGATGACAAGGGTGATGATGACGCTGACATTCGTTGGTCTGATCAAGTGTGACCTCCTCAAAGAGACTTTCTCTGACCCACCAATCCAGGTAGGTTGTCACTCTCTAATTCCTTACCCTACTTTATTTATTACTGTAGTTATTATCACTACCTAACATTAGATCCTACACATATTTTCATATGGTCTTTTTTTGTTTATGGTCTGTCTCCTGCTGGAATATAACCTACATAGAGCCAAAGACTTTATCTGTTTTATTCTCCCTTGTACTCCCAGCACCTAGACTAGATTCTGGTTTTCCATAATTAATTCACGTTTTTTGAGAATTTACATCTGCCAGGCATTGAGCTAAGCATCCTAAGTACATTATCTTACAGAGTACAGCAACCCTATAGCAAAGCTACTTGTTCTTATATCATTTTAAAAGTTAAGAAACCGAAGCACAGGGAATTTAAGTAACTTGCTCAAAGTCACAGTCTCCAAAGGAGCCAGGGTTCCAACTTGAGCATTTAACCACTTCTCTGTACTTCCACGAAACGACCCATGTAACTTTGGGCGAGTCACATCGCTTCTCTGGGACTCAGATTTTTCATCTGTGAGATGAGGGAGGTTGGCTGTGATTATTTCCAAGTTACCGAGCTGCTCTGACTCAACTGAATTCCACCGTCTTCCACCAACTCTCGGTAATCCTCAGAGTATCTGCAGGCTATGTTTTCTACAGAAGGCTTCACGGACACTGTGAGGTTTGAGCGGATCCCTGAAGGCTACACAGAGACCATCCAAAATAAGAGGAAAACAGATTCTCATTCCAGGGAAATGAGCTTATTGCAAGGACACGGCAACTTGGGGCTGAGGGGCACAGCCTGAAGCTGGGCAGGATTTCAAGGCTCCTAGATGGCTGGGTATCTGTGGAGTTATCTATTTCTGCATAACCGAACACTCCAAAGCTTAGTGACTTCCAATAACGGCCCATTATTTCTCATAATTCCATGTGTGGATCTAGATAGAAAACTTTCTACCATGGCTACAGGTTAACTAAGGGGTAAGCCCAGAGTATGTAGGGCAAGGTACCAAGATCTATAGGCTATTACCTGGAATGGTAAATTGAAGGGTTGCCTGAAGGATGGAAAGAAAACCAAGGCAATTCCAGAAGAATATGACCCACTGTCAAGTCTTCAGCAAGAAGAAGTGAACATATTTACCTTGACAGCTCATTCACATTGGGATTTGCTGTCTGGTAGAAGGGTCAGGTCAGCAGATTTAACGGAGGTGACCTACCATTTCTAAGAAACTTAATCATCTCCGGGAACCGAACTGCCAGGGTGGAAGACAGCCACGTCTGAATCGCATCTCACTCTGGAGGGGACCCAGCTTTAGACAAAGTTTCAGGTCAAAGAAACATTTAAGCATCACCATAATTAATCACTTTGGATGGAAAGCTGGTGACCTAAATGCCGGGGTCTGTATCTTAACTCCCATCTGCAGTATCTACATTAGAGGAACTTTACAACCCTTGGAAATTCTCATCCCAAGAGGGTCCTAGTGCAGAGCAGATGTTTGCAAATCATTTAGCCTGTCGGTGATGAATTAGTTTTTAATAGCATTCTCATGTACTTGTTATAAATCATTAAGTGTCCAACAGACTGTCTCCTGTCTTCAGTCTTGGTCTGCCGGGGTTCCTAAGTAGCAAAAATTCACAGTGATGGGAACGAGGTTGCCTCACCCAGTTGAAAACAGTAATAATCCTCGCTCATCTTCTCCCTTGTCCTTGACATCTGTCCACAGCCCTTTTCTCCCCTCTCCTCCTCCCTCCCTCCCCACTTCCTCCTGTCACCGCCCAATGTCCCCTGCCCTTTTCGACCTCCTCACTCTTCCCTCCATCCTTTCCAGCCTCCCTCACAACTCTCCATTACTCTTATCTCTTTTCTCCCTCCACCCTTTTCCCTACTTCTCTTTTTACCACCCCAATCTTCCCTCGGCATTAAAAATAAAAGCTGTTTTCTTTCGATAAGCCGAGAGAGAGATTCACATGCTGACACCGTATGATTCTTAACACCAGTAATAAATTCATGGTCAGCTGTTCCTGGAAATGCAGGAAATTAGAGTTGGGGTGGGGATAGGGACAGAGAACAAGAACAAACCTGAAAAAGAGAAAAAGAGCTCCAAGTGGGTTGAAGAGCAGATATCAGCATTAACTATATGTGAGACAGCGCACTAATCACGAAAACCAACAACATAGTATTCTATACTGCAGAGTGGTCCCTCCTCTGGAAGGAACACACATGCTTCTTGGAGACACGTGAGTAATGGTTTGAACCTTGGGTGTGCCACCGACTCACCAGGTGACTCTGAGAATTTGGGACATCTCTAGTCTAAGATACCATAAATAGGGCTTCCCTGGTGGCGCAGTGGTTGAGAGTCCGCCTGTCGATGCAGGGGACACGGGTTCGTGCCCCGGTCCGGGAAGATCCCACATGCCGCCGAGCGGCTGGGCCCGTGAGCCATGGCCGCTGAGCCTGCGCGTCCGGAGCCTGTGCTCCGCAACGGGAGAGGCCACAACAGTGAGAGGCCCGCGTACCGCAAAAAAAAAAAAAAAAGATACCGTAAATAAAAGATGGTAGTGCAGAACAGTGTTTCAGAAATAATTATCTTTTCTCATTTTAGCATCTACTTGGGAGTCAGGAAAGATTAGAGAAAAGATAAGTGAAATTCAAATATTGTTAAAAGCAGACATTTATCGATGGTGTATTTACTGAATATCACCATGCGCTAGCCTTGGTCCTGGGTTCAATGCAGGTTCTATGTATTCAGCACTACCACAGGCTTCTAACCCCAATAAAACTGAAAGATAGATAAAGCTTTATTTTGTCATTGTCAAGTTAACCTAATTTGAATCCAAGGCTATTCCTCTTGGCAAAAGCTCTAGACCCTTCCTTCACTGAGATGAAGACTCTGACATTTGAGGACCTTCAATTCCCATTCCCTCCTGATAAAGAGTCTCCGCTCATCACCATCTGTCTGTTCTGCTCCCTTTGTTACCAAAGCCTGTCGGGTTATTCCTACCTGCATCCTCAATGCCAGTCTGAGTGCTCTCTGTGCCACCTGCAGTATCAATTCCTCTCTCTCACCTGTATCTGGACTCTCTTTCTCTCTTGTTAGGACTTTTTGCCTCAGCTTTAAGAAGTGCTCAGGCTTCCCTTGTCTTAAAAGATACAAGTCTCCTTTGCCTCCCCCCACCCCCATTTACTGAGTGACTCTCCTCTGTCCCTTTCACCTCACATCCAAACATCTAGAAAGAATGCACCTCACTAGCTGCCACCGTTCCTGATCAGCACCTTCCTTGAGCTCAGTGCACCTCTGTCATCGATAACATCCTTATTCTTTGTCATTGATTTTCCTTCAGCTTCCATGACCGTCTCCTACTCAGAAGACCTTCAGCACCTCATCCGAGCCTGGAGAGTTGAGTCCGGATTAAGTAGCCCAGCTCCCACATTCCTCCCGACTTTCACAATGCTTCTCCTGTTCTATCTGCCACTTCCTCTAGATCCCACTGTCCCATCACTTGTCTTCTGTCTCTACACAGTCCCGCCCTCCTTGGGAACTCTTTCCCACGCCCCATGCTTTAACATTAAACCCTCTGCTGCTTATACACAAATGTTCGGGTCCAGACAGTTCTCTCTCCTGAATCCCCAAATCTGGAGTACCTGACATCTGCCTGGTAGCTCTATTTGATCATTTTCTAAACTTCAAATGCAATATACCTAGAAATTAATCCTTTGTGTCGCCCCAAACTCGCTCTTTTTCTGAACCTTCCAATTGCCAGAAATGTCACCCTTATCCTGCGGGGCACCCAAAGTCTACAGCCGACCCACCTTAGATGCCTCCCTCCTCCTTGGCCCTGGCATCCATTAGGCTGCTTAGTTCTTTCAGCGCTGACTTCAGAGCATCTCTCATGGAGCCTCACCACTGTCAGTGCTCTTCCCATCATCACCTCTCTAGTCCTTCCTGCAGCTTCTCACCATTCACTCGGGCTATTTCAACAATCCCGTGAATGATCTCCCTGTCGGCAGTGTCTGCCCTCCCCTACCCCTCATCCTGCAGACCGCTGCCAATCTGTGCTGCTGGTACTCACACGTCAGACCGTTCCTGAAATGGTACTGAGATTAGTACCAGCTCCTAACCTCTTGTTCAAATGCCTTCATGTTCTTTCCCAACCCAGATCTTAGCATTTAAGTAGGCACTGTGTTAAGCAATATACATTTGTGCGTGTGCATGTGTGTGCGTGTGTGTGTGTGTGTGTGTGTGATTATTACACTGTCTGACAAATAGCAAGTGCTCATTCCGTTGTGAGATAAATAGTAGCTCAATAAATAGTAGTTGTTGTCATTATTACATTGAGAACCCTGAGTATTTTTCTCATATAACAAGGGAGTGATAATACATAATTCAATGAGTTATTGTGAAGATCAAATCAGAGAATATATTTATAAAGCTTAACACATTATTTACAAAGCACATGGTGATACTCCATTGATACTGGTTTCCTTCCCACCCCCATGAACCTGGGCCTGGTAGTTACTCTCTAGGGCCTTAAAATTGAACTAGAGATCCACACACTGATTAGAGTTTTTATTAGGTTACTGTCATATCAAAAATACACTGTTAAAACCCAAGGGACAGGAAGTAAATGCTATAGAGAAAAATACGGCTTAAGCATAGAAGGAACTTAAAAGTTTAGATGACAGACATGCAGATTTCACTAGAACTAGAGCATACACAAACCTTAAAGTCTTTATTCCAAATAAAACCTTTTATAACCAGAGTGGAAAGATTTTCATTTTAATCAGTCTCCACTCATTTTTGATAGGATAATGTGTTGGACCTTCTTTGCAGATAAAAATGACTAACACTTGTTGATTATTTTGAAACGATGCCATGTGCATTATATATTTGCTCCAGCCCTGTGAGACAGGTAATTTGATCCTTCCAGTTCACAAATCAGAAATGGAGAAGCTAAGAGCTCATTTCTTGCCCAAGACACACAGCTGAAAAAATATAATATTGACACATACTGAGATGACAGACTTCAAGATCTTTTGACTCTACTACAAATACTTTTTATAATATTTGGATTATTTAAACAAATACATATATGCATATGTATGTATGCATATACGTATATGTGTCACACATATATGAGATGCATAGGTATATGCATATATATATATATACATACATATATATACATACATATGCATGCATATACGTATGTTGCTCGGGACAAAAACCAGCACACAGGAAGTGCTGCCCACAAAATATTTCCAGTCCTCCCTCTTTCAGGCACATGGAAGCGCGGCACTCCCCTTAGGGGTGACCACATGACTGGCCTTGGCCAGCGAAATGTGAGTGAAATTGACAGGTCAGTTCCAGAGGGAAGCTTTTACAGTTGGTACCTCCTTCAGGATTCTTGCTTTCCTTATACCACTGACTAACAGAAACAATCCAGATGGACTTCCCTGGTGGCGCAGTGGTTCAGAATTCGCCTGCCAATGCAGAGGACACAGGTTCGATCCCTGGTCTGGGAAGATCCCACATGCTGCGGAGCAACTAAGCCCATGTGCCACAACTACTGAGCCTGTGCTCTAGAACCCAAGAGCCACAACTACTGAGCCCATGTGCTTGCAACTACTGAAGCCCGCGTGCCTAGAGCCCGTGCTCCGCAGCAAGAGAAGCCACCACAGTGAGAAGCCTGCCCACCGCAACGAAGAGTAGCCCCCGCTCGCCGCAACTCGAGAAAGCCCGTAGGCAGCAACGAAGACCCAACACAGCCAAAAAAAACAAAAAATCCACATAATGGCTGTTCCACATGCCTGGGTACTAGAGAGATGGCAACATGAGTCAGAAGCCCTAGAGAACTCTGGGTGGACAAGAAGGATGAGTGAGAAACAGACCTTTGCTGTCTGAAGCACTGCGATGTCAGGGCTGTTTGTTACTGCGCTGTAGCCTAGCCTCTCTCGGCCAGCGTTTCTGCTGTTGCTGCTTCTGCTGGTTTATGTTACTATTATTGGCAGTAGCAGTTGTAAAGTCCTCGTTATTATCATATTTTGCCATCCTCACTCGTGTCTGTGAGGAAAAAGCAGAAATGCCCCATGTGCGCCTGCAGGACTGCATAGATTAAAGCTTCATTATACAGACCGTGGCGTGTGATTCGAATTCCCTTTACCATATTCCACGTGGAGACCCCACATGGCCTCGCGTCAATCCCCAGAGGAGAAGGAGTGTCGGCAAGGCCAAGGCTACTTCATCACACTCATTAACTCTGAGGTAAAAGTTGGATTTATAGTGTTATAAAATGCAAAAGTACTCCCTTGCCTAACTCCTTAGGAGACAGGCCTGAATGTCATTCTTGGTTTATTTCTCTAGGGAATTAACTGCTTGGATTCCTTCAGAGTTTAATTAAATTGTCACATACCACATAAAATAGCAAATAAAACAGGCTTTTCCTATGTCCTGGTGTTAATTTTATGTCATCAAAATTGTTTAGCTTGTTAGCTGCCTAACTCCGGCTTCCCCGGTTGCCAATTAAGGGTTCTGTGCGAGTGCACCGTCCCCATTTGAACACCAGCTCTGGCTGCACTCTTGTTAAACTTTTCATTGCCTTGGGGTTACAGCTACTAATTTTTTAATAGGTTCTTAGTCATTTAAGTTTTATGCTGTGCAGTTTTAGATGGCAGAAGAAAATCTGGAAAGTTTGACTTGAGGAAAAAGTATCAACAAGCTGAAGTGTTGGTAAAAGGGGACTTTACAGACTGACAGCTCTAACCTGCTTGTGATGCTGACCAAGAAACCGAGGCTCAGAGTGGTGACCTGTGCGGTCGTGGTCCCATGATGAAGCAATGGCCAGGGTGAGATGATAATCCAGGAACGCAGATTCTGAGCAGGATGCTTTTACGGATGTATACAGCCACCATTTTCCCTGATAACCTCCTCTCCATTCAGTGACACTTCCTGACTGGGGGGTCTCATCATTTTTTAAGCAGGCTACTGACGTCATCATCTTTCGATTGGCCTTCCTGATTGTAGGCACACTGTAAGGAAGGAACTCTTATCCATCCCCCATCCTTCCTCTTTCTCCCCCTTCCCACAGCTCAGTTTCCATAAGAAAGATGAGGAGATGTCCATTTCGCTCCCGGGGGTGAGGGAGAAGAGTTGGCTTGAGCACCTCAGGTCATCTGACCCCACCTACCCCCCTTGTCCTCCCATGGGAAAGGGAGTGACCCTCATCTGCTTAATGCAGCTTAGAGGCATGACACACGCTGGACCACATGAGCTAAGAGCGGAGTCACTGCCCTGAAAAGCCAGGGCAGACCGGGACAGTAACTGTCTCTGCCCCTCTGCTCTACGAGACAATGGGTGTGTGAACAACAGTATGACCTGTATTCCAAGGGCTGGACCACTGTCCTCCCGGCAGATCGTGCTCTCACCATGTGTCCTCTGTCTCTGTGAGTCTGGGGAGGAAGGAGGAAGCCTCGTTTTGACTTGGGTTCAAACTGCTTTCGTGATTGTAGTTCTGTCGCGGAGCCCTGAACACTGGGGTATAACGGAAGCATCTCACCCAATAAGGGATATTGCGCTCCTATCTCCAAGTCCATTTCTTTTTATTGGAGTATAGCTGATTTTAAATGTTTTGTTAGCTTCTACTGTACAGCAAAGTGAATCAGTTATACACGTACATATCCACTCTTTCTTTAGATTCTTTTCCCATATAGGTCATGACAGAGTATTGAGAAGAGTTCCCTGTGCTATACAGTAGGTCCTTATTAGTTACCTGTTTTATACATAGTAGTGTGGATATGTCAATCCCAATCTCCCAGTTTATCCCTCCCTGACTCCTTCTCCCCGATAACCATAAAAGTTTGTTTTCTACATCTGTGACTCTATTTCTGTTCTGTAAATAAGTTTATTTGTATCATTTTTTATAGATTCCACATATAAGCAATATCATATGATACTTGTCTTTCTCTGTCTGACTTGCTTCACTCAGTATGACAATCTCTAG
The DNA here is from genome assembly GCF_003676395.1 of Aethalodelphis obliquidens. Taxonomy (NCBI): domain Eukaryota; kingdom Metazoa; phylum Chordata; class Mammalia; order Artiodactyla; family Delphinidae; genus Aethalodelphis; species Aethalodelphis obliquidens. The sequence continues at coordinate 11,656,272 of NW_020837985.1, read as the reverse complement.
GTCTGTCCATGTTGCTACAAATGGCATTATTTCATTCTTTTGTATGGCTGAGTAATATTCCATTGGATATGTGTATCTCATCTTCCATTTCTTAAGTCATTAGAAACCCGTGTGAAGGAGGGGTGAGTAGTTGGCATCCTCAAATTCTTCCCATTTATCCTCCCGACTGATATCCAGATATCACGGGGTGGTTAAAACCCTTGAATATGTCCCCAAGGCTTAAACTTGGCATAAAATTAAAACTATTTAGAATAATGATAAAAGATGTTTCTTATATGGCCCTTCTCCACCTATCTACCCATCTCTCTCTCTCATCATAGCCCTCCTTTTAGCCTAAATCTCAGCTATACAAAGCCACTGAGAGATCCCTCTGAAATACTGCAGTTCTGGGCATCTCAGAAATACCCCTCTGGGCTTCCCTGGTGGTGCAGTGGTTGAGAGTCTGCCTGCCGATGCAGGGGACGCGCGTTCATGCCCCGGTCCGGGAAGATCCCACATGCCGCGGAGCGGCTGGGCCCGTGAGCCATGGCCGCTGAGCCTGCGCGTCCAGAGCCTGTGCTCCGCAACGGGAGAGGCCACTACAGTGAGAGGCCCGTGTACAGCAAAAAAAAAAAAAAGAAATACCCCTCTGCATGGATTCTGTACCCATACCTGCCCTCCTCCATCTCCACTTCCACATACACATAATTCATTGCTTGGCAAACGTCTACACTTCCCTCTAGAATATGCTAAAGCTTTACAACTTCACTGAGAAGACCAGATTCCAAGTGACTTGATTAGCCAGGATTTCAGCCAGGGTCAAGTACACAAAGGCCACTTATGAGCGATTTAACATTCTTCTTTCAGTTTCTCTATTCTTAGTTTAAATGTTTTCCTTTTTTTTCAGTTCTGGTAAGAGCACCTCACATCACATCACCCTTTCATCAGATTTTTAAGCGGCAAATAATGCTATGTGCAGTATTACGTACAGGCACGCCAGATCTCTAGACCCCTCTTGCATATCTGAAATGTTATAAATGTTGAACAGCAGCTCCCCGTTTCTTTCTCCCTTGGGCCCCTGCCAACCACCATCCTGTTCTCCGCTTCTGTGGATTCGTCTGTTTTAGCTACCTCATATAATCATGCAGTATTTGTTCTTCTGTGATTGGCTTATTTCACTTCGTACAAGTCCCCCCGGTTCATCCATGTTGTCACAAATGGCAAGATTTTCTTCTTTTATAAGGCTGAATAAAATACTCCATTGTATGTATTTACCACCTCTTCTTTACCCGTTCATTTGTGGACTGGGGTTTGGGTTGTCTCCATAGCTCGGCTATTGTGAATAATGTTACAATGAACATAGGCGTACATATACTTCTTTGAGATCCTGATTTTAATTCTTTCAGATAAATACCCAGAAGTGGGGTTGCTGGATCACACAGTAGTCCTACTTTTTAATATTTTGAGAACCTTTTATAATGCTTTCGATAGCAGCTGCACTATTTTGCATTCCCACCAGTACTGTAAAAGGGCTCCAATTTCTCCACATCCTTGCCAACACTTGTTGTCTTTTGACTTTTTTTTTTTTTTTTTTTTTTTTGCAGTACGTGGGCCTCCCACTGTTGTGGCCTCTCCCGTTGTGGAGCACAGGCTCCGGACGTGCAGGCTCAGCGGCCATGGCTCACGGGCCCAGCCGCTTTGCGGCACGTGGGATCTTCCCAGACCGGAGCACGAACCCGTGTCCCCTGCATCGGCAGGCGGACTCTCAACCACTGCGCCACCAGGGAAGCCCTGTCTTTTGACTTTTTGACAAAAGCCACTCTCATAGGTGTGAGATGATATCTCATTGTAATTTTCATTTGTATTTCTCTGATAATTAGTTATGTTAAGCATCTTCTCATCTGTATATCTTCTTTGGAGAAATGTCCATTCAAGTCTTTAGCCCCTTTTAAAATCAGGTTATTAGGTTTTTGCTACTGAATCACAGGAGTTCCTAATATTTTTTTTGGAAATTAACCAGTTATCAGATATATGGTTTGCACATATTTTCTCTCATTCCACAGGTTGCCTTTTCACTCTGCTGACTGTTTCCCTTGCTGTGCAGAAGCTTTTTAGTTGTAGTCCCATCTGTCTAATTTTGCTTTTTTTGCCTGTGCTTTTGGTGTCATATCCATTAAATACATTTCCAAGGCCAATGTCAAAAAGCTTTTCCCCTGCACTTTTTTCTAGAAGTTTTACAGTTTCAGGTCTCACATTTAGGTCTTTAATCTGTTTTGAGTTGATTTTTGTGTGTGGTATAAGAATCCAATTTTATAGTTTTGCATGTGGATATCCAGTTTTCCCAACACCGTTTGTTAAAGAAACTATCCTTTCCCATTGTGCATTCTTGCAATCCTTGTCAAATCAGCTGATCATATACGCATGGGTTTACTTCTGAGCTCTCTCTTCTGTTCCATTGGTCTATATGTCTGTCTTTGTGCCAGTACCATACTGTTTTAATTACTGTAATTTTAGAAACAAATAGCACCGTCTCCTCTCCCCTTCTATTTCCTGGAGTCAAATTACACCCTGGACCTGAATTGCTTGGCTTATCATTCTGATTTAGTCGGTACTCTATTGAGGCTGAGTAGGGATATCCCAGATTATAATAAAGTCCTTTCTCATGCCTACTTTTGAACAGTAAAGATAATAGCCTGAATGTCATAAAGATAAACTCATGTAGTAACATCATAAATTCATTCATCGATTTTGTTCAACAAATGTTTAATGAACACCTACTTTATGTCAAGCCTTCTGCTATTCCTTGAGGATTTGAGGATGATTAATACATATGCCTGTGCCTATGAAGTTCACAAATTAGAGGAGACAGAATTTAGATAAATGTAATAAAATGTAAGGGAGTGATGGATAGGATTCGATAGGGTCAGAGAGAAAAGCGAACTTCAGTCTCCTTAGGGTAGGTAGGACATTTTCAGAGAGGAACTAAAACTCAGCCTGGGCCTTGAAGGATGAGGAACAATTTGCAAAGCGGAGAGGAGAAGCTAAAGCAGTCCAGAATATGAACATGAATGAATGCTAGCAGGTAACACAATGGGGGGAATGGCTTCAAAAGAATATTCTACAATCCAGTGTCCAGAAGGTTTTGTTAACTGTTCACAGATCCGGTTCTCTACTAGCTAATACGAAGCCTTAGCAAATATCTCTATAAAATGGAAAACCTGTCCTTTTCAATAATTATTTTCAGCAATTTCTACAGTGATGGTGCTAGTAACTAATACTGGAAACAGAGTTCTTGCTGTGTGTCAAGCACTCAGCTAAGCACTTTCCATGTATTACCTAATTTAACACACAGAACCCATCTGTAGGGTAAATACTATTATTCACATAGTTATTTCTTAATTAAAATTCTTGGGTCTTAGTCAACAGCAAATGGGGAATGTCACTGATTGCTGGAGAAATAATAATCATTTGCAGGCTGGGAAGAGAAGCAGAACGGATAAGGGCGGCAGAAGAGGAGTTGCTGTGGACAGCACACCTGCTGTTCAGAAACATGTCAGTAGCTGTGAGAGGCACCTGCCAGAGTGGGCAAGGTGTGAGTATACACTGATTCCTGGGCAGTGGTTAATGGCTTAGACAAATAATCAGGAGCTTGGTAGGCATGTGATTAGAAAGTTAGAGAAAAGAAGGACTGGGAAACATACGTGAATGGATCGATAAAATGAGCTACAAATTAGGCAGATCTTTATGCCTCCAATTAACGTTCAGAGCTCACCTACCACACAGAAGGCACTAAACAGTCATGCGCATGGAATATCCTGTCCCCTCCCTTCAGGCACCCCAGTACTTGTGCAACAGACCCATGAACATGTTGTCTACGGTGGCACATATGGGGTTTATGCACAAACTTAACGGCACAGGTCTCCTCTATCTGGGATGACAGCCACTGACAATGTTGGGTGCCCAACATGCCAGCAGAGATCAGCGCAAATCTTCTCTATGGCATCATTCTTCGGGAAGATAGGTGAGCCCCTAAATGGGAGGTTGATTACATTATACGCTTTCTGTGCTGAAGGAACACTGATTTCTCCTTACTGGAATTGACGCAAACTCCAGATACTAGTTTTCCTTTCCTAACTACCGTGCTTCCTGCAGCACCATTCCCAGGATTTACAAAATGCCTGACCCATGTTATCCCACACAACACTGCCTCAGACCACGGGAGCCATTTAATATATAGAATCAACAATGGGCCCACAGCCATAAGTGTCCCTGGTCTAACTGTGTGTCCCATCATGCAGAAGTCGATTGTCTAAAAGAATCATCGCTTAAAAGCTCAAAGGCATAGCTAAGACACCACCTGGAGACAACACCTTGCGGAGTTTGACTACTGACTTCCAGGATTTGATTTACACATTAAATTAGGAGTCGGCAAACCACTGTCTGCATGCCAAATTTGACCCAACGTCTGTTATGTATATCAAGTTTTATTGAAATCGCCATTTTATTTGTTTACCTATTGTCTGTGGTTGCTTTCACACTGAAATGGCAGGTGTAAGTAGCTGAGAGAGAGAAGGTAGGGCCCACAGAGTCTAAGCTATTTACTAATATTTACTATCTGGCCCTTTCCAGAACAACTGTACCTACTCTAAATCAATGACACCCATGTGCTTCTGCATCCTCAACAGCTAGAGTAAATGGGTCTAGAAACCACAAGCTGCACAGTAGAGTGGGCCCCTCATGCCATCACTTCCAATGACCCACCTGGAAGAATGTATGCTTCCCATCCCTCAATCTTAGGCTCAACCCAGTTTAACGTCCTAGTTCCAAGGGAGAGGACTAGATAGGAAACTATGATGACCACATGTCCTCTCTGGGCTCCCCGTGCCAATAAACCAGCAAGAAAAGAAAGGAGCTATTAACTTTCTGAATGTAACTGACCCTGATTTGCAGGGTTGCTACACAATGGGGGAAGGGAAGAGTTTATTTGGATGCCAAGTATTCAGTCCAGTGTCCCTTGATGCTCTTGTGTACCATTAGTAGTCAACTGGAGTAGTCATGACCTCTCAAGGGCTGAGAATTAAAGGTTCAGATCCCTCCAGAATGAAGATCTGGGTCACTGGGCAGGCAACCTAGAATAGCCGAAGTGCTGTCCAAGGGTGAGGAAAATCTCAAATGAGTGACAGGGAGTAAGATGATGAATATCACTTATGGTTCCAGGATCAGCTGCAGCACCAGGGACTGCAGCTGGGTTTGTTAATCCCATCTTCTGAGGAGACTGCAATTGGCCACCATTTTGAAAAAGTAGATAAATAAGTTCATCTTGTCCTAGTCTCACAGTGTGCGATCCAGTGTTCTCTGACAGCGAGTCGCTCTGAGTGACACAGGAGGTAGATTTACATAACCCAGTTTATATACTTCATCAGATTCCCTTGGCCCACCTGCCGCCCAGGTTTAGATTCTAGCTCCTGCTGTCTCATCTCCTAACCCTGCTAGATGTCTCATCCTAACCTGGCTGAGGGCTGGGCTTTGATACGTCCTCTGTTGCACCTGCCACAGTCCTTCCGAAAACCAGGTCCAAGCCAGCTGGACCCACAGATGACCTGACTCTTCCCACCACTTCTGATTTCAGATGAAAGGCTTCACCATGAGACATGAGTCTGTCCTTCTCTGTGGCTTCCTGGAGAGGTGTAGCCATACCACTCAGAAGTGTAGGTGAGCTAACACTTTGTAGGGCAAACATGGACCAGTAAACCAGGAGATGGGGAGAAGCTGGGAGATAAACATTCCTCCGTCCTCCCTTGGACTGACTGCTCTGAGGTGATGTGCTACCATTTGGCCGGTCTAACAGTGTCCCTCATGCCATTCATGAGCTGTGTGTTTCTGTGACCCTATGACCAGGTTGGTAATGAACCTCCTCTTATGCTTTCCCTCCTTCCGTGTCTCACTTTCTCTCTCTCTCGCTACCCTGATATCATACCTCCCAATAAAGTCTTAACGTGCGATGCTTATTTCAGCTTTTGTTTTCTAGTGGAACAGAGCTAAAACCACCTGTTTGAACATCAATCTTGAATGAGGCTTACCCAAGGAGAATAATCACAGAGGTTATTCAAAGCTTTTCACCTTGGAAGGCATCCAAGATAGCCTTTATTCCCAACTACTGGGATCCTATTAGGCAGAAGTAAATATAAGCTTTGAGATCGGACAGATCTAATTTCAATACGTGGTTCTGCCATCTGCTTAGCCTGGACAGATCACTTATCTTCTCTGCACCTCAGTACCTTTGTCTAGAAGCTGGATACAACCATATCTGTTTAATAGGGCCATTTTTAAAAGGCAGCAAGGCAACATACAAAGAACCAGTATGTCACTTAGCACATGATAGGTAGTCAATAAGTATTACCTTTCCTAGTTTGGGGTCCTGACTCCTAGGTATTGTAAGAACTGTGGATATCCTAAAACCAGAGCTCTCTAGCTTCTTTTTGTTTAAGTTCCATACAGAGAAGCCATATATCACAAGAGACCAGTGGTGGCTGCCTGGGACAATACATTTTCAGAATGGCATCCACATGGAAAGGGACTGACATTTCTGGCACCCAGGTGGCCCATTTCCTCCCAGATGCCTGTCACATCCTAGAGACCTTATGTCATTCGTCAGAACTGTCTTGCCAGGGGACGTCTTCCACGTGTGGCTTCTACCTCTACTCTCCTTTTGGCAGAAGACAAATGAGAAAATATAACTCAGAGCCACTTTCACACAGTACAGAAAAAGCAGCTTGGTATTTCATTTGGCAATCCTGCCCAATGAACTTCTCCTGAATCTTAGGATCAAGTTCTCTGAATAAATTTCCAACCTTCTGTGTGGGATATTCTTTCCCATTCAATCCAGGAATATATCTACATAAGTACGAATATTAACATGCAAATGTATGGAAATAAGGCCCAGATGGGGCTAAATATAGGGTTGTAAAAGAAAATTAACTTGTATATGTGGGCATATAAATGTTCTATATGAAAAAGGCATTTAGTTATTGTTCTCTATGTTTACGAAATATGTTCAGGAGGAAATTGCCTACAACAAGAGAGATCTTAATTAAACACAGGGAAGAGCTTGATTTTCTCAGGGCAGGAAAATAAACAGAAATCTAGAATGAGCTGCTGAGGAAAAGTGTGGCAACTGCGTCCAGTCCGCTTTAGGCAGAACATAGAAAATGTTTAGAGGTCAATACACGTGGAGGCGTGGAGAAGAAGAGGATGGTTTTGAGTCACAAGATGTCAAGGCAGGGAGAGATCTGAACACGTATGCATCCCAGGCCCTTCACTAACCTATGTCCTATGTGAGGACACTAAGGTCCAGAGAAGCGGGTCTTTACCCCTCAGAACTTCTGCTGTCCCCAGGCTGATGGAATGTTATAAAAAAAGAGACAGAGGAAGACAAATATCCTATGATATCACTTATACGCAGAGTCTAAAATAATTTATACAAATGAACTTATTTACAAAACAGAAACAGGCTCACAGACTTAGAGAACGAACTTTTACCAGGGTAGGAGAGAAAGAGAGATTGGGAGTTTGGGATTGACATGTGCACACTGCTATATATAAAATAGATAACTAACCAGGATCTACTGTATAGCTCAGGGAACGCTGATCTATATTCTGTAATAAGCTAAATGGGAAAAGAGTTAGAAAAAGAATAGATACGTGGATATGCATAACTGAATCACTTTGCTGTACACCTGAAACCAACACAACATTGTTAACAACTATGCTCCAATAGAAAATAAAAAATTTTTAAATAAAATACAATTTTTAAAAAGAGACTTGGGAAAAAGCAAAGAGACAGATATGCGTGGGAGCAAAGGGAAGCGAGGGGTAAGGAGAACCCTGTGGGGCTGAAAGTTGTTTTGACAGTTTCACCCTCACGAGGGGAGTGATCGCCAGCCTGCACTCCAGTCTAGGGCTAATTCTTGTCAATCTGGGTCCCAGAGCTCACCTCACTAGGAGGAAATGTCCTGCTGCATCACATCTAGAGCCGGTACAACACCGTGAGGGGAAGGTCAGAGAGATATTCAGAGTGAACCTGCAAAAACACACATCTGATCTCCCCTCCTAGACGGGAAGTTACTTCTGGAGAGATGATAAGGAGCTGAGTCTTATTCATCCAAATTGGCCCCTTGGAACACCTAAAGCAGAGCTTACGAAATAGTGGACTCTTCAGCAAACGCCCCGCACATCCCATCACTAACTCACTCAGCCTTTACTGGGTTTCCCGACATGACTACCAGCCATGCAGAGCCAGCCTCTTTCAGCTGTAAACCACTCAGTATGTCTCACTAGACTTCCGGCCACCAAGGAGGAGGTGTTGTCCGAAGCTGCCCCATCCCTGTGGGCGATACCCCGTCTCCCCAGGCAGGGTCACTTTGCTTCCAGGTTCCCTTCTTTGCCATTTGTCCCGTTGCCTACCAATCAGCTAAGCATTTCCTATCTTTGTGGTCTTCCCATTTAGGAAGCAAAGCGTGGCTGAACTCATCAGAAGCTCAGATGGAGCCTCTGCCTTTTCTCTTCCAGAGTAAAAACCCCAGTCACTTAAAGGAGTGAAACAAAGGCCTAAGTAAGAGAGTGAGTGGGGACTGGAGAACACGGCCAAGTGTGCACCGAATGTGCTTGAAAACGAGGGCCTGCTCACCCCTTCTGTGTGTCAAAGAGGAAATGCTTCTGCTACTTTCAAGTTTTCTGGATGGACTCTGAAGAGTGAGTAGAGTTTGTTAGGAAGACACTAGGGAGGAGAATGGAGGCAGGGGCCCTGAGGTGTGCAGGAGGGGGAGCTGTTTGGGGAGCTCAGCGTGGCGCCCTGTTAATTCTGCTAGGTACCCAGATGGGGTCCTTCAGACGACTTCTCAGAACTGTGGTATTTGAGGCCGACAGGCAAAGAGAGACGGCTGGGTAACAGGAGGGGCCCGAGGCCTCTCTCTCTCCCTCATTTACAAGGGACCAGGAAGAGAGAGCATCTTTCCCATACCTTGGCCCAGAGAAACAGGCCCTGCCCAGCCCTGCTTACTTTCCACGTGGGCACAAGAGGGAGGAAGAACAAGAAAGAGGAACACATGGGCTCCTGCCCCTGCGGCAAAGGAGACCTGCCCCCTGGCCCATGGCCGCCCAGTGTTTGTCTTGGGTTCGGGACCAATCCGATTCTTCCTCCTCTTGCCCAGCGTGGTTGCCAAGAAGTGAGTGGGCAGCTAGCAGGAGCGGACGGCTGGGAGGCCACCTCCGCCGCACTTGGCATCTAGAGGCGGGCAACAGTAGACAATTTCGTACATAGAAATTAGGAAACAAAACAATAGAAATAATAGCTAACATTTATTGCAGCAGCCTCGAAAACTACCTAGCACATTTGACCGATTTCGCATCTATTATTTGTTTCAACCTTCCCCAAAAGTCCGTGATGTCTGCGTGATTAATATCATCTCTGTTTGACAGGTAAGGAAACTGAGACACAGGGAGCCCTTCTAGTCTGTGATTCAGAGACTTACAGAATGTTCTGGAAGCCCATGAAGGTGTGTACGTGTGTGTATGCGTGTGCAGAGGGTCATGTGACCCGATTTAACGGGGACACAGATATACAAGAGAAATAGTGATCGGGGCGTCGTCCTTGACTCCCCCCTTTCTTTCATTTCCCACACGCTATCTCCGAGAAAACACTCAGGTCTACCCTGAACACATGTCCGTGTTCTGACCACCTCTCAGGACTTTCCCTGCTACTGCTCTGGCCCAAGTCCTCGTCATCACCCATCTGGCTCAGAGGCAGCCTCCTAACTGGTCTCTCTGCTTCCACTCTTTTCCTCTTCAGCCTACTCTCAACACAGCAGTCAGAGCCAGCCTGTTAGAATGGAAGCAAGTTCAGATCGCTCTTCTGCTGAGAACCATCTGACAACCGTTGGAAGACGGTGAAGTAGGACCAAAATCCTCAAAACGGTCAAAAGTTCTACAAAACCTGACCTCCAGTTTCCTGTCTGACTGCGTCTTCTATTTCTCTGTGCTTTCTTTTGCCACCTTCCAGATGTACCGGTCTCCTCCCCACTCCTGGAATAGGCCAGGCACGCCCTTTCCTCAGAGCCTTTGCATGGCCTGCCCCCCTCCCTGGAATGCTCCTCCCACAGATATCCGTAAGTCTTGCTGCCTTCCAGTCTTTTCTCGAAAGCGGTATATCACTGAGGCTTTTCCTGAACACCCTGCTAATTTTACCCCTCAGCACCAAGTACTAACACTTACCATGCTTTGGCATTTCTAAGATGATTTTTTTTTTTTTTGGTTTTAACATCTCTGAGATCAGGATGTATTATACAATTGATGGTGAGCCTTGGCATAGGTTCCCCTAAGGAACAGGACTGGGCTTGAGGTGCTACATGCCCACACCCAGACCCGCATGTCATTAACTTCCCCCAATTCAGGGGTATGTCTGTGGTCTCGGCTAAGCAGCGTTTTGTGGCATCCTAAAATCACCATGGTGCTCATAGAAGGTAGGCCTCTGACCAGTACAGGTGTGACCTGCCACAGTTGCACAGAAATCAGGTGACAGCTGGGATCACAGGTGTCAACTACAGCTCATCTTAACTTCTGGGGTATCACTCCTTTCTTACTGGCCCATAAAATGGCAATGCAAATTACAATCAGTATTCAATAATGTCTTTGACCTGATGAAAGGTGGTAATTTTCTTACCTGTTGTGTATCTCTGCCACTAGAAGCCAGTCTCCGTGAGAGCACTGATGCCCCAAGATGGGTAAAAGAAGAACAAGCTGCCCTTTTTGGATATGCCTGGCACACAGTCTTATTTAATAAATTATTATTGAATGAACAAAGCAACTGAATAAATTCTATATGCAAATGCAACTAAATGAACTGTCCACAGGGATCCTCTGTTAAAACTGCAACCACAGAAAAATCTAAAATTATTTAGCAGGATTGTCGAAGTTACTCTGTGACCAGAGGTGGTCTCCTTGACATGGTTAGTGACACTGGTCTCCAAGGAAGTTCCAACACCCCTTACCCAACGTCTGCCAGAGAAGGAGTCTGGATATGGATAAAGTCAAGGATGCTATCTGGCTACCTGGGGAGTGGGCGTGGCTGGCTGGATGTGGAGGGTGGGGCCGGAGGAGAGACTTTGGAGTGAGGAACAAAAGTTTGGTGAAGGCTCTTACCTGTGGGTGGTACAATCTTCCCTCTGGGATGTCTTTTGTTCCTTTAGGATGTATTTTTTCTCTGTTCCTACACTGGGATCTGCTGTAGCATAAGGGGCCAGAAGAAGGACCCTCACCCGTTCCCTGCAATGCCTAGCAGGAAGTGGCCCCGGGGGCGGCAAGCAGCCCTCAACAGGTGTCTGTGGCCGAAGGGAGAAATGGTCTCTTTCCTTCAGGATCCGGGTTAGACCACATGCAATTCGCAGGTATTCCTTTGGACCCAATCCAACTCTGTGTGCTGAAATTCCCTACAGGGAACAGTCACCAGTGGTGATTTTTTCTCAGAGAGCCTCCTCCACCTGCTTCCCATGTGACACTACATCCATTGACCGCTGAGGGGAGAGGCAGGGGTTTGATACGGCTTGAATATATTTTCTTGCATTCCAAGGAAACGATACAAATTCAGAATCCACAAAGGGGCAGACCAGCGAAGGCGCCTCTGAAGGACTCTCACCATCTATACTTCTGTATGTCCAGAATCTATTATGGTGCCCCACAAATAACAGCTATTCACTAAAGTTGCAAGAAAGAGAGTCAAGGGAAAGCTTCATAATGATAAATAAATCAGCACTCACTGGTATTTTGCCTTAAATGTTTCTTTCTGTTTTACATGGGAAAATTAATACACAAAACATGGCTCTGCTTAACACTGGACAAGTCACGTCCCCTTCCGGGTTTCCATTTTCCCATCTATAGAAATAGGGCACGATCCACATTACCCCTAAGGCCTTGGGCTTCCCTGGTGGCGCAGTGGTTGAGAGTCTGCCTGCTGATGCAGGGGACACGGGTTCATGCCCCGGTCCGGGAAGATCCCACATGCTGCCGCAGAGCGGCTGGGCCCGTGAGCCATGGCCGCTGAGCCTGCGCGTCCGGAGCCTGTGCTCCGCAGCAGGAGAGGCCACAACAGTGAGAGGCCCGCGTACCGCTAAAAAAAAAAAAAAATGAAGGCCTTGCTCTGCAACTGACCGGATGTGAGAGGTTAAGGGGATCGGAGGATAAAATCAGCTCCTGAAGATGAGGCTACATGAGCACAGCATCACTACCTGTGCAACATTCCTCACGGGCAAGAAAGTTAACCTCAGAGAATAACACATTACCCCTGGAAATGTGATAAACTAAGCAGCCACTTTATGTGGAACACACTGAAATAACTATGTTAAGGCCACACAACTCGTTAAGCAGGTCTAACTCCCATGTGTCACGCCATTGGCCTTGCTCTTTTCCCTGCATGGCATGTCGTCCAGAAATACCAACTTCAAGTAGGGTCCACGTGAAACAGACTGAGCAGCGGTAGATCAAAGAACCACCCCAGAGGTTTAAAGTACCACCCCAGCATCTGAAACGTTAACACCATTGTTCATCCCTCATTGGCATTTCTCAAGATCAATTGTATTTTTCCCATTTACCAGAGGAGCAAATCCAGACAAGCCTGGAGTGATCATTGATTTGCTCCAATCAGCAGACCATTTTTGTTTATTTAAGCATAACATAACAGCTGTGACCTAATTGATTCCATATGTATCCCCTAGGAATGCTTTTGTCTGCAGGGAACAGGAAACCCAACATAGAATGGCTCTTGGCTCTGAGCAAAGACATTAAATTATCTCATGGAACCAGAAGACCAAAGCTTTTGTTCTGGGGCTTAACTGGGTTAGCAAAGACTCAGACTCTTCCTAATCTTCCTGGCCAACTATCCTTAAGGCCTTGACCTTTTCTTTTTCTTTGTTTATTGCCTTAGGGTCTCAAGAAGACTTCCACAACTCCAGATATCACATCCTTTCAATGATATTTCTCTCAGGAAAAAGTAAGGCGATGCTACATGCTTTCTCTCTTAAGGCTCTGTCTTTCTATTTGGAAATTAAGCCCTTAGCAGACTTCCTCATATGTCTCATTGGACAGAATTGGGTTATACAATAGACCAAACACTAGCAGAGAATATGAGATTTCCACAGCAGCTTTAGATCAATGAAGACTGATTCTCCAGGGACTAGGGTGGGACCTCCTTTCCTAAAAATCACTTCACAAATTCTGCCAGTCAGGCCAAGAGTAGAACTTGGGTCCCCCAAGTCCTCCCAGCAGTGACCACAGCATTGGCTCCAGGAACCTAAGTCTGACCGTAAAACACCACCAGCAAACCGACAGCTCAACTTTAATAGCTGTTTTCATTATTCACTAAATTTTTTTTGAGGCCCATGTTTTACCGTACAAATAGGAATAAAGTGTTCATCTCGGTATGCTTCCGGAAGCCAAACATATCAACAGATCCTCACTCCAGATGAAGGGAAAACAATGGTTTGGAGCATGGCTCTTGGCCTCAGTACCATTTCACAGGGGTCTGACTCCATCCTGAGATTCTCAGCCCCACTCACCATCCAAACCAGACCAACCGTCCCCAAGCACAAGCTGTGCTTTCTGAATGAATCCAGGCTGAGTATCAACAGAAGGACGTCTGAAGAGCCTGAATCTGGAGTCCAGACTGGCTCAATGCCAGGCTGTGCCACTTATAACCTCTGTGAACTGCAGCTGTTTTGCATAAAGACAGGGAACTCCTTCGGGGCAGGGGCTGTGCCATGTTCACCCCTAGCTTCGGGTCATACCAAATGCCTAGTATACGGTTGGGACTCAATAGATGCATTCGTTCATTTGTCCATTCATTCATTCATCAGTGTTAGGTCCTATCTAGACAGCAGAGATTAACAGTGAATAAAACAGATGGATCCCATGTCCTCAGAGCATACAGTACAGCTAGCAGTGATACAGACAAGGAAATAAACAGTTACAATGGAGGGCTATAGGTATCTCTATGAGAGGAGGGCGTCCTGCAGGAGCACATAGGAGGGATAGTAGTTAAAAGGCCAAGAAATCCTCATGTATGAGGGGATGTATAATCTGGGGTCCGAGGCATGAGTTGAAGTTAGCTGGGTGAAGAGGACAGGGAAAGAAAGTGCACCCTGAGGGATGGAATGAAGACTTGAGAGCAAAGGAGAACATAATGCTTTTGAAGAAGCAGAAGTAATTCAAAGTGACTAGAATATAAAGTGCACAGGCATTTAGGGTTCAGAATACAGTGGGGAGGTGGCAACTGGTGTTAGAAGTGTTAGGATAGCAAGACACGGAACTAGAGAAGCAGACAAAAACCAGATCGTAAAGGTCCTTAGAAGCCCTGCAAAAATGCTTGCCCAGTATCCCAAAGGAAAGGAAGGGCTTTCAGCAGGGGAATAACATGATCATATTTGCATCTTTTAAAATATCCGTTTGGTTGCTGTGTAAAGAATGGATTAGAGGAGCCAAGACAGGTGATATGAAGATGAATTAAAAGGCTATTGAAGTTGTCCAGGCTAGAAATGCTGGAATAAAACTATAATATGGAAATGATATTAACTGACCCATCTATTTCATGTGCGTGTTTATTCATTCATTCTCCTTCATTGCCTAGCTCACTCATTCAACCGTGGTTTACTAAATCCCTCCTCAAATGCACCTAATGCCCTACGACAAGGATGGAGAGGCCCCCGTCCTGCCGTCAAGGGTTATCGTCCAGTGGAGGAGAGACCAGTAACCAACCATTGCGTTCACGTGATAAGCGTTGAGGGGAGGGTGGTAATGTGAATGTTTGGCTTGCTGGTTTGTTTTTGGTCATCTAGGTTGCCTTTCCCCTTTTCTCTGGAGAACAGAAGCTTTCTTTCCTGTGGGAAACCCATCCTGCGTGGTCTGGGTGAAAATAAGCAAGCAAACCTGTTCCCTGACTGCCAAGGTTACTGAAGTTTGGACGTATAAACCTACCAGGGACAACCGAGTCCCCATGAGATTCAGTGTATATACACTGAAAGAGAGAGGGTTTCTCTTCTTCAGGGTTGTGACTTGCAAAGACAATGAAGACCCAGCATTGCCAAGGGCCAACTTGCCTCCACCTCAAAGGTCTGGTGAGACTGAAGTTGGGGTAAGCAGAGCTAAAAGGTAGAGAGAGAGGAAGAACATTAACGCCCTAATTGTAACATTTAAGCCATAAAATCATCTCCATCATCTCCTTATCCTAGTTACATAAGCCAACATTTTCCTCCTTCTGACTATACAAATTTGAGCCAGGTTTCTGTCACTTACATCCGGAAGGATCCTAATATAAATAGATTCATGAAAACACAGAGCAAGAGGGGTATACAATTGCTTGTAGAAAAATAAGTTTCCGAGAACTCAATCTTGACCTGGTAAGAGTGATAAGAGTACGTCAACCAGGTGGAAGGAGTAGAAGAAGACGACACTGCAGGCAGAGAGGAATGGACAGAACCTGAAGGCATGAAAGCACAGGGAATATCCAGGGAACCACACAAGTGTCTATGGGCAAGTGCACAAGTGTCACAGGTTGGTGGGGAGGGGAGGATGGAGCCTTAGGGAAGGTCCAGAGATGCTTCCTCCTTCTCCTGCATCCACACCTCCCAAAACTCACATATACCCGGACTGGGGAAATGTTTGCTCTAAGCTGTTCTTATTTGATATGTACTTTAGGATCATCTGGGTGTATTGTCCTCTCATCCTTCTACCCACAATCTGTTTTTACGTCCTGAAGCCTTGCTTATGGCATCCCCTAGATTTTCAACTTTCCTTACTTCTCCTATTCTCTGAAATCCTTTAGGACTTAACTTTGAGAAGCCCCTCTTGATTTTACCAGGTGGAATTTGTGCCTCTTCCCCCGAGCTCCCACACCCTTGGCGTGTGCCTCTTTTAAGCACTTAGTTCATCCTACATCCTATGGAACTAATTTTTGAATAGCCCCAGTCTGGTGAGTTCTTTGAGAGCAAGGACCTTTACTTATTCATCTTTGAGGAACCTAGCACAGTGCCTGGCCACAAGAGTTGTCAAATACATGTTTTGGAAAATGTTATAAGTGCCAGCAATACAACCTTAATCAGTTAAAAGTGTTTTGGCGTGAGCTCAATAGCAACACCAACGATGAAAATCCAACGCCGAAGAACATATTTGAATTTTCTAGGTTGGGAAATAGTTACAAATCTTCAACTTCTGAAGCTTTTCATTAAACAAGAGGAAAGAAGTGTGAGACCAGTTCTGCTTACAATATTTTAGCTTGACAGTTTCTGGGCTCAGTTGGACTCCATGAAGGAATTTAAATAATGGAAAAAGCCCACCCACAACATCTCTTGGAGCAAGAAGAGAAGTGGGGGAGCCTGCCCATCTCACTTCTGGGATTTGGGGACGATTTTTAAAGTGTCAAACAGTCAGGTTGAAAGGGAGAAAATCCAGTCATCCTGCTTCAGATGTGCAATAGCACCTCTGGGTCCTTGGCATCATAAAGACCATCATTCGAAAGCTCAGGTGATTTTTCATCTTTCATACAGATGTTATAGTATCAAGCAGACTGAATTTATGGAAGATACTTCTGCCAACATGGCTATTCGCTGACCATTCAGAAGGAAGAAAACATGAACTGGATTCCTTGAGCGTAGAGGAGTTTGAAAACGCACATCTTTAAGCCAAAGCACAAGACCTTATGAACTAGAACTCGGGCTTCACAAATAATGTCCAAAAAACTTTCATACCAATATAGACGATGCTCAGTACGGCAAATTGAAGTTTAAAATAATGATTCTAGTGCATCTGGCATCGGAGACCAGCTACACGTGCACACATACACACACGTGTGCATGTATGTGTGTGCGTATGTGTTTATGTACCTTTTTTTTGCAGGAGAATAACAACGTATTAAGTCACAGTAAAGACTGCATTTTAGCAAACAGAATCCTTATGTTTCTTACCCAGGACATTCTTGAGATACAGGGCAAGCCACTATAATAATAAGATTTATGACCCAAGACTCTTTCAGTTGCAAATGGCAGAAATCCTGAGCCAAAATGACTTAAGTGAGTGTGTCATGTAACTGATTCTCCAAAAGATTAGTTTCAGGAATGGCGTGATCCAGGGACTCCTAGGACCGGGTCACCTTCTCTTCACCTCTCAGCCCTGCCACCCTCCACGTCGGTCGGTCCCTTCCTCTGACAAGGGCTCCCCTGTAGACACAGGAAGGCGACGGCAGCTTCAGATCTGGCAAGCTCTCAAATGAAGTCCTGCAGATAAACAGTGATTTCCTTTTCCAGAAATCTATGCAAAATTTTGTTGTCTCTGACTGTATCATGTGCTCATCCTTGAGTCTGACAAAGTGACCAGGGAAAAGTACTGCCCAGCTGTGCTTGGGCCCCAGAGCTAGGGAGTCAAGCCCCACCCACTCCACTGGAATCAAGGATCCTGGGTGACCAAAGTCAATGCCTGCCGAGGTCATTGTGACAGAGCGTGGAATCAGCGTAAGTAGAGGCGGGGGCTCCTTGACACTTGTCTGCAACGCTGACCGCCCCTCCTGCCGATAGGCTCACTCTGTGATTAGATAAATATCATGAATTAGCCATGAACCAATGACTGTTCTGTAAGCGACATTCAACTCCATGTTGAACGGAGAGATCTAGAAAGATCTTAGGGGGTGCTCTACCGACTGTGCCCCACCCCCATAATACATAACGCTGGCATTAAGCGAGGCAAAAATAAACACTGGGGGAAAAGGAAATCCTTTTTTACTTCATTAATATTTGTTAAATGCATGCCACATTACAGACACTGATGATACAGAAGTGAAGAATAAAACTGCCATCATAACGTTGTATATAATTTAGAACAGGCGTAGGCAAGAGTAACAGTATTTGTTGTGGGAAGAGCAATGAGCAAAGGCAGGGAGGCTTCTCTGTCTTCTCCTCCCCCCTTTACCTTACTTCTCCACAACCTAAACTTCTCATTCTTCCCCAGTTCAAAAGTAGAATACTTTACTTATATGAATGGCTATCAATAGATACTAAAGGAAAAAGAGAAAGGGACTGTGGAAGAGCCAGATGGCTGCCTGACCCCAGCCCACCCAGCCAAAGGGCTCTGCTTTGTGTTAATGGAATAGCAGCCACCCTGTACTACCCACCCGTTAGTCTGGTTGTGCTTATGAAAAGTTTAATTTCTTATCCTTATGAAGCTTTGATGTCAACATGCAAAAAAAAAAAAAAATCCTCAAAACAGGGGGAAAAAAGGCTACCCTAAAGGCAAAAGTCACGTTACCTAATCGCCATGTGGTAGAACAATTAAACAAATGTACAGAGATTGAGAGCAAAAAATACACTGACGCACACACACACACACACACACACTTATCCACTACAAAAACATGTCATTTTGCACACGCTATGTGCAGGCGCTGGCTGAGGCAACGTTGACAAGCAGCACACTTGTCAATTAGGACAGCGTAAGTCAGAGCTACTTGTCATCGACGTCGAAAGTACTGAATAGAAGTATGTTTAGGGTACCCAAGAGTTTGGGGGGGCAGGCAGCAGCTTCTTGGGGAGAGGAGACTGAGAGATTTTCAGGGGAAAAGATGCCTGGGTTGGGTTTCCAAGGATGATCCCAAACCTCACCCCGAGAAGTGGGAGGAAGAGCACCGTAGGTATAAGTGTGTGAAACAGAAGAATGCGGTGTCCGTGGCAAGGGACTCCGTGTTAACTGATCACCTCCGTTGACAGCATGCAAGTGAAGCGGACAGAGAATTACACATACTGAATGCCTGGGCTCTTATTAAGGGCTGAGCCGGCCAGTCAGTGCCTGGTAACAATCTACAGGGGCAGTGACTGTCACTGTTAATACACTGTTTATCAACATGCTGGGGAAAGAGGTATTTTTTTTTTAATTAATTAATTAATTTATTTTTGGCTGTGTTGGGTTTTCATTTCTGTGCGAGGGCTTTCTCTAGTTGCAGCGAGCGGGGGCCGCTCTTCATCACGTGGCGGGCCTCTCACTATCACGGCCTCTCTTGTTGCGGAGCACGGACTCTAGGCACGTGGGCTTCAGTAGCTGTGGCTCACGGGCCTAGATGCTCTGCGGCATGTGGGATCCTCCCATACCAGGGCTCGAACCCGTGTCCCCTGCATTGGCAGGCAGATTCTCAACCACTGCACCACCAGGGAAGCCCTGAGAGAGGTATTTTGATACGGCATTTAGGGGACCAATAGAGGGTGAACCCTCCCCAGAGATCCTGAAACCCCAGATGGCCACTAAATAGTCTTCCCAGGAGAATAAAATCAGGTCCCTGTAGAGAGTGCAAGTCGGGTTGGGCTGAATTTTCAGTGCCTGAGCCAGACAGTCTGAGTGCAGCACCTGGTAGGCTGGCCTCCTTCTCCACCTTTCCTGGATACAAGACTCAGCCTTTTGCCAATATTGCTCAACAATAAGAAGAATGAGTAGTAGTAGTAGTAAGCAACTCTATTGCTTCATGATTGTGAAGCATATATTCAATAAATATCAACTTGGACTGGGCACCAAGTTACAAATCTGCACGTAGGCGGACCTGGTCTTGGTCTAGCCTTTCTGCTTTCACCTCACGGACTGGTCCATCCTCACGAGTCACCGCTAGGAGGTGCGTCAAATAGACTAGTTTTTCAAAATGAGGAAACTGAGGTCCCGAGACAGGAAGTGACTTTCCCACGTTACAAAGCTAAAAGCATCAGCGCTAACACTTGGATTCTTCTTTGCCGATCCAGTCGAGACACTTCTCGCGCTCTCACCCACAGCCCCTCACCCCATGCCTCATTCTTCCTCGTCAAAAGGCACAAATTATCCTGAGTTTTCCTTCCTTGTAGAGCAACTGTGAGCATTCCACGTGGCAGCCTGGTGGACAATCCCTAAGTTCCTGTGCTAACAATTAGCCATGAGGCTGCCTGAAAACTGCATTTATTAAAGGACACGCAAACCAGCATCAGCATTTGCATTGCCGGTTGGCTTTCTCCTTGGGGATTTGCAACGCTGCTGCTGCTTATGGTGATGAATGAGTTAATAATGAAGATGAAGGTTTCTGGGTGCCTGAGCAGAGGGTAGCTGTCCACTAAAATGGATTAGCCTTGGCCAGCGGGGGTGGCCCTGAGGGGAACCCTGCTTTATGCTCCTCCGGGGACCTCGTTTAGCACCGACCACCTCGTCATAAGGATCTGTTGCTAAAGGGAAAGCAATTTTGGCCACCTGCTTGGAAACACTGACCACTCTGGCTGCCTGGTGATTTCGAGTTTGCAGGGCGGGTCCGGCCCCAGAGGAGGGAGAACAGAGGGGAGACAGAAGTCTGGCTTCTCTGCTTCCTCCGGAGCCAACGGGGTGTGTGACCTGGAGAAATCACCTCCCTCTAAGCCTCAGTTTCCTCACATACCAATCAGAGTACAGGACTAGGTGATCCTTCTAGAAAGACCATCTGTGATCCTCTTACTTAAGCCACTATGTAAACTGTCAGTAACGACAACTCACCATCGCCTCCACGAGTATTTGCTGTTAAAATGGAGCCAAAGCCAATAAAACACAAAAAACAAAACAAAAAAAATGGAGCCAAAGCCTTCAGCAAAATGCTGAGTTTCCCAGTTTGACACAGTGAGAATCACCTGAGTTCAGAATGTTAAAATCTCCAAGTCTCAGGGACTGAAACTTTCTCTCTCTCTCTCTTTTTTTTTTTTTTTTTTTTTTTTTTTTTGTGGTACGCGGGCCTCTCACTGTTGTGGCCTCTCCCATTGCGGAGCACAGGCTCCGGACGCGCAGGCTCAGCGGCCATGGCTCACGGGCCCAGCCTCTCCGCGGCATGTGGGATCCTCCCGGACCGGGGCACGAACCCGTGTCCCCTGCATCGGCAGGCGGACTCTCAACCACTGCGCCACCAGGGAAGCCCTCTGTTTTTTTTTTAAGAGACGAAATAGACTTATCCTTTATTCCAACTGACAAGCTGCAGAGAGCGGCAATCAGACAAACATTCCACCAGGTATCCAAGGCCCTCCCCGGCTCGGCAGAATCCCAGACCCCAGCTCCACCTCACTGTCTGGTTTAGGTTTCTTCCTCCTCCTCCTCCTCCTCCTCCTCGTCGTCCTCATCCCAGCTGAAGGTGCCGTCGGGCAGGCTATAGACACGGACGACCTGCTTGCTGGGTCCCTGAGGCTGAGGTACTTGCCCTCCTCCAGCTTCATGCAGGTGTCGATGACGCAGCACAGGATGCCCCAGGTGGTCTCCACGTTCGGGTTGATCTGGCTGGCAAACTCATTGGGCTTGAACTGCTGGGCGCCCAGGATGACGTGGCATGAGGAGTCTTTCACGTAGTACCAGGACGCATAACCAAGCTTGAGGTACTCGGATCCGGCCAGCAAAGCACAGCAGGTCCAGCGGGCCAACTTGTAACTGTTGTTCTTCAGCTCGGCGGCAATGACGGCCCCTCACTGAAAATCCAGCTTCTGACGCCAGTCAACGCCATTAGGGTGCCTGGAGTCCCACTCGTTGAGGGTCTTGATGTTGATGAAGGACACAACCCCACTGGCGCCGGTCATGACGCCATCGTGCTCACAGTGGACGATGAGGTCAGTGTCAACTCCGAGCTTCCACCTGTGGTAACGGCGTGCCACAGAGGCGACCCCATTCTTATCCATGTCGTCCTCCGCAAACGGGTTTGGGGTGGGGAAGTTGTAACTTTCCTTCCCCATCCTCAAGTACTGTGGGCAGAAGTGGTGGTTGATGTAGGTTTGCTTCCATGGCCAGGTTGCGGGGCGAGTTGAAGGAGTTACCTTCATCTTGAGGGGACTCGTTGGCTGCCTCACTCACTGTCAGGAGGTCGAAGTCACAGTTTTGTCCCTCTTGTCAAAGAAGAGCTTGGACCCGACTCTCTGGACAACCATGTCCCAGGAATACACAGAGCGGGTGCAGCTCGTCAGTGTGGGCAGAATGGCGTCAGTGGCAAACACGTTCCCCTGAGTCTTTGCCAGCTTCCAGATGACGGGGTCGTCCCTGGTGGCACAGTGGTTAAGAATATGCCTGCCAATGCAGGGGACACGGGTTCAAGCCCTGGTCTGGGGAGATCCCACATGCCGCAGAGCAACTAAACCCGTGTGCCACAACTACTGAGCCTGCACTCTAGAGCCTGCGAGCCACAACTACTGAAGCCCGCGTGCCTAGAGCCTGTGCTCCGCAACAAGAGAAGCCACCGCAATGACAAGCCCGCGCACCGAAACGAAGAGTGGCCCCCGCTCGCCGCAACTAGAGAAAGCCCGCACGCAGCGACAAAGACTCAATGCAGCCAAAAATAAAAAAATAAATACATTTTTTTTTTTTTTTTAAATCTCTAAGTTTCAGGGGCCACCCCAGATGGAAAGAACTATAATCTACAGGAAGAGGCCTGGGGGACCCTTAACAAACAAACACCTTAGGGGATTCTCCTGATCACGCAAGTCGGGAAGCAGTGGGATAGAGGAATGTAGCCTTGATGGTGGTGTGTGGAATCTGCAGGTTCCAGACCCACGGTTCTCGAGCTTGGGAGCATGGGAAGCACCAGGAGCTTTACCTTCCCTGCCACTCTGATGCCATTTCCAGAAATTCGGATTAAGTTGGAATGGGATTTTGTTTTGGGGGTGTTGGGGGTCTTAAGGACTCCCCAAGCGATGTTCATATGCAGCCAGGGTCAAGAACCTCCGCCCCAAACTCAAACTGGCTGTTAATCCTACGTCCTCAATGTTCCTCCTCCACCACCAAGGGGGTAAGTGGAAATCCAACCAAGTTCTGATGCTCCTGCCAGGGCTCTGCTGAGCCATCTGGCGCCTGGTAGGGACAAGGGAGGCCAGAGGACCAAGTTCCACCACACAGCAGCACGGGAGCAAGAGATGGGAGGTTCCTTGTGCATAATGGGGGCATCGACTGCTCCATGTTGCTGGGAGATGGGACTCACATTATGTCTGTTCACGTCATAAGTACTCAGTGGAGGCTGGTTGGATTGAAACCTGGGAAGAACCAGGGCATCTTTTAGGAGATCACAGGAATCCTTCAGTCCTCAGATACTTGGCAAATACTGTCAAGAGCATGTTGATCATTTTATTCAATTTTTGAAAGCAGAAATCGTGGTAACTATAGCTATTTTTTGAGCTCCGACTATGCCCTCTGCACTGGGTTAGACCCAACAATGAGCACCACCAACCCTCACACCATCCGCAGAAATTAGGAGTCTGACCCCATGCGTCTTAGGCAAGGACACTCAAGGTCAAAGACGCGAAGGCTGCACAGCCAGCACAGAACAGAGGTCCAAATCCACGTCTACTCCCTTCCCCGGTACACGCCAGCCCCACAGTTTATTCAGTAGATTGTCTGATCTCTGTGTAACGAAGCGTCTCCCTCTGCCCATCACCTAATTCCATGTAATCTCCATGAGCGCTGTCTCTGGAGCACTGTCTCTGTAGGAGAGAGCCACCCTTCTCAGCCGTCTGAAATGTCTAGACAAGGAGCGGGGGCCCGTCTGTAGGAGGTGGTGTGGCAGTTAAGCGGCCAACGTAAGTCTATTACGGGAGGAGCGTCCATTCTGAGGGTGACCTGACATTTTTTAAATGTCTATTTGCCACCAACAATATCCTTTCAAACTTTTCAAAATCCTCTAAAACCAACAAAGTCAGCCACAGTGTGAATCAGCCTACCTTCCCTGTCACTGCCTGAGTAGTGCTATTTCAGCAATGAAAGGAGATGTGTTTCTGTGTGTATACGCATGTGTGGGCGTGTGTATGTGTGTATGTGCATCTGTGTGTATGCATGTGTGGGCACATAAGTGTGGGCACATGTGTGTGCATGTATTTGAATATATGCATCTGTCTATGTGTATGTGCATGTGTCTATGCATGGGTGGGCACATATGTGAGTGCATATGTGCGTATCTATGTTTGTATGTGTGTGAGTTTGCGTGCATGCGGAAACACGTGTGTATATATGTGTGTGGTTTAAATCCTATGGATTTAGAAGCCATAGGGACTAGGACGTGTAGACAAGACAGAAAAGTCCCCAACAACAAAGTGGACACAGGACAGAATAGAAGGACCTGATTCCGTTCATTCCTTTCACGATGCAGAAGGAGAGAAAAGAGCACAGATCTGAAGACACAATCAGGCCTCGAATCCCAGCTCGCCTCTGGTAATTTATCAAATGGGTTAGAGGACTCAGAATCCTCAACTATTATACAGAAGGAGAAAATAGCTGTATATGCAACTGATGCCCACCTTGATCACTTGCAGATCTCAGCAGATCATTTAACTTCTCTGTGCCTCAGTTTCCCCATAGGATTATTATGATGATTAAATGAGCTAATAAATGTAAAACAAAACATATGGCATGTAATAAGTGTCACTGTTACTCCTAACTCAAAAATATTATTGCTTTGTTCCACTTCACTATCCTGGGAAAGACATCAAAGACATATTTCCTTTAATATTCAAGTTAGGGAAACTGCCACCCCCATGACTGTGAATCGACAGAGCATCCGGTCTTTCTCCTGGGGCTGCCCCCTCTCCGAAATGACTATGGCTCTCCAAGCATTGCTTAATGGTTCTACTAACCCGCTCTGGTTGCAGATATTTCTTCTTTCTCCAGCCATTCACGGTCCAAGTTGTCATTACTCCACAATTTCTTTTACAGAAAGTATCCTGGTTTGTTCTAAGCTTGGGCACAATCTTCTCTGTTCACTTCTCCGCACCCGCTACCCCGCCGGTTTCTAACATTGCCTGGGGTTTGGCAAACCTTACTCCATGCTAGAGGAATAGCAAACAAGAAAGCAACGAGTGGCGTATGTTTCTCCCGAGGTTGTTCCTGGGTCTCACACAACTGTTAACTCAAACTTGGGATTTCATTTCACAGCTGGCAGCCTTCCTGGTGGAGGAGGCATCCAACCCTCATTGATGAGACCCCCCTACCAATCTCTCCTTCAGAGACCAGACAGTCGTTCCTTGGTGCACAGAAAGAAGGTCCCCTCCAGCTCCCTGCCCACATCTGGCTCAGGCTGGCTTCTTTTCTGACCCAGAATGTGAGAAAGCAGGGAGCACCCATTTCTTCAGGACACGCCCTGTTCTTCCTTCCACCTACGGGATGGAATCTGATTGCCCAGGACAGACAGGGCAGTCGTCGTTGTTGCCATTTGTTTCTCAACTTAAATAGAGCAGGTTGAGAACACCAAGAGTCCAGCACAAATCCACATTTAGGAGGAGTAATTCTCCAAGGGCTGGGTCAGGAGAAAGACACGCTCAACTTACATCAAAAGGCCAAGTGGTGCTTCCCTGGTGGTGCAGTGGTTGAGAGTCCGCCTGCCAATGCAGGGGACACGGGTTCGTGTCCCGGTCTGGGAAGATCCCACATGCCGCGGAGCGGCTGGGCCCCGTGAGCCATGGCCGCTGAGCCTGCGCGTCCGGAGCCTGTGCTCCGCAATGGGAGAGGCCACAACAGTGAGAGGCCCGCGCGTACCGCAAAAAAAAAAAAAAGGCCAAGTGCTCCGTTCAGCAGAACAATAGGTGGTGGGTTTTCCTGATATGAAACCAAAGAGCTTCAGTAGTAATTTTCCGACAGATAATTAATGCTCCCCAACTGTAGGAAGCAAATGTTATCCATGACCCCAAAATGTCCACATTCCAGGCCCTATTCCTTGGGCACCTCATCAACAGAGATGTGGTGAAGACAAAGTGAAATGTGCTTTGTGAATTTTAGAACTTTTAGCAAATTAGAGCACAGGGAGACCTTGAGAGGAAGACACCAATTCTTCAAATCTGGTAGTTAAATCCTAGAGCAATGACTCAAAAAACTTAAGAAACATCAATGTGTTTTTGCCCCAAGCTGGTGCCGCCAGCCAGACGGGGAGCATGAGGGGAGTTGCCTACCTTGCAAGCTGTTGTGAGGATTAAATGAACAAACAGATGTGAAATCTCAGTGTAAATGGTTGTTCTACCCCCATCACCTTTCTTATTTCCACAGTGCCCAGAACTGCACCTTATACACTGCAAAGTCTGAGATGAGTTCTGTACAGTAAGTGATGATATAAAGCTGGAGTCTGAACAAGAGATGAATGGCACGCTGCTGCCCCAAGGTCAAAGGAAGCGAGGGCTCCCAGGGGCCTCAGAGGTCATGCCGCCCAGTCCCCCTGCTCTGCAGGAGAGGGAACCTGTCCTGAGCGGCCAAGGAGCCTTCCCACGGCCACACGACGACCCTCCTCATTCTCAGACGGGAGGTCACGCCGCCTCCTCTTCTGCTCCAGAGCTCCCTGTGGGATCAGGCCGAGGCCGGGACTCCTCCTGAAATTTCAGCCTTGCCTCCCTCCTACCCCTTCCCTATCTTGCACCCTCCACCCTCCACCAATGCTTTTACTTGTCGGCTCTCCTTCGAAAATCCCTTGCACTCAGATCCTTGGCTTGAAGTGTCTTTCTTGGAAGAAACTGACCTAAGACAGACCCTATCACTCTAGCACCCCTTCTACTGGATGTCTTTTTTTTTTTTTTAACTGAAAAATGTTATTTTATTTTGAATCCCAGTTTTAATCTTTTCATGCTTAACTTTTTTGTTTGTTTTAATTAATTTTTATTGGAGTATAGCTGCTTTACAGTGTTGTGTTAGCTTCGACGGTACAGCAAAGTGAATCAGCTATACGTATACATATAACCCCTCTTTTTTGGATTTCCTTCCCATTGAGGTCACCACAGAGCACTGAGTAGAGTTCCGTGTGCTATACAGTCGGTCCTCATTAGTTATCTAATGCTTTTTGTAGGTTCAGGAAGTGTCTGCAGGGTCTCAAAGCTGCTCTAGGTATTCTGGACAAAATTGGTAGTTTTCAAACTGTCTTCAGAAGCAGTAACCATTTTTCAGATGAAGCAAAACCTTCCTTGGAGCCACAATGTAGAAAATAGATACGAGCCCCTTGCTCAGTCCACAGATGGTGGGACTTGGAGACCCTTCTGTCGGTGTTCTCTTTACCCCCATCATCCCCAAGTCACCTCTTGAAGATGTGAATACTCAGTGAAACCCTACTGGCAAACAAGCAAATTGAGGTGTTTGCTGTGATGCCTCCTGATTTCACTCCGGTGCTCTGGAATGCAGTTCTCAGGTCAATTTCTATTTTTATAGAAGAAAAGCAAACGGGTCCCATTCCTCGTTTCAGCAGGTGACCACTGCTTCTGTTCCTGGCACCATTCCCAGACCCCTGGCTGCTCTCGCCCCACCCCCTTGCCAAGCTCCACTATCAACCTCAGGTGACCAGGCGAGCTGCAATCTACTTTCCTTTTATTGCAGCTTGGGGTCTCACGCATCACGCTGCCAGATGTGACCAGAAGCCTTAGCAGTCAAATGCCCGCTGCCGTTTACAGTCTGAATTCAGAAGTGGCGAGCACCTCTTTCCCAGGGCAAGCCTCCCTTTCTGCAAGAACTCACCATCCGTCATTTCACTGACCAGCCCTCTCCCAAAAATACATTAAAAGGCTCAAAGAAAAGTAATGTAGCCCAGCAGTGCACTATAACAGAACAACATTTGCAGGGAAGTGTAAATGACCTGACTCCCTGTCCTCCAGAGCAATGGCAACTTGATACCATCCGCTTCATTTATAAACTACTTTCACACTCATGAAATCATTCCTATTTTCCGGCAGAAATATTTATGCCTGAGGTTCTTTGAAAACCCATATATATACTTCAAAACCCAAATGTGCCAGGGAGACTTGGGATGTGCCAGGGAGAAAGTGACCCAGAATGGCCGTCATGGGGAACAGCGGTTGGGTACTGGGACAGTAACGGGTTGCCCTGACTGAGAGAAATTCTTTTACCTCAAAGGCCAGGGATATTGAAAAACTTTTCACACTTCGTCAGCTCGGAGGAGGAGGCAGATTGTGGCTTCAACAGAGGCAGCTGCTGAAGGCATCGCGGCAAAAACAAAAAAATACGACCTCCCCAGCATCCGTGCAGAGCTGCAGTGTCACAAACAGCAACAGACCTAGAACCTTTGAAAGACGGCAAAAAGACGCAGCCACAAAACGTGCAGTTTGAACTTTCTACACCATTCCGAGAAGAAGAATTTTACATTCTTGGGGCATCAGCCCAGTTAGGAGAAAGCCCACGTTTGATATACACTGACAGAGGCAATGCGAGCTTCACATCCCAGAAGGGAGTATGGGAATGGCAGAAGGCGGGACCAACCTTCAACACACACCCATAACCTGTCAGAGCCAGCGACTCCTCTCTCAAGACTTCTTTAGGACTCTTGTGAGGCGGGATTATGATTTAACACCTGTATGACACCTCAAAGAATCTGTGATCTGAGAGGCAGAGGTTTAGGGGATCTGACAAAGCTGAGTTTGCCCCCATTACTTGCTAGTGTGACCCAGGGGAAGTTGATTACTGTTTCTAAGTATTCGCTTCATTTGGAAACGGGAATAATGTCTAATTCACAGGCTGGCTGCAAGAATAAAATGATGCCTGTAACTTTCCTGACATAATGTATGAAATAAAACAGGTGGTTGAAAATGTCAGTTCCTCTCTTCCTTCTTCTTGCACATTGTGCGACTGATAAACATATATACAATCCATCACATAAAAAAAAATCATCTGCTCGGAGCCTTCTTTCTGATGGTGGATGACACCAAATTATACCTTGATCTAATTGAACACCATTGTCATCGTCATTTAGTGAAGACCCACTGGGTTGACTAAGTTTTGAATGGCTGGGTCTGTTCACTTGCATCTTTATGCTCAGCTCTGCTGTTAACAGCCTGTGGGATTTTAGGCAAGTTAATTAAAAAGTCAAAGTCTCATTTTGCTACTGTGAAATGAACATTTATAGCTGAGTAATATTCCATTGTATAAAAAAAGAATGGAATAATGCCATCTGCAGCAACATGGATGGACCTAGAGATTACATACTAAGTGAAGTAAGTCAGAGAAAGACAAGTGTCATGTAACATGGCTTATATGTAGAATCTAAAAAAATGATACAAATGAACTTATATATAAAACAGAAATAGACCCACAGACATAGAAAACAAACTTACAGTTACCAAAGGGAAAAGAGGGAGGAGGATAAATTAGGAGTTTAGGATTAACACATACACACTATTAGATATAAAATAGATAACCAGCAAGGACCTACTGTACAGCACAGGGAACTATACTCAATATTTTGTAATAACCTACAAGGGAAAAGAATCTGAAAAAAATATATATATGTATGTATATATCTATACATATAGATCACTTTGCTGTACACTTGAAATCACTTTGAAATCACTTTGCTGTACACTTGAAATCACTGAATCACTTTGCTGTACACTTGAAACTAACACAACATTGTAAATCAACTATATTCCAATTTTCTTAAAATGAACATTTAGCCCAGTGATCTCTCCTTTCCCTTCCAGACCATTTCCAGAGAACGTGTTACAGACACAAAGTGTAAAGGGAGTTCTGACAGAGATGAAGATACGGTGGGATGCTTCTTCTTGGAGGTGAGTGTTTGGGTATCACCACTGCTCGAGGTGGAAACTAACCCAGAAAAGAAAAGAGCTGCTTGCAAAAGTGAAGCACATCTGACAATAAGTGACGGGGAAAATATTACATATGCAGATTCATCACCTATGAGGATGTGCTCAATCGTGTTGAAAAGAAAGATCACCAGTTATTAAGGTAAACTGGTTTTGGCTTACTCTGATCAAGAAATCCAAGCAAAATTCCATTCTGCTCTCAGGTTGGCTCACCTTCATGAGTTCTCTATGATTAACCCTAGCGATAAGTGACACACCGTCTCACCACTCCTCACCCCAGAGACACCATCACTGCCCTCTCCTCTAGACAACTCATCCTATACCTCTTCCACTTCCTCTCTCATAGAAGTGGTACCAAATTGTTCAAGACGTCTTTCAAAAATATGCAAAACCTTTGCTGTTTCATAATTGCCTACTGAATGCAAGATCAACTCTGTCATGGTCTTCCTTAGAGTCCTTGAGCACCAGCCTTGTGCCGGGAACTACGCCAGTTAGAGAATAAAGGGGTGAGTGGAGCCTGGTCCTTGCCCCCAGAAGCAAAAATTCTGAGTGAGATGCAGAAGACAAGTCAACGGAGCATGTTAATATTGGGGAGAGATGCCTTATGGAAGAAAGTGCTGTTGCAGGCGGAGGAGGAAAGATTCCTCCTGACACTGTCATTGGGGATGACCTTGAGGACAAAGCACAGTAACCGACGGCCGTGTTGAGCACACCCCATAGTTTCCTGCCTTCCTGCCTCTGTTCACGGTGTTTCCTCTGCCCACATTCCACCCCATTCCCTCCTTCCAGATAAAACCTTCCTAACATGGGTCAAGCAACAGCTCCTTCCGGGAATTTTCCCCAACACACCCAGCTGGAATTACAGATTTCCTCCTGAGGGATTGCTCACAGTGGGCTGCTGGGCGCTCTATTTAGCTGTCATTTTATTTTCTGTTCTTGTTAGAGCCACTTGTTTACATGTGTCCCCCAGCTCAGCTGTGGGCTCTTAGAGAGCAGACTCCATGCTTTATTCATCTTAGTTCCCATAGCCCTAAGTACAATGCATTGCATCTAGTAGGCAATGGATAAACAGCGGCTAAAGTGAATTGTATTCATAGTCAATCCTTGTTTAAAGAGAGCAGCTGAGGTTCATCCTTAGCGTGTAGAGAGGGAAGTACAGGATAATGCCTTATCCTGGGCACTCCCAAACCTCAGACTTTCTGCTCAGGTCCAGGTGTACTTCCTTTCATCTTTCTTCCATGTATCAGCTCGTCTGCAGGCTCCACTCATTCGTACCTTTGAAATGTATACAACTGGGATTCTCTTTGTTCCATGTGTGGATTCTGTTCCCTACTTTGCTTGTAACTATTCTACACTTGGATTTTCTCTTGTTTTTTCAAGCATCACTATAAGTTATTTCTGTGTCTTGCCCATTTCTTTTCTTACCTGTGTCAGGCTCCTCTCGTTGAGGACTGGGTTTGTTTCCCCTCTACAAAATAAAACTTTTCTTCCCCCAAACTGTACTTTGTCTTCTTTTCCCCTGGAAGCTAATCAGAGGAAGCAATATAACCCTCATCAATGCTCTTATCAGGGAGTTGATGATCCTCTGAAAAGGTTCTCTCCACGTGGTCCAGGGTGACCACTCAAAACTCCCCCTCTTCCTCCCCAGAATCTTTGGTCCATGCATCTCACCTCGGACAGCCAAAGGATCCTTGCTGACCAGTCTTAACACATAGATTCTGTCTGTGATCAGCTAACCCTCTATCTGCTCACAGATAAGATTTTTGCCTTAGTCTGTACCTTCTATCTAGACTCACAGTCTGGTTTCTACAAAAGAGCTGCCGTTTGTCACATTTCCCTGTAATTTGCTCTCATGAGTCAACCTCCTTAACATTCTTTGAAACTTCACCGTTATCTTCATTTCCATTTCAAGTGCCTCACCTGGAGGAACCGACAGCACCTCACCTCACTCAAGCCTTAACCTCTCTCCAACCCATTCACTATGGTAACGGTCTCCTTTTGGACTATATTTGATTGCACTCCAAAAGTAAAAACTATTTCAGCATGCTCTCTCACCCTCAATCTCTATCTATCTACCTACCTATCCATCCATCTACCTAGCTACTACCTATAATTTATGAGTTGTATAATATAGATTTATCATTACCATTACTTAATATCTCAACACAAAACATACATTTCCACGAGGCTCACCATTAATGATTATGAATAGAATTCACATTCTGCTTTTCTCTTATTCAGCAGAGTCACTTACCCTTCCTGTGTATCAGGCAGTGGACTCTTGCACGGGGCAGGGGCTGAACTGGGTCCGATGACTAACTCAGAGCTGGTGGTAAGTCAGGCGCATTCACACACCTCCACCCCCGAGTCCTCCAGGCAGCGGATTAGAGCTGTTTCTCGCTTCCCGGGCATCTTCCTCCCCACATGATCCCAGCAAAATGCAGCTGTGCTCCAGGGCTCCGCGTAACCTACACAGGGAGACACTCGCTTAGACAACAACCCAGGAGGCCCACGGTCCTCAATTCACGGATTTCCACTTCCTGGGGAAGCTACAAACCAGTGGGATTGGATGTGGACACAGGACTCTGTTAAAGCAGGATCCGCTCTGCGTTTTACTGTCGTTGTTTCACTGACCCTGAGAATAAGGGATCTGGAAGAAGCCCTGGCATCACTGTATGGAGGAGGCGACTGGGCTGCTTCTCCTCGGGCCCCTTCCTGAGGCTTTCTGCTCTTCCTCACCTCTCAGCCTTGGGGAGCCCCTGGGCTCTGACCCACTCGCTTCTCGTCACCCTCCCTCGTTAGCGGACCTCCTATATTCCCATGACTTCAAATGACATCTGTTTTTCAAGTTTTTTTTTTTAATTAAGGTGAGTGACATAAAGTGAAACGCACATATCTTAAGTGTACCGTTAGATGATTTTTGACAAACATATGGACTTGCATATCCAATATCCCAACCCCAAACAAGATACAAAATATTTCCGTCACATCAGAAACTTCTTTTATATTCTCTTCCTCAATTCCTGACCCTCCCCCAGAGACAGCCACTCCTCTGATTTCTGTCCTCCTAGGTTAGTTTTGCCTATTTGTAAACTTCATACAAGTGGAATCATACAACACATCCTCTCTCCTGTCTGTCTTATTTTGATAAGCATAAAGTTTTCAAGATTCATCCTGTGTTGATGAGTGAATTAGCAGTTCCTTATTTTTCATTACGGACACGTGTTCCACTGTGCAAATATAGCACAATTGGGTTGCAGCTCAACTTGAAGGGAACTTAGAGGTTGTCACTCCCATCTTTACAACAGGAAAAAAACTGAACCATGAGAATCAGTGATTTCTGTTAGACCCATCAGAGAACTGAGGTTACGGGGAAACTACGGCCCTAAGATCTGGAGACAGAGGTGAATGCAGAGTCTCATCTGAGAACAGAAGCATCTGAAGCCAGAAACTGGTGGGAACACTTGCATTGT
The DNA here is from genome assembly GCF_003676395.1 of Aethalodelphis obliquidens. Lineage (NCBI taxonomy): Eukaryota > Metazoa > Chordata > Mammalia > Artiodactyla > Delphinidae > Aethalodelphis > Aethalodelphis obliquidens. Next base: position 11,623,223 of record NW_020837985.1, on the reverse strand, counting down.
AATTTTGACAAATCGGTGGAGGCTGAGGGGGAGTAGCCTGTGTCTTAGGGAGGCCACCACACCTTTGCAGATTTTAGCTCCAGCAATCCTAGTGGGTCCTCACACTGCAGAGCTGAGAGAGGTTCCCTTGTGGCCCTGGCAGGTGGAAGAGAAGAGTAATCCTTGTGAAATGCCCCCAGCCCCTTATTCACAACAGAGTCCAACCCTCCAGGGGAAAATATTTCACCAGCATTCTATCCCACCTTGGAGAAAAGCATTTGCAACCAAACATTTCTGGTACTAACTTCTGTAAGGCTGAGGTGCAAGGCCAGGCTGACCCTTCTCCAAAAAGACCTCTCTGAACCCCCATGGTGGGCACTAAGAACTCTTTCTCCAGCCCCTGGCCCAGCCCTGTCTTTGCAGATATGACACTATATTAAAAATATCTGCCCATCTATTTGTCTTCTCTATCAGAATATGATCCTCAAGGCAGAGGCAGTGCCTTGTCCATCTTGGTGTCTCCAGGACCACAGCAGGACTTGCACTTGCAGAGCCCGCAGATCATTCAAGTGCGAGTGTGTGATAATTTGAGTTAAAACATTGTCTTTGTAGTGAGGGGGAAATGAGCTCAAAATTCTTCTTCAATTTAGGAACTCATGATATTTCACAGAAATCCGGTTCTGTAACTTGGTCCCGTGTGTATAAGTCTCCTCACCACCTAAAGGTATGAGTCTTCATGCTTCCTTCCTTCTGTCCCATTTATTTCGTATTATCTATCACTCTCCTAGGCATGGCAATGACTTCTAAAGCTTGAGCTTTCAGGTGCCGAGGGCAAGAGCAGGAAGTTCACAAAGCAAAAATACAAATGGATAATAATTATATAAAAATATTTAACCGCACTAATTATAAAAAGCTGCACTCGTACAGTAACACTAAAATATCACTTTTTCCTTCAATTATCAAAGTCTTTTTAAGTGAATGTTCCCAGCTGCTGATATTCAGCAAAACACAATCTCCAAAGTACTAATACGTCAGTGCCCGCAATGACCCCGTTACATACATGTGACCTCTATTTCATATTCAGGGAAATGAGTCTCCAAGAAGATAAAGCCTCTGACTGTTTAAATTGTCCATCCCCAATCCCAAATCCTCTTCATCTCTTAAGACTATTTCCAGGTATTATCTCTTTCAGGAAACCTTCTAGGATAGAGAATCTTAAGCTGGCACACTCCATAATCTCCTGTGTATATCCCCCCATCTCCGAACTTGCACAGCATTTCACATGCATTTGTTTAACGATCTTCCTCTCCTTTCATGATCATCATGAAAATACTGACTGCTTCGGTTAATCTCTGTACACCCTCCTCCCATCCTCTGCCGCCGCCATACCATGAACTAGCCAGCCTCAGTGAACGTGTGTTAAATTAAAGACTGAAAGATGGTGAGCCACATCTGAACCTTTACCTTTCTGACCTCAAAATCCAGGCTCTTTCTATTATAAGACATAATGCAGCCTTGCTGAATTTATTGATGTCTAGCTGCTGATGGGCTTGGAAATACAGCCTACAGGGCAGGCGAGCCAAGACTCCTCTCCTTTGCCTGGTATGTATGATACACCCTGCCTGAAAAACAGCTTGCTTCACCTTTCTTTGGTAGACAAAATTTCAGCAATAAACATCGTATTCTGTAGGGAATGAGCATCCTCCTGGAAACCCACCTGCCCTTTAACTGCCAGGCAACGAGAGAGAGAGGCTTTTCTTTTTTTTTTTTTTTTAAATCTTTATTGGGGTATAATTGCTTTACAATGGTGTGTTAGTTTCACGAAGTGAATCAGCTATACACGTATACATATACCCCCATATCCCCTCACTCTTGCATCTCCCTCCCACCCTCCCTATCCCACCCCTCTAGGTGGTCACAAAGCACCGAGCTGAGCTCCCTGTGCTATGCAGCTGCTTCCCACTAGGTATCTATTTAACATTTGGTAGTGTATATATGTCCATGCCACTCTCTCACTTCGTTCCAGCTTACCCTTCCCCCTCCTTGTGTCCTCAAGTCCATTCTCTACATCTGTGTCTTTATTCCTGTCCTGCCCTGAGGTTCTTCAGAAAAAAAAAAACCAGTTTTTGTTTTGTTTTGTTTTTTTAGATTCCATATACACGTGTTAGCATACGGTATTTGTTTTTCTCTTTCTGACTTACTTCACTCTGTATGACAGACTCTAGGTCCATCCACCTCACTACAAATAACTCAATTTCGTTTCTTTTTATGGCTGAGTAATATTCCATTGTATATATGTGCCACATCTTCTTTATCCATTCCTCTGTCGATGGACACTTAGGTTGCTTTCATGTCCTGGCTATTGTAAATAAGGCTGCAATGAACATTGTGGTACATGACACTTTTTGACTTATGGTTTTTTCAGGGTATATGCCCAGTAGTGGGATTGCTGGGTCATTTGGTAGTTCTATTTTTACTTTTTTAAGGAACCTCTATACTGTTCTCCATAGTGGCTGTATCAATTTACATTCCCACCAACAGCACAAGAGCGTTCCCTTTTCTCCACACCCTCTCCAGCATTTATTATTTTTAGACATTTTGATGAGGCCATTCTGACTGGTGAGAGGTGATACCTCATTATAGTTTTGATTTTCATTTCTCTAATGATTAGTGATGTTGAGCATCCTCTCGTGTGTTTGTTGGCAATCTGTATATCTTCTTTGGAGAAATGTCTATTTAGGTCTTCTGCCCATTTTTGGATGGGGTTGTTTGTTTTTTGATATTGAGCTGCATGAGCTGCTTGTATATTCTGGAGATTAATCGTTTGTCAGTTGCTTCATTTGCAAATATTTTCTCCCATTCTGAGGGTTGTCTTTTCATCTTGTTGATGGTTTCCTTTGCTGTGCAAGAGCTTTTAAGTTTCATTAGGTCCCATTTGTTTATTTTTGTTTTTATTTCCCTTTCTCTAGGAGGTGGGTCAGAAAGGATCTTGCTGTGATTTATGTCATACAGCGTTCTGCTTATGTTCTCCTCTAAGAGTTTTATAGTGTCTGGCCTTACATTTAGGTCTTTAATCCATTCTGAGTTTATTTTTGTGTATGGTGTTAGTGAGTGCTCTAATTTCATTCTTTTACATGTAGCTGCCCAGTTTTCCCAGCACCACTTATTGAAGAGGCTGTCTTTTCTCCATTGCATATTCTTGCCTCCTTTATAAAAGATAAGGTGACCATATGTGCATGGGTTTATCTCTGTGCTTTCTATCCTGTTCCATTGATCTCTATTTCTGTTTTTGTGCCAGAACCATACTGTCTTGATGACTGTAGCTTTGTAGTATAGTCTGAAGTCAGGGAGCCTGATTCCTCCAGCTCCATTTTTCTTTCTCAAGATTGCTTTGGCTATTTGGGGTCTTTTGTGTTTCCATACAAATTGTAAATTTTTTGTTCTAGTTCTGTGAAAAATGCCATTCGTAGTTTGATAGGCATTGCATTGAATCTGTAGATTGCTTTGGGCAGTAGAGTCATTTTCACAATGTTGATTTTTCCAACCCAAGAACATGGCATATCTCTCCATTTGTTTGTATCATCTTTAATCTTTTTCATCAGTGTCTTATAGTTTTCTACATATAGGTCTTTTTGTCTCCTTAGGTAGGTTTATTCCTAGGTATTTTATTCTTTTTGTTGCAATGGTTAATGGAAGCGTTTCCTTAAGTTCTCTTTCAGATTTCATCGTTAGTGTATAGGAATGCAAGAGATTTCTGTGCATTAATTTTGTATCCTGCTACTTTACCAAATTCATTGATTAGCTCTAGTAGTTTTCTGGTAGCATCTTTAGGATTCTCTATGTACAGTATCATGTCATCTGCAAACAGTGACAGCTTTACTTCTTCTTTTCCAATTTGGTTCCTTTTATTTCTTTTTCTTCTCTGATTGCTATGGCTAAAACATCCAAAACTATGTTGAATAATAGTGGTGAGGAGAGTGGGCAACTTTGTCTTGTTCCTGATCTTAGTGGAAATGGTTTAAGTTTGTCACCATTGAGAACGATGTTGGCTGTGGGTTTGTCATATATGGTGTTTATCATGTTGAGGTAAGTTCCCTGTATTCCTACTTTCTGGAGGGATTTTATCATAAATGGATGTTGAATTTTGTCGAAAGCTTTTTCTGCGTCTATTGAGATTAATAAATGGTTTTTATTCTTCAATTTGTTAATATGGTGTATCACACTGATTGCTTTGTGTATATTGAAGAATCCTTGCATTTCTGGGATAAACCCCACTTGATCATGGTGTATGATCCTTTTACTGTGCTGTTGGATTCTGTTTGCTTGTATTTTGTTGTGGATTTCTACATCTATGTTCATCAGTAATATTGGCCTGTAGTTTTCTTTTTTTGTGGCATCTTTGTGTGGTTTTGGTATCAGGGTGGTGGTGGCTTCATAGAATGAGTTGGGGAGTGTTCCTCACTCTGCTATCTTTTGGAAGAGTTTGAGAAGGCTAGGTGTTAACTCTTCTCTAAATGTTTGATAGAATTCGCCTGGGAAGCCATCTGGTCCTGGGCTTTTGTTTGTTGGAAGATTTTTAATCACAGTCGCAATTTCAGTGCTTGTGATTGGTCTGCTTATATTTTCTATTTCTTCCTGGTTCAGTCTCAGAAGGTTGTGCTTTTCTAAGAATTTGTCCATTTCTTCCAGGTTGTCCATTTTATTGGCATAGAGTTGCTTGTAGTAATCTCTCATGATCCTTTGTATTTCTGCAGTGTCAGTTGTTACTTCTCCTTTTCCATTTCTAATTCTATTGATCTGAGTCTTTTCCCTTTTTTTCTTGATGAGTCTGGCTAATGGTTTATCAACTTTGTTTATCTTCACAGTGCACCAGCTTTTAGTTTTATTGAACTTTGCTATTGTTTCCTCCATTTCTTTTTCAATTATTTCTGACCTGATCTTTATGATTTCTTTCCTTCTGCTAACTTTGGGGTTTTTTGGTTCTTCTTTCTCTAACTGCTTTAGGTGCAAGGTTAGGTTGTTTATTTGAGATGTTTCTTGTTTCTTGAGGTAGGATTGTGTTGCTATAAACTTCCCTCTTAGAACTCCTTTTGCTACATCCCATAGTTTTGGGTTGTTGTGTTTTCATTGTCATTTGTTTCTAGGTGTTTTTTGATTTCCTCTTTAATTTCTTCAGTGATCTCTTGGTTATTTAGTAGTGTACTGTTTAGCGTCCATGTGTTTGTATTTTTTACAGTTTTTTTTTCCTGTAATTGATATCTAGTCTTAGAGTGTTGTGGTCAGAAAAGATTCTTGATATGATTTCAATTTTCTTAAATTTACCAAGGCTTGATTTGTGACTCAAGATATGATCTATCCTGGAGAATGTTCCATGAGCACTTGAGAAGAAAGTGTATTCTGTTGTTTTTGGATGGAATGTCCTTTAAATATCAATTAAGTCCATCTTGTTTAATGTGTCATTTAAAGCTTGTGTTTCCTTATTTATTTTCATTTTGGATGATCTGTCCATTGGTGAAAGTGGGGTGCTAAAGTCCCCTACTTTGATTGTGTTACTGTCAATTTCCGCTTTTATGGCTGTTAGCATTTGCCTTATGTATTGAGGTGCTCGTATGTTGGGTGCATAAATATTTACAATTGTTATATCTTCTTCTTGGATTGATCCCTTGATCATTATGTAGTGTCCTTCTTTGTCTCTTGTTTTAGTCTTTATTTTAAAGTCTATTCTGTCTGATATGAGAATTGCTACTCCAGCTTTCTTTTGATTTCCATTAGCATGGAATATCATCGTCCATCCCCTCACTTTCAGTCTGTATGTGTCCCTAGGTCTAAAGGGGGTCTCTTGTAGGCAGCATATATATGGGTCTTATTTTTGTATACATTCAGCCAGTCTATGTCTTTTGGTTGGAGCATTTAATCCATTTACATTTAAGGTAATTATCAATATGTATGCTCCTATTACCATTTTCTTAATTGTTTTGGGTTTCTTATCGTAGGTCTTTTCCTTCTCTTGTGTTTCCTTCCTAAAGAAGTTCCTTTAGCATTTGTTGTAAAGCTGGTGTGGTGTTGCTGAATTCTCTTAGCTTTTGCTTGTCTGTAAAGGTTTTAACTTCTCTGTCAAATCTGAATGAGATCCTTACTGGGTAGAGTCATCTTGGTTGTAGGTTTTTCCCTTTCATCACTTTAAATATGTCCTGTCACACCCTTCTGGCTTGTAGAGTTTCTGCTGAAAGATTAGCTGCTCACCTTATGGGGATTCCCTTGTATGCTATTTGTTGTTTTTCCCGGCTGCTTTTAATATTTTTTCTTTGTATTTGACTTTTGATAGTTTGATTAATATGTGTCTTGGCATGCTTCTCCTTGGATTTATCCTGTATGGGACTGTCTGCAGTTCCTGGATTTGACTATTTCCTTTCCCATATTAGGGAAGTTTTCAACTATAATCTCTTCAAATATTTTCTCAGTCCCTTTCTTTTTCTCTTCTTCTTCTGGGACCCCTATAATTCGAATGTTGGTGCATTTAATGTTGTCCCAGAGGTCTCTGAGACTGTCCTCAATTCTTTTCATTCTTTTTTCTTATTCTGCTCTGCGGTAGTTATTTCCACTATTTTATCTTCCAGGTCACTTACCCTTTCTTCTGCCTCAGTTATTCTGCTATTGATTCCTTCTGGAGAATTTTTCATTTCATTTATTGTGTTGTTCATCATTGTTCGTTTGCTCTTTAGTTCTTCTAGGTCCTCGTTAAACGTTTCTCGTATTTTCTCCCTTCTATTTCCAAGATTTTGGAACATCTTTACTATCTTTACTCTGAATTCTTTTTCAGGTAGACTGCCTATTTCCTATTCATTTGTTTGGTCTGGTGGGTTTTTACCTTGCTCCTTCATCTGCTGTGTATTTCTCTGTCTTCTCATTTTGCTTAACTTACTGTTTGTGGTCTCCTTTTCGCAGCCTGCAGGTTCGTAGTTCCCACTGTTTTTGGTGTCTGCCCCCAGTGGCAAAGGTAGTTCAGTGGGTTGTTTAGGCTTCCTGGTGGAGGGGACTGGTGCCTGTGTTCTGACAGATGAGGCTGGATCTTGTCTTTCTGGTGGGCAGGACCACTTCCGGTGGTGTGTTTTTTTGGGTGTCTGTGAACTTATTATGATTTTACGCAGCCTCTCTGCTAATGGGTGGGGTTGTGTTCCTGTCTTGCTAGTTGTTTGGCCTGGGGTGTCCAGCACTGGAGCTTGCTGGTCGTTGAGTGGAGCTGGGTCTTAGTGTTAAGATGGAGATCTCTAGGAGAGCTCTCACCAACTGATATTACTAAGGGCCAGGAGGTCTCTGGTGCACCAATGTCCTGATCTCGGTTCTCCACCTCAGAGGCTCAGGCCTGACACCTGGCCAGAGCACCAAGACCCTGTCAGCCACATGGCCAGGTATGCAGGGAGTTTCTTGCCTTTTGGGAAGTCTGAGGTCTTCTGCCAGCGTTCAGTAGGTGTTCTGTAGGAGTTGTTCCACATGTCGATGTATTTTTGATGTATTTGTGGGGAGGAAGGTGATCTCCACGTCTTACTCCTCTGCCATCTTGAAGGTTCTCCCCAAGAGAGGCTGTTTCTTAACACACACCTCAGTCACCATAATTGGCACCTTACTCCTATTCTCTCCTTCTTTCTGCAGAGTCCAGGCTCCCCTGATAAGTGAACTCTAAAATGAACAATCTCTTGAGTCTTTTTAATGCTCCAGGCAAATACGCTATTTTACCTGCTTTATCACTTTGAACCTCAAACTAATTCTGCAAGGCAGACTTTAGAATATTATTGAATATTTTTTTTCAGCTGAGAAAATTGTGGTTCAGAGGTGTGAGAAACTTGGTTCAGGGTCATCCAGAGAGGAAGAGACTCGGAGTTTTAATGGGGTCTGTCTGACTCCTATCCACAATGCCATATTCCGGTCTAGGCCTCCTGCCTTTCCCTTTATGCTTTGTGACTCCATCCTGCCACTGGTGGCCCGACCCACTGACACTGTGGATCTGCAGTGAAAATGTTGTATGCCCCCACTTCCAAATCCAGTCACTCATTCCGTTCTGCTGCCGAGTGACAGCGACCTCTGCCCCCTTGGAACAGCACCCCACTCCCTGTCCACCCAGTTACAACTTTTCTGGGCCTCTTCTTTCTCCAGATTCAGCACAATCAAATTTTTCCATTATATTAGCCGGCTACAGGTCAGCACCTCTCTCAAATTGAAATTTATTATAGATAGCCCGCACACCACTTTATTTTTCTTCCTCTGTGTGCACCTTTCCGAAAATAGAGATGCTTTATTTCTCTACCTTCTCATCTTCTCGAGCAGCTCAGGTGGACGAGTGGAACCACGGCCATGATTTCTCCTACAGTTTCTTCCAGCCAGTGTCTTCCTCACGATGATTGTTATTCAGCTGAATTTTAAAATCCCAGATGGAAGTAAATACATGCCAGGCGGCAGGCAATTTCCCGGGAAGAAAGAAAGGGAGGCTGCCAGGCAGATGAGACAGTTATACTAAATTTAATTCCCTAGGACACCTACAGGGGAAGGAGGGAAGGAAAGACGAGGAATTGTTTACGGAGCACCTACTATGTGTCTGGCCAGTGCTCGGTTCTTCACAACCCACCGTGAGATATTTTCTACACCTTTAAAACTGAGGGATATGTGGGGTAGACAGGGATTTATCAGAAACTAAGCTCATTACAGATCATGCATACCCTTTAGGGAAATCTGAAATGCTTTCTGCAGTCCTGGGGAGCCAACCAGCCACCAACACCAATAGGTCCCACCCTAAGACTTGAGTCTCCAAATCTCAAGACAGCACCGGGAAGTGCATCAACAGCCTGCGGCCAGAGGCAGGAGTGTCTGAAGAGCGTGGGTCTTGGACTTGGGGACCATTCAGCTCCACCCTGCCCTTTTGGCTCAGCCTCTAAGGTTAGGTGCCATCTCCTGTCCTAGGGGACCAGTTTGGCTCCCTGTTTAGAATTTGAACCCACTGCTTACTAATCTGACTTCCCCTGAAAACTCCCATGTTTCACTGCAAAATATAAATGGGTCTGATTATAGGATTCTGCCCCAGACACCACTCAGTGATGCATACTACCCAGTATGTGCACAGCGTTACCTCTCTAAGATCCAGAAAACTGAATTCTTAAAGATGCCCCCCTCAAAGGACACAGGTAAGAGACTGCAGAAAAACAAGGTAATCGCCCCAGACCTGCTGGGGTGAGGAGTTGAAGGAGGGACGTGCAGGCTGACCGGCCTCTGGTTTAGCCCTTCATACCCCCATCTCCAAACTCCCAGGGCTGAGGGGTTACCACCTAGGAGACCATCCCCAACTGCTTCTTCTCGCAGGTCTAGAATGAAACTCTGACCTGAAAAGTGCCTGAGGGAGGGAGGAGGGAAAACCGAAGTGCTTGTGGTCCTGGTAATCATGCCAATTATATAATCCTTCCATGCGATTGCCTAACTTATTCTCTTCAACTGTGTTTTACACTAGTTTCCTTGTTTCCTTCTCTTCTCTTCTCTGTTTCCTTCCCACCATCACACAATGTCCCAAACACTTCATCATGCTTTTCCCACATTGTATTCCTGAGACTACCGCAGGTAACACAGGACACATTCAAATTAGGAGAATTTTAGGGGAGTTTAATAACAGGTCTATTTACAGAAGTGAAGGCAGGACATGGGCAGACCACAAGGGCAGTGCATTGCTCTGGGCTTGTAACCACCCACTGGCCTGCAGGGGTTAGGGAAAGGAAGGATTATCGACATCCAGAAGGAGAAAGTCTAATGGAAAAGGACCCCTTGGCCTTCCTTCTAGAGATACAGCCTGAGTGAGGAGCGAACCTCCAGCGAGAATGAAGATATACCCTGACTCGACTTTCATTCCTCCCATGTCCTACTGGGGTTCCCACTGGCTGAACCCACTACGTGTTATTTGATCTAATCCCTACAGGTCAGCTTCCAGGGGGCAGCAAGGAAATTAGTAAGCAAGACTGGAGAACGATGACATTACCCAGAAGCCTGGTCCTCACCCAAATCACTGAGGAAGGAAAGAGGTGGCTCACTGGAGGCAGTGCAGGGCAGAAGACATTTAAAGATAATTAAACGCACTTGTAATCACCGGTTTTACTTGTTGGTTTCTGGCAGCTCCAGAGGAGCAAAGAGTGTTTCTGCTCCTCTTCTCATCAGTAGGGCCCAGCCCCAAACCTGGGATGTAGCCCGTGCTCAGCAACTTGTAGAAGAAAAAGAGTAAAGGTACAGGGTGACTGAAGCGAGCCACAGGTCCTTTCAGGTCTAATGGTTATGTTTTGGTTTTGGTTTTGGTGTTTTTTTATTCTGAGCATTTGGACTGGATGAGCTCTAAATCCCACAAGAACACAGGGCATCCTTGTGGCCATGACAGTAACGTCGTTTCATTCATCTTTGTCAACGAACTTGAAAAATGCTTGTTGTTGTTATTCAGGCCCTGGGTATTCCGGTTGGCCTACAAAGACCCCTAACAGGAACTGGAGAATCAGGCGAAGTTAACAAGTGAGCCCAGATCTTCCACTGCCGAAAGCCCTCCCAGTTGAATAGGTCATTCATGCCTTTGTTAATTCACGGCTCCCTTATCCCATCTGTCCTGCTATGGCCTCCATGGCCAAATTTCCAGCTATTCAGAAAACCACAGCTGCCTCGGCTGCCTGAGCATGATGATTTCTCGAGAAGCCAAGCATATTATATGAGAAAGAGACTGTTGGATTCATCTCATCTGGGGCTTTCTCAAAAGATGCTCAAAAAATGCTCTGTGCATACACCTAGTACGGAGGAAGGAACTAGCATTTATTAAGCACCTGTTCTGCTGTCTCATTTAATCCCTGCAAGAGCCCTTAGACCATGAATCCCCTGCTGTGTAAGGAGGAGAGGAGACATGCCCGGTCTAGATGGGACCCCAAGCAAGGAGGTCACTGTCACTGTCTCCCAGAAAATCAGTGGCAGAGCAAGGGGATAAGAAGTCCAGCCTTCCTGATCCCAATCTAGCATTGTTTCTGGAAGCATTTGTCAAATGATTACTATATTCAGCTTCCACACATTTTTTTTTTTTTTTTTTGCGGTACGCGGGCCTCACTGTTGTGGCCTCTCCCGTTGTGGAGCACAGGCTCCGGATGCGCAGGCTCAGCGGCCATGGCTAACGGGCCCAGCCGCTCCGCGGCATGTGGGATCTTTCCGGCGAGGCACGAACCTGTGTCCCCTGCATCGGCAGGCGGACTCTCAACCACTGTGCCACCAGGGAAGCCCTCCACACATCTTTTGGGCCAATTTCAGTGTGTTGAGCATGGCTCCTTGAACCAAAGACAGCTCAGAAACCTCCGTTCTTGCTGCTTGGTAGCTAATAAAGTCTATTACACATGCTATAATAGTGATGATGATAATAATATTAGTATTGGTAATTTAATTTAATAGTAATAATAATAATAATAGGAGGCAATATTCTGGCACAGTTACTCTGTGCTTGGCCCTGTAGTAAGAACTTTACGTTAATCAACTCCTTTACATCTTATGATAACCTTCTGCCTTAGGGATTAATATTATCCTTGTTTTACCAATGAGGAAACTAAGACATCAGAGAAGTTAAATCACTTGGTTGATGTGGGACAGGGAGTAAGTGGGGAAACTGAGATTCAACAGACTCTGATTCCAGAGTCCCCGTACTTTCCCAGTCTTATCTGCAAATACCAGCAGGGAATGTAGGGCAGTGTTTTAATAGGAGTATTTTATAGGCAAGGATCATGAGGCTGGAGAGTGGCAGTGACTTGCTGATAAACGGTGTACTGTGTCAGTGGTTAATGAAAGGGCCTAACCTATCTGCAGAGTCAGGATTCTTTCCCAGGTCCAGCATCCTGAGAATATATGTCCATATGGGTACTTGCAGAAATTAAATGAGATAACGGACATGGAAGCATAGAGTAAGGAACAGTTCCTCAGCTATTACTGGTTCTTTGCATTTTTAAAATTCTGTCCTTCAATGCCTGAAGTCCTTTTAGAAGGTGGTAGAGCCAGGACTCAAACATAGTTTTCCTGACTCAGTCCTAATGCTCTGATATCTATATATCTATAGACCTCTGGCTTGGCCATATGACTTTTGGGAGTAATGAAAATGTAAGCGGAAGTAACAAGTATAACTTCTAATAAGTAGGAGTTCTAACGTAAGAGGGGAGTTGCCTCAAGACCAGAGTATTAGTCTACTTGGGCTGCCATCACAAAATACCATAGACTAGGTGACTTCACAACAGAAATGTGTTTTCTCCCACTTCTAGAGGCTGGAGGTCCAAGATCAAGGTGCCAGCATGGTAGAGTTCTGTTGAGACCTCTCTTCCTGGCTTGCAAAGTGCCACTTTCTCCTTGTGTCCACACATGGCAGAGAAAAAGAGAGAGAAAAAGCTCTCTGGTGTATCTTCTTATAAGGGCACTAATTTCATCATGAGGGCCCCACCCACATGACCTCATCTAAACCTAATTATCTCCCAAATACCACTACATTGGGGCTTAGGGCTTTAGTATATGAATTTGGAAGGAACAGAATTCAGTCCATAGCAGCCAACAATTGTCCAGAAAGAGGCTCTCCCTAAGCCTGGGACCAGAAGCGAAGACCTTGTGGAACAGTGACACAGCTGACTCATGACGGACAAGTATCTTGGTACTTGTAAGCCACTGAAGCTTTTGGGCCATTTGTTACTGCAGCATGCCCTGGCCCATCCTGACTAAAAGACCACCCTACTCCCTAACATCTACTCAGATGAGTTTGCTCCATGGATGAATAGAAAATTCACCCTTTGTCTAGACAGACAGATTTTAAAGAGGGGAGAGAAGAGACTGAGTTGGACAAGTTCAGTATTTTTTCCCCAGATTTGCTCATCAGTTAAGTTACTTCTGCTTCAGTCTTGAATTGTTCATATTCAGTATTTTCCTCTTTGGGGAAGAGGAGTAAAAGTTCCCTTCTTACTATGAAAATCTATTCAGTGGCAAATAAAGTTAACCTATTTCCACACAGGTCTGGGCTGTGCAGGACATTAATACTAAGCACAGGAGTGACAGGAGATTTTTAAAGAGCCACACAACAGCTGTGATTTTTGTATTCCAATTTGGAACCCAGAGTTTAGAGTGTTCTAAAACATATCCTATCCTCAGCATTGATTCCCTCTGCTCCATATTTGTTCACTTCTTGGTTGACTCTGCCATAAGGTCCTTTAAAGGATGGTAGCAGGTCTAATTCAGATGGTGTTTCTCACATGACCTTCTACAGTTCCAGCCAAGGTCAGCTCTTGGCAATAGTAGGTCCTCAGTAAATCATTGTTTGTAATGTCTTTGCAACTGGAGATGTGCCCCCAGCCCCTTCCCTCCACACTTTGTGCTTCTCTGAAACAAATTCCAAGTCCTAGGGAATGCCTACCAAGAGCCCCAGGGCCCATGAAAAGGCATCATCCAACCCCTTTGCTATGGCATTGTTCATTTATGACAATTCTGAATCTCTTCTCGTCTTTCTCCCTCATGGCTAGGGATCCACCTGCTCACTGTCGCATCTGCTCCTGCCAAATCCCATCCCCAGGGAATGCGCTTGGCTCTTTGGCAGTACTAGCTCTAATCCTCCTGCCAAGAACAGAGGAAGGTAAATGACACAGTGCACAGATGAAATAAAGCCGAACTACAGAAATCACGCTGTATTTTTTTAGACGCAGATTTTTAAAATTAGGCAAGTCAGGAAAGATCTTACGTAACATTTGGCCCAACCTTCTAACTTTCCACACTGAGAAAAATAAGACTGAAAGACTTTGTGGGATTGGGTCATGGTTACCCTATGAGGAGAGTCATGTCTCTTTCAACTTTGCCCTGCTGAGCACTGATTAATTAGAGCGCTGTGCGTCTCAGACATGTTCTCATGCTATAAAGATGTAAGTAAATATCTGAATTCACCTCAACAGTGAGCATTCTGAACATCTCAGTTAACGAATATTTCCCTTAATGTCAGGTCACCTAGTCAAGCAGAGAGAAGCCTCCATAATCATATTGGCCTGTTCCTTTGTCTCTCTCTTCCTCTCTCTCCCCTCCCCCCATTGATTCTATTGATTCTGTTTCCCTGGAGAAGCCAAACTAGTACCATACCTCAATTAATGAGGTAATGGTGTAGCCTGACACCCAGTTAATGAGGTTGTCATCAAGTGATACCTTCCTCTCCTCCATCCCTATGGCCTCTGTCAAACTTTAGATCTTCGTTTTCTCTGCCCTGGATACCTGCGACTACTTATTAGTGTTCTCCCTGCTTCCTTTCCTATCCTTTTCAAAACCGTCTTCCTCATTATTATAAGAGTCACTTGGCGAGAAGACCATCTGCCTAACTTCTTTTCCTTCTAAAAACCCATGAATGATGATAATACGGCCACACTAGGTTAAAAGCACAATTCTAAATGTTTTATGTAATTCAACTCATTACATTCTCCCAGCCACACTATGACGTGGATACTTTCAGCATTCCCATGCAGATGAGGAAATCAAGGCAGAGAGTGGTTAAGCAACGTGTCCAAAAACACACAGTGGCGGAATGAGGCTACAAGCCCTGGTAGCACAGTGCCCGAGGCCATGTTCTTAACCTCCATATTGTAATACATCTCACTTCCCTTTGCCATCAGGAAAAACCCCATATTCCTTGGGATGCAGGTCTTCATGACATTGCCTTAGGGCTGCCACAATGAACAATTCCAAGAGTGTCATTCACAGCCTAGCGCACCTTGCCAGCCTCTGGAATTCTCATGATTCAGTAACTGAAACTCCTGCATATTATACATACCATTCTCATGAAAGGACTTAAAATTCCCAATCATACCATGCAAGTTCCAACCTCACTTCCTTTGCACAGGCACCTGACACCATCTGGAATGTCATCTCCATCCCCCCGGGCCGCTTGGAAAACTCCCTCTTTTGAGCCTCCACTCTTCTTACCTCTTTTGTAATTCCTCCTCTGAGACCCCTGGGCCCTGGGCAAAGCCTCCATGTGGCCCTAGAGGCCTGAGCTCTCTCTATCATAGAGCTATCCAACTGAACTGGAGTGATGCATTTCATACTTCTTCCTCTCTTAGGGCTATAGCTTGTATAGAATCTTGTAGACCCTAATATTTACTAACTCAATAAACTGAATATATGGCTAAATGAGTGACTTACTGGGTTTATTGAAACAAAGAGAGTGTTAGAGGATCCAGAAGATTCACAAGAACCACAGGGGCAAGAGTGGCCTCCTTCGTGAATACAGACACAGGGCGAAGTCCTCAGGAGTACGAGCCTATTGATCAGTTAAAGCCTACAGTTCCACCATCAGCGTTTGACTCTTTTAGCTTGAAGTCATAACCGACCTAAGAAGCAAGTCCAGGAAGGGGTCAGAATCAGCAGAGAGACCAGAGGGCTAGGACACTGGATTAGTGAGTCATTTTTCTGAGTGCGTCAGATGAAGACCTGGAGGGAGCAGCCCCAGCCCAACAGCCGATGATTTTCTGATGACCTCCCTTCCCGCAGACACAGCCCTCCCCCATGCGCTCCCCCCAGGCCATCTCAATCTTTTACTTTGTGAGGCTAACAGAGGTAGTGAGTCGAAGACTCCAACACAAGCCCTGGTTGGGCCATTGCCAAGCTGTGCATGTGTCCCTGGGCGAGTTGCTTTCACTGCCGTGTATCATGTTCTTCCTCCAGGCCAGGCCCTCTGCTCAGGACTTCGAAGCTAGTGTTTCTGGTTTCCTTAACTCTGTGAAGGAGGTAGGTCTTTACCATTTTACACGTGAGGATACAGGGGTCCAGGACCACAGAAGGACACGGCCAAGGCCACAGGACCAGCAAGTGGACAGATGGAAACCCCAACGTGGGTCAGCTCACCCCGACTCCCTGCTCTGCCTGGGCTCCCGTGAGCCTCAGTTTGTTCATCTGTAACATGAAGGGGGTGGGATGATTGCCTTGCCAGCTCTTCCGTTTTATGACTTGATATTCAGTCATGATTGGGGCAGGTTTCAAATTATTTCAGAGACCTAGCGCCTGCCAAATCATAATCAAACTGGCTGCCTCGTCGGAAGTCCAATGAACAATACTGTGTCCATGCTTGAGGACAAGCTCTACGTCCAAGCCCTGCTTGAGGATGGCGACGGCGTGTTTCCAGGGATTTCGGGAGCCCATCGGGGGACTGGTCCCAAGTCATGTCATTCCTCACGCTGCACGCAAGGAGACACCAGCCTTTCAAAACACATCAGCACGTTCCTTTTGGCTGCCATCAAATCCTCTGCTCGATGACTCAATCACGGTGATTTATTTTAATTGAGAAGTCTACCAGTCACCCTTTGCCAAAGCATCTGGCCATCTCCTATTTGATTTCCTACCAGAAAATGCCCAGCTAGCCAGCAACAATTAAACGGGCCGCCGAAAGGGAGGGGGAGGGTTGTAAAAGGCCATTTGGCTTCAGTCTGACATTTAAGAAGATCCTCAAATTTAGATTTTAAACTTTTTTTTCCCAAATGACAATATAAAAAGCGTTGCATGGATTTTTGTAGCAGTTTTTAAAGTGTTTATAATAAGTAGGACCCAATATTTCACCTTATTTTTATATTTTTCTCTTAAAATTCAGTCAATGCATCAAACAAATTAGAGAAGCCAGGATTTCCTTAGTTCCTGAGATAGTGGGGGCGGTCCAGGTTTCACGCCTGTCTTTCCTGCCCTGTGTCTTCAGACACGTTGTTTAATTTCTCTTGATCTTGGTTTCCTCACCTGTAAAGTTGAGCTCCTACCACATACACATGAATGGTCTGGGCTTTCTTTCTTCTTTCATCCTTTTTTTTCTTTCTTTCTACCCTCCACTCTGAAAACTTGTTCACTTTTCAGTGAGGACTAACTGACAAAGCATCGGAACACATATTTACAAATTTAAAAGGACCAGGCAAAATTAAGAGATTCCTATTAGGGAAAGTGGAGGGGAAAATACACACACAGAAAAAATGAGGGAGAAAAGTAGGAGGCGGGGGCAAGAAGAAAGGGAAGATGCAATTGGGAAAAGGAGGTGCAAGAACTATCTGCGTACGAGGTTCTCTCATATTTTTCCAATTGGTCTGCATTTGATTTTCAAAAAAAGCCCATGATAAACAACTTGTAATTCTTATTTTACAGATGAGGAAAGCCAGGCTTGAAGAGTTTGCAAAACTTGTCCCCGGTAACTCTCCTGTGAGCAGAGCGGTCGAGATCTAAATGTAGCCTCCCCACTTCAGTGCCAGGCTGTCCCCCAAAACTGCAGTCAGGGAAGCATCCCTGGAGTGTCCTCTCTGGGTGGCCTCCAGAGTCACAGGGGACACCAGGACTTTATCAGGCTCCTGTGGGTGAGGCTGCACCACAATGCAAGGTGCCAGAAACAGACTTATCGCACGTGTGATATTGGAACAAAGCAGGTGTGGGGGCGTGGCAGTTTCCAGGAAGTGGCAAAGGAAAAAAAAATTCCATCCTGATAGTTCATGAACACACAGCACCGCAGGGGATGGAAGGGAGCTCGTCCACCTTCCACTCAGTGCAGGAATTCTCCCTACAAGTTCACAGTCAAGTGGGTTCCTTCCCCCGGCTTGATGGCAACAAGGAGCTCTCTCCTCACCGGCTGCATCCTCTGCGGGGCATCCTTTCCCAGACTGAACTGACAAAGTCTGTGCACTGGGGGTAGCTCTGCCTTCTAACCTTAATCTCCCTCCATTGAACATGAGAGACCTTAAGATACAGGCTCACATTTCTCCTAAAGACTCCTATTCATAAAAGTATCACTTCTTAAGGCAATTCCTCCCGCAACACGGTCATTGCGTGATTAAGCTAATATTCATTACCCACTACGTGGTAGATAACAGCAAGGACCTTTGACGTCTTGCTTGTCAGAGGACCTGGCTGTCAGGCTCCCCTCCCTCACTTTCTCTGTATAATATTGATTGGGTTTTCTTCTGATTAAGGAAGTAATACCTATTAATTGTAGACACCTTAGAAAATAACATGGATAAACAGATCATTATTAACTTCTAATTCCGAACCAGGCACTGTGCAACATACACTTGAACATACATTATCTCATTAAAAATTCACAACAGCCTTGCAAGGTCATCTTTATTCCCATTTTAGAAAGAAAGTTTAGGGGATTCAGGTCATGTTCTCAAGGTCACACCCATGAAAAGAGAATTCAAACCCAGGAATCTGCCACAGACCAATAAAGACAATGACAACCACCTCCAGTAACCTGGAGGAATTATGCCGGCATATTTAAATGCATCTCCCCTGCACTTATTCTACTCACAGATATCCATACTTTCGTTTTGTTTTGTTTTCCTTCAAACTGGAAACATGCTGTATGGACTGGAAAAGGTGAATATAAAGTACCATTCAGTGGATACGCTGCCGATGTACTTAAACTTTTCCCTCTTGATCTACATTTAGGTAGATCTCCACTGTTTGCTAACATAAATAATGTTGTGAGAAGCATCTTTATAAATAGATACTTGTGCAATCTGCAATTTTTTAAAGATAAATTCTTAGGAGCAGAATTCTCTTTTAAAATTATCTGGAGCTGAGTACAATCTCCCCAGTAGGGGTACTACAGCACGGACGATAAAAACAACTATGCCCAGGAAATTCTTCATCGTTTTCCAGGTAAGTCTATGAGGGCAGCAGCCTGGACTGACTCATTACGCCTGGTATCCCAGGGCCCAGAGCAATGTCAGGCATACCCTGGGTACTCAATAAATACTTGGATAATGACTGAATGAATGAATGAAATGAAAGTGACTTCATTGAGCCTCTTTCAGGGGAAGGTTCTCGTATTCCCTGAGGTTCCCAGGAAATGAATAACTATGTATGAAACAAGGACTGCTAAGTTTACCCCATTGTTTGACCCAAGGATGCTTTGTCCCTCCCTGTTCTCCCCAGATTTCCTGTTCCAGCACATAGGGAAAACCACAGGATTTAGACTCCAGAAGACTTAGGATACAAGCCCATATACCAGCTGTTCGTGTACTAGCTGTGCATGCGCCAGGCTCTGTGTGTACACGTACGCGCACATACAGGAGTGCTGTGCATACACAGCTGGAACAGACAGGGTGGTGGACAAACCTCTAGGTGGCAGCTCCTCATTACCACGGCTGGTTAGATCAGATGATCTCTGCGTAAAACCCTCTAACTTCATCTAAGTTAATGAGACGATAACTGGTATGTCTCTAAAGGTTAGGATTTGGATTACAAAAAAAGAGAAAGGAATCTAATGCTTCTTAACTGTTGGGTAAAGGCTCAGCTAGTTAATGATCTGATTTCCATTTCTACAGCACTTTACAGTTCATATACAACTTTTACACACATGGGTCATATAATAACCTCATAAGATACACCTTATCATTTCCATTTTGCAGATCAGGAAAGTAGAGTCTGAAATTCATTCTCTTAACTAACTCAAGACCACATAGCAAGTAACTGGCAGCATCAGAATCTGCAGCCGTGCCTGTCTGAGACCCGACCGGGTGTTCTCTCCACTACAGCATCCTCCTGTAGACGCTGCTGCTGCCTCCCCCCCCCTCACTTTCCCCTTCTGCTCCCCCCACTTCTGCACTCCCCCGAGGTCTCCAGTCACATATGGATATGCTCAGACCCCCCAATCAAAGATCCCAGGCCTCCTCTCCAAATGGCCACCTCCTGCCATCTGCCTCAGGGACCAGGCCCACACAGAAGAAAGGCACAGGCCTGGTGTAGAGTCTGTCCCTGTGATAAGAACAAGAAACAATGACTCACTAGGGCCTGGCCTGAAAGCACACCGTGTCTCAGACACACTGCAGCCCAGCTGTCCAACACAAGCACTTCTTATCACCAGGAGTCTGGGCCATTTGCAAACCAGTGACCTCAAGGTAAAAATATTCGGCCAAGCAGCTCATTAGCAAGCCACAAAGCCTTGGAAGCCAGCCATTCTGCCCCAGCGGGCTTGCCCAAGTGTGGAATCATCTAGGAGGACGCGGTGAAGGGTGCCGTCTGCAGCGGTGAATCTAACTGGTGTCATCTTTATTTCCCAGGGGGAGCTTTGCGCATTCCAAGTAGGAGATAGAGGCTTCCTGGCCCAGCCTTGGAATAAATCAAAGACGGCAGCAGACGCCTCGGCTTTCACGGAAATGGCGTCATTTTAAAGCCAGGGACCCTCCCTCGATCGCTCAGAAATTCGGAATGGCCAGTGACATTCTGAAGTTCTTAGGAGGGGCCAGTCCCCGGTATGGCTGAAATGATGGTCATGGACACAGCCTGAGAACTCGGGTGTCCAGCAAGGAGGCTGGCAGGCAGACACAACTGTGGGAGGACTGCCGGGCAGAAATGAGCCAACAGGTAAGAAAGGACAGTTGCACAAATTGAGTTCAAGAGTAAAAGCTGAACAGAAGTGGATCCACCTCAGGAAGTTCATTCATCCACTCATGTATTCATTCATTTCCCAACTATCTACTGCAATGCTGTTCTGGGTCATTAAAGTCTATCACTGAACAAAATCCACAAAGATCCCTGTCGTCATGCAGGTTGTATTCTGTTGCGGGAAGACAGATGAAAGACAACTAACTTACAACGTAAATAAATTACATAGCACATTACCATAGACACGAGAGCGAAATCTCAAGGAAGGGTTTTATCCTAAGATAGAATAAAAGGTAAAGGCAGGTGCAGCTACGAAAGGGACGCATTCAGAGGTGAGACTAGATGGCCCAAGGCAGGGGGAGGAGGAGGCCACATGGGGCAGACATGGAGAGTCGGTTTGTTCCCATGCCACTCAGGGCACTGTCATTCATTCACCCACTCATCCAGCCAGTGAGCGTACACTGTCCACCTCTGTATATGAGTCACTCTGCTAAGCACACAACGTTTACAAGAGATGCCCAGCCTCAAGGAACTCACAATCCAGAGAAGCGGTTTTGAACACACCTGACATCATCCGGGGAAGATATTAAAATTCAAACTTTCAGACCTCACTCCTGAAAGGTCTGATCCTATATCACTGGTGTTTTCAACGAGATCTCCAGGTGGCTCTTCAGAGATGGGTTCGACATATAAATAGTTAATTATAAACAGGAAGACCAGAGATAGACATAATGCAGACTGAAGGAGTGATCAATGAGGGCTTCCTAGAGAAAGACTATTGATATAATTCCTCAAGGTGAAGTCGGAGTTGGCCAGGCAGGTTTGAAGTAGGGCAGTATAGGGGCCAGGGGGGAGAGCACAGGCAATGCCACTAAGACGAGGTGGGTTACCCAGAAAATGGTTAGCATTTGGTGTTGCTGGAAGCCAACGGGATGAGAGATAGTGAGGGAAAGTTAGCCAGGCGAAGTCTTACTGAACAGAGCAGCTACGTGATCTGTTGGTTCTCCATTCCACAAGCTCACCTTTCTTCTTGAAGAAGACAGTAGGCAGGACTTCTAATGTGGACTTGACCAACCCTTGGCCATGATTCTGAGCCCTCACTTCCTTTGTTTCAGCTTAGTGTCCACCCACCGTCAAGCGCTGGTAAGAGCTGCCTCAGGACAGAATAGCTAACCTGCACGTGTTTGTTAGTAAATTCATTTCACAAGCAGTTGCGGGGCTTGGGAGATGCTGCACGGAGGTGACACTTAAGCTGGATCTTAAAAGTCTGCCAAGGGTACTCTTAAAATATATACAGGGCGTAAGAATGCAAAGCTGTCTGGGAAGCTGTAGTGGCTGCAATACAATGATTCAGTAATTGTCAGGGGAAAGTAGGACATGAGGCTGATTAAAAAAAAAAAGAAAATAAAAGAAAAAAACGGTTAAAGCCAGACTTTGAAGTGTCTTGAATGACATGCAAAGGAACCTAAACTTTATTCTGAAGATAAAGGGGCCTTTGGTTATTCTGAAAAACATGCGTTGAACACCTGTTTTATGCTGGTCGTTGTGACAGGTACTGAGGACATGACGATGCTTAAGAAGAAGGCAATTCTGTCTTCTCGGGACTTAAGGTCCAGAGGAAAAGGGGGACAGCTGGCAGTGCATCAGGGTGAGTGTCTAGCACGGCCCCAGCTGGATGAGGGACCCTAAGCTGGCCACCCTGATGATATCTGAAGGTCATCCCTTTATGTCACCACTGACCCTCCAGTGGTCTCGGTCCTGCCTTCTATTCCTGGGGAATCACAAATGTGCTGGAAAGCCGAAGACGTTGACAACACAAGCAGGCCAGATTGAGGACAGAACAGGGTATGGGATACAGACAAGCCTCACTTCTGGCTGCAAGTTCAGTAGGCAATGTATTGGAGTCAGTAACAGGAAAAAGGGGGCACTGCCTTCCACATTCCTCTGCCTCCCTGGTGCTGGTTGGCTCCCTGCTGGTCAATGAGCAGGGTGTTCCTGAAGACTGACTCTTGGCACCTCTCTGCCTTACACTGGAAACAGTGTTTTTTAAATCTCAGTAGTGAACTACACCAAACAAATGCAATCACAAATGCCAAGAAGCAAAACCCACATGAATAAATGATCATTTTCCTTCTCACCGCTTTTGGAAAGCTCATTATATCTGAACTCACTAAACAAGATTTCAGAGACTATTTGTCTAGCTTGTAATTAAAGCACTAGTTTTCCCCAGTCTGAAGTCAAATAAGGGGGGAAAACTTCAGCAAATTGTTCTCAAAATGGCATTCTTTCTAAATTACTTGGAAAATTTACATTGCAATCAGCTCCCCATTAATAGAGTGTATATTTTAAATTTGTGTTATTCTAGCTTAGTTAGCTACTTGCTACTCAAAAAAAAAAATAATCGGGAAGGCAGGGGATGGAGAATGCACAATGTCTGTGTTCAATAACCGCTTAATGATTACACTGGAAGGTTCGTATTTAAACAACTCCAGCACTCCAAAATCCAAGAGTGCCAGCTTTTCTCTACTGGAGGATCAGCCTACAGATTAGTATCCTGGATTTCTTAGAAGGGAAACTGGGAGTAGAATTGTGAACTTTGCCTGAAAGCTGTTACATGGTGCAATAGAACAAGATGAAAACTGCAGTTAGAAGAAGTTATGTCAGTTAAGATAAGGTCCATTTGAGAACAATGGGGTATCCAAAGTAAAACGTAGTAAGACACAAATATATTTCTCTCACCCATAAAAGAGGTATGAAGACTGGCAATACAGAGCAGGCAGCTTCTTGAATTTTTCAGCACCAAAGTTTCTTCTATCTCGCTACTCTGGCAACCTCAGCATACAGCCTTTGCCTCAGAGTGCAAGATGGCTGCTCAAGTACCAGCCATCACAACTCCCAGCAGGATGGAAGAGGGTGAACAAACATATGCTCCCTTTGGAAACATCTTCTCGAAATCCCACATGACACTTCAAGAACACAGTCATTTTGATATACTGGACTGCAAGGGAAATAGAAAATGTAATTCTATTCAGGGCAAGCACACATTCAGCTGAAATTTGCTGGTTGGAGAGGTTTGCAAATAAAGAATTAAAAAATAAAGATTTGGAGTCAGAAATCAGTCTCTACTGGGGACAGGAAGTGGTGTACAATTTCTCAGCTCAAGGGGTGCACCCATCCAAAGGACTGGGGAAGAACTAACTTGAGCACTTGTTGGGCACAGAAAGCCTTAGTGCTTCTAGAACACACTAACTGCTTTCTCAGATGTCTTGGGGTCCTCTAACCTCATTTCCATTCCTCGTGCTGAAAAAGAGGAGAAGCACAAACACTGTTTGCACATCTGTGAGGGAAATTTTGGCTCCTTTCCGCCCCAATACTAGCTGGTGAAATCTTCCCTTGTTCAATGAGGAGTTTAAATCATTTCACATTTCAGATGGAATTTTCATATACATATATTCACTTTGATCTGATGAAGAGACATGCCTGGTACAGTTTTTCATGTTCTTTCAAATGACACTGGCAGGCTGTGGGCAGGCGAGAAAAAAAGAAGTTACTGTCGGTGGTGAGACACCAGGCATTTGCCAGGAGAGGAAATGCAGACATGCCAGAAATCCAGCATCTGGGAAACCACCCAAAGATCCAGTGCCCGCTCATCCCTGCTGTTCAGAGGAAACCGCCCCTCTTTTTACAGAAGTTCTATCCTTTGTTCCTATAAATTCTTCAAATACATATTCTTGAGAGAAGGAAAAAAGCAACAACACAATGTCAAATCTCATCTCAGATTCATGGGGTGGAAATGAGGGGGAAAATCACAGTCAAGTGTGGCTCTGTTTAAAAATACAAACCCAAGTGCTATTAAGGGGTGGTGTTAGAATGAGAAATCATGGGTGGAAACACTGCATCTCCCGATCACATGGGTATCACCCTTTGCCCTGTGTTTGTGTTTATTACGCTAAATCAGCTTTTATCATTTCAAAAACAATCCTTGTTCATTTCAGATGATATGGAAAATACAGCAGTAGAAAAATATAAATGAAGAAGTTAAAATTCCCTATTGTTATGGAAGGTTCTAATTAAACTACCCTCTACGGGGCCTATCTGACCACCAAGTAATATTTTCCATTACTTTTCAGGTGGGATTTGCAGACTGGCATCATTTCCTACTGTTCTTAAGCAAAATATTCCAAGGTCTACATGAGTACAGTGTGTAATCCCTGGAACTATACTAAATATAAAGGATACTTCTAGCAACCTGGGCAGTCTAAGGTGATAGAGATAAGCCCACTCCTGTTACAAAATCATATATATGCTGAAAAATTATAACAAACTGACACAGAAATGAACTCAAAAGAATGAAAGGGAATTACAGGGTTTTAGTAATAAAAGAGAAATAAAACCAGCACAATAAACCTGGACTGATGCTGGGAGGGCCCTCAGGGTTTCGGACTAAGATCTGTGTCATAGATGATGAGAACAAATGTTCTGCTACCCAGAAAGATAGAAAAGATGTGTCTTTAAGTCCATGAAAACTATGAACTGGAACTAAGTCCTCGCATAAATTCCAGATTCCTAAAGAGTATTTCCTTCCATGAAAACTCTGCTGACTGCTCTGGGAAATAACTCTGTCAAGGGTATTAGATGTGGTTTAAAAACACCAATGAGGGGCTTCCCTGGTGGCGCAGTAGTTGAGAGTCTGCCTGCCGATGCAGGGGACACAGGTTCGTGCCCCAGTCCGGGAAGATCCCACATGCTGCGGAGCGGCTGGGCCCGTGAGCCATGGCCGCTGAGCCTGCGTGTCCAGAGCCTGTGCTCTGCAACAGGAGAAGCTGCAACAGGAGAGGCCACAACAGTGAGAGGCCCGCGTACCGCCAAAAAAAAAAAAAAAAAAAAAAAAAACACCAATGAAAAAACAAAACCCAGGCCTCTGTCATAAGATCATAAATTAACATTAAAAACTAGTCTGGGGGCTTCCCTGGTGGTGCAGTGGTTAAGAATCTGCCTGCCAATGCAGGGGACACGGGTTCAAGCTCTGATCCGGGAAGATCTCACATGCTGCGGAGCAACTAAGTCTGTGCACCGCAACTACTGAGCCTGTGCTCTAGAGCCTATGAGCCACAACTACTGAGCCTGCGTTCCACAACTACTGAAGCCCACACGCCTAGAGCCCGTGCTCTGCAACAAGAGAAGCCACCGGGATGAGAAGCCTGCACACCGCAACGAAGAGTAGCCCCCGCTCACCACAACTAGAGGAAGCCCACATGCAGCAACTGAAGGCCCAACGCAGCCAAAAAAAAAAAAGTCTGATAACGATGGATACATGTCTTTACACAGTTGTCCAAACTCATAGAATGTACAACACCAAGAGTGACGCCTACTGTAAACTGCGGTATTTAAGTGGTTACAATGTGTCAATGTAGGCTCGTCAACTGGAACAAACGCACCCCTCTAGCCAGGATGCTGGTAATGGGGAGGCGGTGCATGCGTAAGGACCGGGCTGTAGGGGAAATCTCTGCGCCTTCCTCTCGATTTTGCTGGGAACCTAAAACTGTTGCAAAACAAAACAAACGAAAACCTAATCTGGTCCATTAAAAACCCAAGGCCCCTCCAGAATCAATGAGGAAACCCCACACAGTACTCCAGTGAGAAAAACTCAAAACATTAACAGCCCCATAAAGATTATCAGGTGTAATGAATTTAAGAATTAATGTCTCAATAACTGGCTATTCTTAGAAAACAAATTTAAGGGGAAAGGTGGGGGGGGGATAAATTAGGAAGTTGGGATTAACATATACACGTTACTATATATAGAATAATCAACAAGGACCTACTGGATAGCCCAGGAAACTCTACTCAGTACTCTGTAATAACTTATATGGGAAAAGAGTCTGAAAAAGAATAGATATACGTATAACTCAATCACTCTGCTATACACCTAAAACTAACACAGCATTGTAAATCAACTATAATATAAAATAAAAATTTAGAAAAATAAATAAAAATAAAAATGTAAAAAAAGAACTAGCTATAATAGCAACAAAATGAAAAAAAGAGTATTAACTAACTATATTAAAGACACAAAGGAGATTAAAGCATAAATGTAAAAAATAAATTAAATAGAAATACAGTGTGAAAAAAGCAAGCAAATTTGAAAATGTCCAAAATAAGACTTTTGCTAATAAACAAAGATTTAAGTAGAATAACTTTGCCTGAAATTAGATATGATTGAAGTAACATTTAGTAAACTGACAGATCTGATGGAAGCATCATGAATGTAAGAGAGAGAAGGAAAATCAGTAGCAAAGAGAGATAGAGGTGGAGACTGAGAAAGTCCAGCATACATCTAAGAGGAGTTAAAAGTATAGAGAGAATGAGAGGGGCTCATATTTGAGGAAACATAATGAGAAGTTTCTCAACATTGAAGAAAGATGAGTCTCCAGCTCGATAAATAAGTTCTCAGCAAGATAAACACAAAGACATTGTAGTTTTACTACAAAAAACAAAATAGAACATCAAAGGAAAACAACTGGAAAAAATACTGGAAAGGGAAAACAAACAGACTGTCAGCAGACTTTTCATCAGCAACAACAGATGCCCCCAAACCGTGAAATAACCTCTTCAAAGGACTGAGGAAAATAGCTATCAACTCATAATTCCAGAGCCAGATAAATTACCCTTCCAAAGTGAGGACAACATAAAGACATTTTTAGATCAATTCTCAGAAGCTCTTACTGAAAAATGCCACCTTAAAAATGCATTGCAGGGACTTCCCTGTGGCGCGGTAGTTAAGAATCTGCCTACCAATGAAGGGGACGAGGATTCGATCCCTGGTCTGGGAAGATCCCACATGCCGCAGAGCAACTAAGCACGTGCGCCAGTAGTACTGAGCCTGCGCTCTAGAGCCCACGAGCCACAACTACTGAGCCCACGGGCCACAACTACTGAAGCCCGCGTACCTAGAGCCCGTGCTCTGCAACAAGAGAAGCCACTGCAATGAGAAGCCCATGCACCGCAACGAAGAGTAGCCCCCACTTGCGGCAACTAGAGAAAGCCCGTGTGCAGCAAGGAAGACCCAATGTAGCCCCAAAAAAAACAAAAACAAAACAACAACTAAGAAAGCTTTAAATAAAAAGAAATGCACTGCAAAGTAAAGGAATTTGAGGGCAGAACAAAAGCATGAAGTTCAATAAGTACAGGTGAACAAATTAAATATCTAAGTTTGTGGGCTTAAAAGAATTGCTTTGGACTAGGCTACCACACATATTTCTTCCTGTTAACGGGATGTACTCCAAATTTATTATTAATTTTATGAAAGTATTTGAGGCTTGGTTTGAATTTGTTGGCCTAGCAATGTTTTGTTTTCCAGGCAGTTATAATCCTTTAAAACCCCAGTGTCCCATTTCAGATAAAGTAAATTTATTTATTTATTTATTTTTTTACAGAGACATCAGTGGTTTAATGGATGAGGGAGCTTACACATCTGAAACAAGGTCCTGGAGCGACACCCCACTGTGGGAGGCACTTGGCAGGCAGGACGTGTTGGTAGCCTTCTTCCAGGGTGGGGGGAAGGGGAGATTACCAGTTACAGGGGAATTGACATCAGGTGGGCTCATTAGTTACCAGGGAAACCAGTCGAGGGGCACACCCCTCACCGCCCCTCTGATAAGCTGTCACCAGCTGGGGCCAGGGACAAGTAGGTAGGAAGAGCAGTCAACGTGAGCAGGTGTGGGTGCAGCGGGCACTGGTCAGGCAGGCGATGGACAGGAAGCAAGAGCGCAGCCATCCTGACCACACTCTCCACCCCTACATACCCTGCACAACCCTGACATCTTGGTCCTCCCCTCTTCTGCGGGGTCAGGCATGTAGGGGGCACTGCAACCAGATGCCACAAACTCAATACAGACAGCAGCAGCCAGAGTATGAAGAATAAGACACCTACTATGTTCAGGACAGTCATTTGCCCGGATGTGGGCAAATCTGGGAGCTTACCGAGTCAATGGAGAGGGCGTCAACAGCGGCAGTGCCCTGCCCAGTTATAAGGAAGGTAAGGCCACCTCTGTTTTTCACAAACCCAGAGCCACCCCCATGAGAAGGAGAAGGCCTGGCTTTAAAAGAAATATTCTGGTGGCCTAGCCACCAGACAGACTGTGTTGGTCACAGTACAGATCTTTGCAAACAAAAAGCAGTTAATCTCACTAGCTGGACTTGTGTGTCCAGAAGCCAGCCTATTCCACTCCACCCAGCATAGTCTGGGGGGGCTCAAGGGCAGTCAGTTGTACAGTAATGTCTACCGACGGGGGTCCTTCTGAGGTACTGGCTTGTGGGACAGGAAGATGGTGAGAGTCTTTCTCCCCCATGGTCAGTAGTCCCCACAGTCACAGTAGCCGGGTCGATTTTTCATGGAAGTCCGGAGGAGGGCGACAACGGCATCTCGCTGGGGACCCAGCACTTGGTCATTCTACAGGGAGGGCGGTGTTGCTACTCAGTCCTTGAATAGATTTCCTCCCTCAGGTTAGGGAGGGAATGTAAGACATCTAACAGGCACAACACAGGGAAGATGATGACAACTGAGCAAAATACAAGCAGTAACCACATTCTGAGATAGTACCACACCCACCGATGGTTTTTTTGTCCTTGTCTGCAATACAGTTCAGAAAACTCAAGTTTTCAGTAATACAGGAATGTGCCCCAAATCATGTATACAATGGCCACCTAGTTTTACCTTGGATGTCTGAACCACAGCTCCTCCATTTTGACTTTCAAATCCATCCCCTTCCTCAATGGCCAAAGCAGATGTACAACGCATGTCTGAAAGGCCACAAAACAGGCTGCTCTGATCAGTAAAATTTAAGTTAAACCACGTATAAACCTTCTGACTTCCTCAGACCTCAATATGTGAAGATTTTTCCATCATTTCCCCCTTTGACTGCAAATCTTTCAATAGAAAGCACTGATGATCAAAATATCCATCCCTCGGTGCTGGGGTGCTGACTGCTACCCTCGGTTCAGATCATGTCCCTCCGTGCTAGGCCTCCTTTATGTTTGCCTAGTCATTCACTTTGGGGGAAAACTAACCAGATCTCATGAACAGGCTCAGAGGTACGTTAATGGGGAAACACTTTATAGGCTGTACATTTTATCACTTATACCTCATTGTGACGGAAGCATTGTACATGTGCTTTTAGCTGCAGACTTAAAGCAAGCAATGTCACAGTTCATGAGTAGTTACACTCTGTGATAATTTCACTAGATAATTTTCTTTCCATCGAGAACATCAGGGCAAAAGTATGGATAACATAATAACTTTCATAAATACAGACCTCAATGAACAGAACTAGAATTTAACATCCACTGAAACATAATATTGTTCTCTCTAAAATTACCCTCATCTCCACCAAATACGGCCAAGTCAAGACTAATTTGTTTGCAAAACAAGTCTGGTCAGTTGATCATATAGGCTCCTCCAAACTGGCTGAGGTAGAACTCCCCAGAAGGAGTTCTCAGACTGAATTCCCAACAGACTTCTCAAGGCCAGGAAAGTCAAGCCCAAGGCCTGCCATCAGGCTCTGCCTCAGTGGATTTCTCAGTCCCCAAAACACTGAGATTCTTGCACGTGCCAGAAATACATGCCAGTCCATCCCATTCACCTGACTAGGCTGCTCAGAACTGGAGTTCCCAATTTCTGGGGGGACCAGTCAAAGAGAAAAGAAAAATGTTTCAATTCTACCCACAGGAGTAATTTCCCAAATTGCTATAAATCATAACCAACTTGAGGTGAAGGGCTTCCCTCTATCCTGTTCAGCAGTGTAATCTGACATTTATCGGGGACGTGTTATTGTCAAAAGGTTCTTCCTACGGATCTTCTTGAAGATGAAGCACTTACATTTGAAGCCAGGTCCTAGAGCGACACCTTCTAGAGTAAATTTAAATAAGAATTAATTGGAAGAATAAAAACTATGAGGATGATAATCTGGATTGATTTAAAAACAAGGTGGAACTTATGTATTTGGCTGTATTAAGTGCTGATTAACTTTAGACTTTGTAAGAACGCCTAATACAACTGCAGAGAGCCACGAAATAATTGCAATAATTATGTTTAACTTCCAAACAAGAGATGTGAAATAGATTTAGATAAAACTCAATCTTTTATCAGAAGGTGAAAAAGAGAGGGAAACAAAACTAGAAAAAGTTAAATATAAAATGCAAAAATAAGATGTAGAAATAAGTCCAAATATCTGCCTAATCACAATAAATACTAGATTCTCAGATTTTACTTTAAAAATATGTTGTTTACACTTATTCACAACTAAAAAGAAATTCTAGTTTCAACAGATATTGATGATCCATCCACGAGGCGCTGTGGATATATCAATGAACAGAACAGATAACGCTTTATCTTTAAGGAATTAATATTTTAGAAGGATGAACTCATAGCAAACAAACAAACAAAACAAATACTGAATATCAAATATAAATAAGTCTGTAGTGGGTTGAAGAGTGTATCCCAAAATTCATGTCTACTCAGAACCTCAGAATGTGACCTTATTTGGAAATAGGGTTTCTGCACATATAATGAGGTAAGTTAACATGAATCATATTGAATTAGAATGAGGCCTAAATCTAATGACTGGTATCCTTATAAGAAGAGAAGAGCATCTCCAGAGACACACACAGGGAGAAGGTGTGTGAAGATGCAGGCGGAAACTGGAAGGATGTGTCAACAAGCCAAGGAACCCCAAGGATTGCCAGCAACCACCAGATGTGGGAAGGGACAAGGAAGGATTCTTCCTTAGAGCCTTCAGAGGGAGCATGGGCCTTCTGACAGCTCCATTTCAGATTCCCAGCTTCCAGAGCTGTGAGCGAATACATTTCCTGTTGTTTTAAGCCACTCAGTTGTGGTACTTTGTTACAGCGGCCCTTGGGATCAAACATCATGAAAGCTTCCTCGTGTAGGTATGATTAATGATTAACACCATTTCTAGCCTTTCCCCCTCCCTGGAGGATGCGGTGGGGAGCTAGAGCTGAAAACTCCAACCTTCTGATCATGGCTTGGTCTTTCTGGTGACCAGCACCTCCATCCAGAAGCCATCCAGGAATCCAACCAGAGTCGCCTCATTAAAACAAAAGATGGTCCTACTGCTCTTACCTCGGGAATTTACAAGGGTTTTAGGAGCCCTGTGTCAGGCACTGGGCACAAAGACGAAAATATATATTTTCTATTTTCTCACAGACATCAAATGAGTAATTAATTTCCTCTTCGTTTCCTCACCTGTAAAATGGGTTTAATAATAGTATCAGTTTCAGGGAGGGATGGACTGGGAGTTGGGGGTTAGTAGATATAAACTATTACATATAGACTGGATAAACAACAAAGTCCTACTGTATAGCACAGGGAAGTATATTCAATAGCCTGAGATAAACCACAGTGGAAAAGAATATAAAAAATAAAGTGTATATATGTATAACTGAATCATTTCGCTGTACAGCAGAAATTAACACAACACTGTAAATACTTCAATAAAAAATAATAGTATCCGCTTCAAAAGTTTGTTATAAGAGTTAAATGAATTAATGCATGTAATACATTTACACCACACTGGGACTCGTGATAATTACCTATTAGGTGTTACCCTTTACTATGATAAATGCCCATGCTCCCAGGGTACCATGATCCCCTTTATTTTCATTACACGCTACCTTGGGCAATTTTGGGTTTTTTAAATTTTTTTAATTGAAGCATAGTTGATTTATAATGTTGTGTGAGCTCCTCCTCATTCCTGCTACTCTCTATATACTGATGATGTCCACCTTCCCCTGGATCACCACACTAGAGACCACAAAGCTTTGCCAAGCCCCCACCATTTACTTCTGATTTACCTCTCAGTCCTGCCTGACCATTCCATTTCTTTAAACTATCTCTTCGTTTAAGATCATTTTAATTATTGGAGGTCAAGGGCCTCACATCAAAGATATTTACTGATCTATTCCCTTCTACATTGCCCTCACTGCTGCTGGCCTCTTCGATCACTCAGTATTCTCCATACCAACTCTTTCAATATCCTTTCAGAAAGTCCCTTGTACCTTCAGCCAGTGCCCTCCCATTCTCCCACAAATAGAATTGACTTTTCCAAATAATTATCAAGTTTTCCATAATAATATTAGTTCATTTAATAGTTTTCATACTTTAATTCAATAATATTTCTCTAGTTTACCTATTCAGTAGTTCTGGAAAGACTTCTCTTAGTGGAATGTAAATTTAATCACATCACTTCACTTATTGCAAATGTATCAGCCATTCCCCATTGCTACCAAATGAACCCAAGCCCCTTGGAATGATGCACGTGGTCCCCCAACAGGATCACAGGAGCCACAGAGAATTACTCTGAGTTTTTTAAAGAGAGTTTGCTGCGTCATGTTTCCATGCCTTTGTAGACAGTTCTCACTCTACCTAAAAGGCTTCTCCCTCTCTTATCTGAAGATCACCTACCTACAGATAAAAGGACAAAAATGACAATACAAATACTGTACTTCTCAGTGTATCTTTTCTACTGACTTGTGTCTTTCTTATTGCAAAATATTCTATCAACGTGGTTTTTAAAAAGTATAATTAAATGTCTCATAAGTTTATATTTTTGTGACTTTTATTATAAAAAGATCCACAAATCATAAAATAATTAGTTGGCAAATCTCATATCTCAATGTGGGGTTTGCACAACCTGGTGAATGGTGAGTTTGAGATCTTTCTGGGAGGCACAGGGCAATTATTTAAGCTCTAGAGGAACAGGCAGGGAGTTCTGCATTGTTTTTTTCAAATCCAAACCTCAAGGACTCTGATTTTGCTATTTGAATTTTGTCTACGACCACATAATTTAATGTACTAGCCTGGATGAAAGGATTGATTATCCAACCACCTTTTTCTCAAACTAAATTTGGTGAGTCAATGAACAAATCAAAGACCGGGATTACCTTTCCCTAGTAGTGTCTGAAAACACTAAAGTGATTTTATAAAAGAGAGAGTAAAAGAATAAAAGTAAAAAAGTAAGCTCTTATACCTAGTGCTTGGGATAATAATGAACCCGCTATGTGTTCAGGAAACACAAAATAATTATACTTGTCTAATACATACCAGTCTTGTTCATCTAGAGTAAACCTACCCAAAAGATTCAAATAGCATAGATCTTCCTTTCCATACAGCACAATCTAAGTGAACCAGAATCACGCCTCGTCTTACGTATTATCAGGGCAGAGAAAAAGGTATGTGTAAGAGGCTGTAGTCACTATGGCCTAGTCAGTCCTAGGTACCAGACACCACTCAATACACTGTACGTGGACCAACCCTGCTAGGATGGCTGTGCTATGCCCATTTCAGCAAGAAGGATACTGGTCTTCAGAGAAGTTAGGAAACCTGACTGAAGCCACACAGTGTGTAAACCAGGTGTTGCTGTTAAAATTATATGTGCTAATGCATATAAGGTGTTTAGAAAAATGACGAGCACACAGCATGCATTCAATAATAGTATTAATATTACATATAACATAATGGGTAAAACTTGACAGTTTGCAAGCTATATGTAGTCATGCCCATTAAATCAAGTTTCAAAATAACAACGAAGAAGAAAAATTATGGAAAGATAAGCAAGAACCTGCTAGTGAGAAAGGATATTAGAGGTTTGGTGAGGAAGGAAGACTTAATCATTTTAGCATATGCACATATGCTTTTATTTAAGAAACTATAATGTTCTTTATCTGCTATAAATTAAGATCAGAATATAGATTTCAGTTTTAGCTAGAATTGTCTCAGTAGAAAAGGATGACACGATGAATTACAATTTAGGTTGGGGGGAGGCTGTGGTCTCGGGGAAAAAGGTCACACAATGACTAATCTTAAAGTAATTCATCATCTGTTCCCATCTCTGTCCTCAAATCCCATACTATATCCCGATGTCAGGCAGGCAGGAATCCTGTCCTCCAAGTTCTCAGTCTCAAAATAAATCTGCCCACAGATCCACTCAAGTAAAAAATGGTTACACTGAACTTCTGCTTTGCAAGTATTCATTAAATCTTAGTCCTGTGTACACAGGAAGTTTTATTGGATTATTCCCTTATTTTGCTTCAAATATGAACTGCTTCATCATACTCAATAAACTTTTATCTATGTTTTATGTTGCAAATTTTTAAAGCTTTATGGAGGCTTAATTGATATACAGTGAATTGCACATATTAAAAGTGTACATTTGGGACCTAATGAAACTTAAAAGCTTTTGCACAGCAAAGGAAACCATAAACAAGACCAAAAGACAACCCTCAGAATGGGAGAAAATATTTGCAAATGAAGCAACTGACAAACGATTAATCTCCAAAATTTACAAGCAGCTCATGCAGCTCAATATCAAAAAATAAACAACCCAATCCCAAAATGGGTAGAAGACCTAAACAGACATTTCTCCAAAGAAGATATACAGATTGCCAACAAACACATGAAAGGATGCTCAACATCACTAATCATTAGAGAAATGAAAATCAAAACTACAATGAGATATCATCTCACACCAGTCAGAATGGCCATCATCAAAAAATCTACAAACAATAAATGCTGGAGAGGGTGTGGAGAAAAGGGAACCCTCTTGCACTGTTGGTGGGAATGTAAATTGATACAGCCACTGTGGAGAACAGTATGGAGGTTCCTTAAAAAATTAAAAATAGAACTACCATAGGACCCAGCAATCCCACTACTGGGCATATACCCTGAGAAAACCATAATTCAAAAAGAGTCATGCACCAAAATGTTCATTGCAGCTGTATTTACAATAACCAGGACACGGAAGCAACCTAAGGGTCCATCGACAGAGGAATGGATAAAAAAGATGTGGCACATATATACAATGGAATATTACTCAGCCATAAAAAGAAACGAAATTGAGTTATTTGTAGTGAGGTGGATGGACCTAGAGTCTGTCATACAGAGTGAAGTAAGTCAGAAAGAGAAAAACAAATACTGTATGCTAACACATATATATGTAATCTAAAAAAAAAAAAAATGGTTCTGAAGAACCTAGGGGTAAGACGGGAATAAAGACGCAGACGTAAAGAATGGACTTGAGGACACGGGGAGGGGGAAGGGTAAACTGGGACGAAGTGAGAGTGTGGCATGGACTTATATATACTACCAATGGTAAAACAGATAGCTAGTCGGAAGCAGCCACACAGCACAGGGAGTTCAGCTCGGTGCTTTGTGACCACTTCGAGGAGTGGGATAGGGAGGGTGGGAGGGAGACGCAATAGGGAAGAGAGATGGGGATATATGTATATGTATAGCTGGTTTACTCTGTTTTAAAGCAGAAACTAACACACCATTGTAAAGCAATTATACTCCAATAAAGATGTTACAAAAAAAAATAAAGTGTACATTTGATGAGTTTGGACACAGGCAAATACCCATGATACCATCACCACAATCAAGGTAATAGACATAGTACCTATAGTTTAAAATATGGTGCTTTGTACTTCAAAGTTTATTAAGAGGGTATATCTCACATTAAGTATTGTTACCACACATAAATAAAGGACACCAGGCACGGCTTCCCTGGTGGCGCAGTGGTTGAGAGTCCGCCTGCCAATGCAGGGGACACGGGTTCGTGCCCTGGTCTGGGAAGATCCCACCTGCCGCGGAGCTGCTGGGCCCGTGAGCCATGGCCGCTGAGCCTGCACGTCCGGAGCCTGTGCTCCGCAACGGGAGAGGCCAAGACAGTGAGAGGCCTGCGTATCGCAAAAAAAAAAAGGACACCAGGCAATTCTGGAAGATGTTGGTTTATCAATAAACTTCTATTGAATAAGAGATATTGACACTTACTGTGTATTTTCTAACCTGTGAGGTTAAATACCATTATTGCTCTCAATTTGATCATCTGAAATGGAAGTTTAGGGTGACACATTGAAGATCACACGGGGAGCAGAGGCAAGACCCAAACCCAATCTGACTGATCTCCAAGGCCGAGAGCTCAACATTACACAATGCTGCCCCAATAAATAAAAGTTATTCCTGCTTTTAGCTCTTACCTCCATTTTTAGCTCTTGACTCCATTTTTAGAGTCACTGAATTCTCTCATACCTGTGAAAAATGTTTTAAATGTCCTACCAACCACTGAAACAACTACTTTATTTTTTTTAGTCCTTAAATGTTTGACCATTACCTGTAAACAGTGCATGGCCTGCTGATCTTTCAACCCATCCAGTCATGTTGCAGTGAGCACCCAGTTTAGACATAGACTCAGACAACCTCTGGACTGTCTTCCTTCCTGCGTCCTTTAGGGCATCTCTGGGTAATACGTTCTATGCTTTGAGTTGAAATGATGAAGGGTACTTACCCTGAAATGAGCTGAAAACATGTTTTCACCTTTCCCTGTTGTATCCCTGAAATTCAAAACTCTCACATCGTCTGACTTAGTCTGAAGCCCGGTGAGGTTTTTTTTCTTTTTCTATGTCCACACAGAAGCTTAAAGCCTGGCTCTGGGCCCAAATTGTATCATATTTCCTTTCAGTTGGAGTTTTGCTTTATTCCATCCCCTCTGCTGTGAGAGTGATTCCCTCCCAGAGCTGTGGAGCTTGGGTCCCATATAAATTAAAGTTTAATGTGTGTTATTATGATCACTATTATCATTACTGTTATTAATATTGTTCTTTTCAGCAGCTTTTGGGAGCCACTCCATCAGTGACATTTGGCTCCCAGCATAAGGGATCTTTTTATGTACAGGCTTGTGGACCTGATGCCTGCTGTTTTCACTTCAGGGAGGGCAATTTCCTGACATCAGGAGGCTTGTGGGAGCCGGAAACTGTGAGCCTTAGTTGTATTTTCCAACATGAACCAAAGCTCTCTGGGTGACCAAGATGGAAAGACTCTGCCACAGTCACCGATGAAAACATCGAACCCACGTGACTATTTATTCATTCATTTATCGAATAAAAGTTTGCTGTTCACTTGTGGACCATTTACTTTATTCTTTTTATAGTAAAGTGTGGGCCAAACTCTGCCGTAAATGCCGGAGATAATACGGTGAGCAAAGTCAATTACTCTTCCCGCCATCTGGAGCTAAGTGCCTTGCAATAATGTGTAAAACGCCGCAAAGACAAGTGCAGAGAGTCAGACCCATGAGAGTGATGGGGGCAGAATCTGCAGGTGTTGGAGATGACGTCTTTGAGTAAAAGTGATGATGGGTCTAGAATCTGAAGGATGAGTGGAAGTTGACCAAATACAGGAAGAGAAGAACATTCCAGAGAGACAAAACAGCATGATGCGCAAGAGCCCTGTGTACGAAAATGAGATGAGGTACTAGTCCTCATCTATCAGAGGAGGCTGTGCTAGCAAAGGCATCTGATGAGGGCTGCCATCTACAAACCGGCAGGGAAGAGACACACGCACGCGGCTATATTTAAAATGGATAACCAACCAGGACCTCCTGCATAGCACAGGGAACTCTGCTCAAAATTATGTAATGATCTAAATGGGAAAAGCATCTGAAAAAGAATAGGTCCATGTGTATGTATAACTGAATCGCTTTGCTGTACACCTGAAACTAGCACACTGGTAATCAACTAGACTTCAATATAAAATAAAAAGTTAAAAGAATAATAATAAAAATGAGTCACCCATGGATACGCATCCTACCTTGCTCCCAATCTAGTAGGGATATAAGACATGCCTGATAGCTTGGTAAGTCCCACACACTACATCAGTGAGAAAGTGTGATTAGATTTCAGAGAACAGTGAGACAGTTAACGGCTGTAGGCTATTGGAAAGTTCCCCGAAGTGCTGTAGAATTTGAACATGAAGATGCCCGTCCAGCTCCCTGATCAATGCTGGGCCTGGGCGGCATGGAACTGGGAGCCACCACCAACAGTTCAGCGTGGGCATCAGGGCAGAACAGGAGTTGGGAGGCTGCAGGGTATAAAGTGAGGAAGGGCAATCAGGGGACAGCATTTGGGGAGAAAAGGACCCCAAAAGTGAGGCAGATCATCTAGGTAAGTTGTGGTCCGGACAGAGGAGCCCTTTTGTGGGTCGGTGGGATAGAATCTGGGCCACAGGGAAAAGGGAACATGCAAAGTGGAAGGTGGAAGATGATGCTTGGAAAAACTGCTTGGTCAGCAGGAAGCAGCCCAACCCTTTTTTGTCAGGCTTTGCAGGCCCTGGCATGAGAGAAGAGGAAGCCACAAAAGGGCCCACCAGCCCGGACGGCTGCCCCCAAGCCCAGGCACAAGGCCACACTGCTTTGGCAGGCAGAGCTGAGTCAAGCATCTACAACACCTGACTTTCAACCCAATGTTACTTTCTTGCCTTGTCTTATTTTTATTTATTTTTCTTGTTTTTACCAAACACAACTCTCTTGGCTGAGAACAACTCAGCTTTTCCAACCCTGAGGGATTGAGCAAAGCAGCAGCTACGGAGAGAGAAGTCTCTGAGGTCCAATATGCAAATGGCCCCATTTTTCATGAGCCTGAGGGTTCTCGGATGGTAACTCCCGGTAGTTAAATATCCTCCAGAAAGTAGCAGAACGGAAAATTACTTGTTTTCTTTGAGTGTTTAACCTAATTTATAGAGAATGAATTCCCTTAACCATTTGAAAGATTTTTCTGGTTTAGACTCACTGCGAAGTTACTTTGGAAGTTAAACTCAAAATTGTTCTCCCCTATTTTCCTGATGACTAGGAATCCCGAGAAGACTGACCCGGTATGTCTTAATGCCGCCCTATCTGCTCTCAGAACGTACTGAGCAGCCTCTTCTATTCTCGTTTTCTTTGTATAGTTTGAAAATGGTTCCATAGCACCTTCATGTGTATTTTGTCATTTGTCACCACAGTTCTGTTGTCAAGGAGCTGTTTCTAGTCACATTCTACAGGTAAGGAAACTGAAGTGCTGTGTGATTGAGGAAACCTCGTAAGTTCCCGGAGACACTCAGGTGTCTGATCCCAAGTCCTGCGCTCTTTCTGCTTCCTCTACAGTTTGATCACCGGAAACCCCACCTCCTCTTGGTAGTCACAGCCTTCCTAGGGTGTCAGAACAATGTGGAGATAGGCACTCTGAGGTGTGTCAGGTGTACCAAGTCAGACTCACCTGCTCCTTCGCTCTGCATGACAAAGGGAATCAACTGTTTGTGACAAAATCACTTGGAACGTGGAACTGTGAGGCCCTGAAACTCTAGAGGCTTAGTTTTGGTAATGATCAGAATCTGGCTGCAGCCATTCAGTTGTTCATTCAAAAAATGCATTTATTTATTGCATGCCTTTTCTTAAGTAGGCACTTGTCTGTCAATGTCTTTATTTTCTCAAGACCCAGCCTAATTTAACTAGATTAATCTCTCTCAACTGGACCTCTAGAGGTACATTTAGTACACGCAGACTTACTCCTGTATGCACTTTACACAGGGCGTTTACTGATGCACTAAATGTGAAGTCCAAATTGGTGAAGTAGTAGTTCAGTCTCCAGGTATCTTTCTTGCTCTCAGTAAGACAGACCTAATATGTGCCTCCTCCATCCTCATTCTTCTAGCTGGAGCTCGCATTCCTTCTAAGATTCAGCAAAATGCATTCCTTTTTCTCTCTCTTGTTATATGAACTTCCAATGTGGTTAAATACCAAAGAATAGAATCCTGGATGCCACTCTTCATATAATCGCAAAATCTGATACAAATCGCAACACTATACCATGTGAATCCTCATCCTACCAAAAAGCAGATGACTGTAGGAAATAAATCAATGTCCATTTTTTGTCACTTTCATAAGCTAAGTGCTTTAACAGACCCTCAACCCCTGCCCCTAACATAAACCATCCTGAAGAGGACATACCTCTTAAAGCATTATCCTTCTCACAGAAGATAATGTACATCTTCAATTATTTTCCCATCCCAAGTAGCAAAGGGGAAAAAAGAATCAGAGCTAAAGAATGGTGCACATGAAGTCAGTATTTTGGCAGGAAATTGGGAGGTTCCCTAACTGGGAGCTGTGGGACAAAGCTGAGATGGGAGATGAAAGCCTTGGGCTCCAGCACTGAGCCAAGACTTTTGAGGAGCATTAAAGTGGTCTCTGGCTGGTAAGAAACCCCTGAAAGCCAGAAGAAACATCTGTGCTTCAGAGGAAAGTTTCCCCAATGATGTTCTCACCGATTCTGATAAATTAAGATCAAGGAATGACCTCAAAATCAAAGCTCAGAGAGTACCCTGGATACCAAACCACCACGGATGAGAGTCAGCAGAAAGTAGAAAGAACACATTTATGTCTCTATGGATTGCAGTTATTGGAATTGGGAGATACAGAATATTAAATCACCATGTATAAAATGTTTAAAGAAATAAAGACATCACCACAAAGATGAGCAAAACAGGGCTTCCCTGGTGGCGCGGTGGTTGAGAGTCTGCCTGCCGATGCAGGGGACATGGGTTCGTGCCCTGGTCCGGGAGGATCCCACATGCCGCGGAGCGGCTAGGCCCGTGGGCCATGGCTGCTGGGCCTGCGCATCCGGAGCCTGTGCTCCGCAACGGGAGAGGCCACAACAGTGAGAGGCCCGCATACGGCAAAAAAAAAAAAAAAAAAAAAAAATTCAATGGGTAGTGACTTCATCATGGCCACATGAGAGATATTATTACCAGACTTATCTTACTACCCTAAGCAACAATAATATGTATCATCATCATCAACAAAAACGAGGCATGTTTTTATTTTTTTTTAATTAATTTTTTTATTTTTGGCTGCATTGGGTCTTCATTGTTGCATGCAGGCTTTCTCTAGTTGTGGCGAAAGGGGGCTACTCTTCCTTGCAGTGAGCGGGCTTCTCATGGCGGTGGCTTCTCTTGTTGCAGAGCACAGGCTCCAGGTGCACGGGCTCAGTAGTTGTGGCTCGCGGGCTCTAGAGTGCAGGCTCAGTAGTTGTGGTGCACGGGCTTAGCTGCTCCATGGCAGGTGGGATCTTCCCAGACCAGGGCTCAAACCCGTGTCCCCTGCACTGGCAGGCGGATTCTTAACCACTGTGCCACCAGGGAAGTCTGAGGCATGTTTTTAGGAACTGGAGAAGAGCCAGAGGAAGACTGTGGTCTTAATAAGAAGAGAAGCATCTGATGTGAGACTATGACAGCCCCCCATCTCCTGAGCCACCTCCTGAGTGCATGTTCCTAACCACGGAGCTGCACCCAAGCAGAATGCCTGAGTTCAGCTGAACTGAGGTGGGTTTATAACGGTGTTTGTAGTTGCTGGAATTTGTGGGGAAGGCAACCAGAGAGGAGGAAATTGTGCACAGAGGTGGCCCCAGAAGTTTGCATGAGAGTCATTGCAGCTCTTAGCAGAAAGTCAGGATGGACATTTACAGGAAGAAACTCATCATGCTTAGTAAAGAGTGGCTGCTGCAGGGCTGAAGGCTGAAAGGCAATCTAGAGATTACCCAGTGCTGGAAGACACTGCCGTTCCAAGTTAGCAGAATGGAGAGACTTCACTGAGCATTCCTGCATGCAGCTGAGACCCCAGAAAGACCTCACTGTAAGAATAGGGTCTTCTTTTTTTTTTTGCGGTACGTGGGCCTTTCACTGCTGTGGCCTCCCCCACTGCGGAGCACAGGCTCCAGACGCGCAGGCTCAGCGGCCATGGCTCACGGGCCCAGCCGCTCCGCAGCATGTGGGATCTTCCCGGACCAGGGCACAAACCCGTGTCCCCTGCATTGGCAGGCGGACTCTCAACCACTGTGCCACCAGGGAAGCCCCAAGAATAAGGTCTTCTTTAGTGAGAGCAATTTTTTTATTAATAAGGGGAAAATAATAGGCACTTCTATCATAAAAGGTATAAAAACCAATACGACAGGATAGAGAGGATACAACCAATAATTTAACTGTCTTCCCTCTAAAGGAAGACCACATGATCTATAATTCCTACAACCTATCACCCACAAGAGCCACCATGTAACAAAAACTTTTAGACATGTGAGGAAGCAGGAAAATGCAGCAAATCATTTAAGAAAAAGAAGTTAATAGTAACAACCATGAAATAACACAGAAGGAGAAAATAGCAGAGAAGAACTCTGAAAGAACTATAAAATATGTGTAAGGATTTAAAAGAAAATATGGGTATAATGAGTGAACAGATGAGAGATTTCAACAATGAACTGGAAACTACCAAAACAATGGAAAGTCTATGAATAAAAAAGTAAAATATTTTAGAAATAGAAATTTCACTGGATGGGCTTAACAGCAGATTGGAGAGAACAGAAGAATCAGTGAAACTGAAGACAAATCAGTACAATGTTGAATCTGATGAACAAAGTGGAAAACATTTTTCAACGATCAGGGCCCTGATGAGATTTAAGATAATTTCAAACAGTCTACCATATGTGAAGTCACACCCCTTAGAAAATACAGGAGAATGAATGAGCCATAAAAATATACCTGGAAATTAAATCATGGCCAAAACATCCCCAAATTCAGTTAATAATGATAATAATAATGACTTTAACTTAAAGATCCAGGAATTCACTTGGTAAATTTGCTGAGTAAAATGAAACACAAACGTAGACATATCATAATCAAATGTCTGAAAATCTAAGATGAAGAGAAAATCTTTAAAAAAAAAAACAACAGAAAACAAACGAAACCTATACATTGAGAGGAACAACGAAGTCAGGAAGATTGCTTAATGGAAACAACAGAAGTCAGGTGAAAGCAGAATGACATCTTTAAAATGCTGAATAAAACAACAGTCAACCCAAAATTGTATACACATTTAAAACATCTTTCAAAAATAAGGACAGGGGCTTCCCTGGTGGCGCAGTGGTTGAGAATCTGCCTGCTAATGCAGGGGACACGGGTTCGAGCCCTGGTCTGGGAGGATCCCACATGCCGCGGAGCAACTAGGCCCGTGAGCCACAACTACTGAGCCTGCGCATCTGGAGCCTGTGCTCCGCAATAAGAGAGGCCGCGATAGTGAGAGGCCCGCGCACCGCGATGAAGAGTGGCCCCCGCTTGCCACAACTAGAGAAAGCCCTCGCACAGAAACAAAGACGCAACACAGCAAAAATAAATAAATTAATTAATAAACTCCTACCCCCAACATCTAAAAAATAAATAAATAAATAAGGACAAAAGTAAGACCTTTACAGAGAAACAAAATCTGAAGAAAATTATGGACAACTGACCTACACTGCAAGAAATGTTACAAGAAGTTATTTACGCTAAAGAGAAATGGTACAGCTAGAAACTGAGATCTATCACACAGAAAAATAACCACCTGAAATATGTATATATGTAAGTAAATACAAACGTTATTTTTTTTCTTTTATAGTTTTATTGTTTTAGCTCTTATGTTTAGGTCTTTTATCCACGTTGACTTAATTTTTATATGTTGTGAGCTATTTGTTGAAGTCTATTTTTTCTTCATTGAATGGTTTGGCACTCTTGCTGAAAGTTAGTTGACCAAAGATATACAGGTTTATTTCTGAACTCTCTATTCTATCTCCATTGATCTATACATCTAGCCTTGTGTCAGTACCATGCTGTCTTGATTACCACTGCTTTGTAGCAAGTTTTGAAATCAGAATGTGTGGGTTTTCCTAGTTTATTCTTGTTTTTCAGGATTGTTTTGATATTCTGAGTCCTTTGCAATTCCATATGAATTTTTTAATCAGCTTGTTGATTTCTACAAAGAAGG
Source organism: Aethalodelphis obliquidens (assembly GCF_003676395.1). Taxonomy (NCBI): domain Eukaryota; kingdom Metazoa; phylum Chordata; class Mammalia; order Artiodactyla; family Delphinidae; genus Aethalodelphis; species Aethalodelphis obliquidens. The sequence continues at coordinate 11,579,175 of NW_020837985.1, read as the reverse complement.
CATCTGGGATTCTGACAGGGATTACACTGAGTCTGCAGTTTAGTTTGGGGAAAATTGCCATTAAAATTGCCAACTGTTAAGTCTTTCAAACCATGAATGTGGGATGTTTTTGCATTTATTTAGAGCTTCTGTAATTACTTTCAGCAATTTTTTAATAGTTTTCACAGTGTAGGTTTTTCACTTTTGTTTTTTGTTACTTGTTATTATGAATGAAATTGTTTTCTTAGTTTTGTTTTTGTATTGTTCATTGTGAGTGTATACAAACACAATTGATTTTTGTATGTTGATTTTGCATGCCACAACCTTACTGAACTCATTAATTCTAATAGCTTTTAGTTGATGTTTTAGGATTTTCCATATGCACGCTCCTGTCAGCTGTGAATAGAGATTTACTTCTTCCTTTCCAATCTGGATGCCTTTTATTTCCTTTTCTTGCCTAATCTCCCTGGCTAGAACCTCCAGTAGACGTTGAATAGAAGTGGTGAAAGCAGACATGCTTGTCTTTATCCTGATCGTAGAGAGGAAGCATCCAGTCTTTTACTACCTTCTTCCCTTTTACACGAGCTTCTGATATAGCCTTCTTTCTCTCTCAAACGCATCTTCTCACATACCAAAAATTATGCAAAGACCAAGGGCACACTAATTTTTATCAAAACTACTTCCTTGGCTTCCCTGGTGGCACAGTGGTTAGGAATCCGCCTGCCAATGCAGGGGACGTGGGTTCAAGCCCTGATCCAGGAAGATCCCACATGCCGTGGAGCAACTAAGCCCGTGAGCCACAACTACTGAGCCTGCGCTCTAGAGCCCACGAGCCACAACTACTAAGCCCACATGCCGCATCTACTGAAGCCTGCGTGCTCTAGAGCCTGTGCTCCACAACAAGAGAAGCCACCACAATAAGCCTGTGCACCACAACGAAGAGTAGCGCCCGCTCACTGCAACTAGAGAAAGCCCGTGCACAGCAACGAAGACCCAAAACAGCCAAAAATAATAAATAAATAAAAATAAATTTATTAAAAAAAAAAAAAAAACTACTTCCTATTCCCAAAATAATCCAAGTTTATTCAGTTATCCGTGGTTGGAGAAAAATGGATGTATGAGAAAAAGTGGGTCGTGTGAGGGGAAGAGAGGTCATTAGGCATCCCGCTTAGGCATTTAAGGAAAAAATAACTTGTTTGTTCCAAGAAAAGACAGTTGTGTTCCGAGTGGCCCTAAGCTTTGCTTTTCTTCTGGGTGCCCATTAGCCTCAGATTTACTGCGGGGAGCAGATGTACTGGCCCCAAATCAGCAAAGATAAGAGGCTTCTTGGCGAGAAATAGACAAAGAGGACTGGAAGCAACAGAGGGGGCCAGAGAAAGAGCAGGAGAAAATGCTGTCCAGGCAGCAGTAAATAAATCATTTTGCTGAAAAGGATTCTGGCTAAATTGCCTCCCAGTGTCTATTCCCACTGGGCACTTTTGATCAGAAAATGCAGAGCATCGTGAAAAGGGTTCAGAGATGAGAACTGTGTTTCACTGAAAACATATCGGCGGTTGCAGAGGAGGGAGCCACATCGCTAAACGTGCATGGGGGCTCCAGTCACACTCTCTGATGTACCACCTAAGTGATCTTGCACTAGAAATAAATACACGAGTCTCTCTTTATCGTCTGTAATACAGAGACTATAACCTCTTGTTTCGCAGAGATGAAGGGTTAAATCACGTGATGCCTGGCTCATGATAGGTGCCCAAATTAGGTTAGCTTCTTTCACCCTTTCTTCTGATAGCATTTTAAAAAACAGCAAGTTTTAGGGAAATCCCTGGTGGTCCAGTGGGTAAGACTCTGTGCCCCCAATGCAGGGGGCCTGGGTTCGATCCCTGGTCAGGGAACTAGATCCTGCATGCATACCGCAGCTAAGAGTCCGCATGCCACAGCTAAGACCCGGCGCAGCCAAAATAATAAATAAATAAATATATTTTTTAAAAAGTTTAAAGAAAAATAGCAAGTTTTTTTTTTCAGCATGGTCCATAATATTTTCATAAAAATCCTACCAATTATCAACAATCTCCAAGACTTACATTTAAGTCCTACCTCCTGAATCTAGTAAACTGTCAGCTCGCTCCCATTGCTTCTCTCTCTCTGAATCTCAGTTTCCTAATCTGTCACCTGGGGAAGGGGCTGGCCATTTTAAAAGATCCCTGTGATTAACTCTCAGTTTTATCCCCAGTGCCTGGTCCACAGCTCGTCCATACAAGACGTTCAGTCAATACTGGCTGAATGAATGAGGCATTGGCTGAACCTTGAAATAATCCTACCAATAGACGGGATCTGGCCACCAGACTATCAGGTATCGATGCTGAGATCTTGGACCAGACACTAGAAGAAACGGGCAAAATACTCACTGCCTTGGCTAAGGGTGTTGCAAAGTGTTGGCATCTGGGGATTCGGACAAAACACACAGAAATCCTTCATCCTGTTCAAATTCTGACTCTATTTCATTTCTCTTTTACCTTCAGAGTTTAGAAAGGATTGTCGCTTACAAAGCAGAGGGCACAGAGAGCTTAAATAAAAAGTTCTACTTGCTTCAATGTACCCCTGGGTCTCCTCTTCCTGAGACTTCTTACTTTTTTCTTTCCTCCTTTCCCCTTCGTCACATCTTCCTTCTCTCACATCTGCTTACCTTCTCCCTGTCCTCATTTTGACTCTCTTTCTCATCTGTAAAATGGGAATAACTGAGATTTTGCCTACTGAGGATACTAGGATTCTTTGAGGATTAGATTATTTGTGTGATGAGCTTATTGTAACACACATAATAAGTATCATGGCACGTAGTAAGTAAGAGCTCAAGAAGTGATGTCATTATTTCTATCACATTTAGCCCGTCCAAGAACCTTAGCAGGTGAAAAGTGACCCACCAGGGCCAACGAGAAAAATCTAGATCTGGATACAGAGGTCTTCTGATCCTACAGCCCATGGTGATCCATCTTCCCAAGCTGGAAGAGAAAACGGAGAGGTGCCTGGAATTGCATTTGCCCACTGAGACAGATGGCAAAGGAGCGGGGAGGAACCAACCCAATCATGTAAAATGCAGCCCAGTGCCACAGGAAAGGCACAGTACAAGCACCACAGATATATTTGTAATAAACGTGGGCAATGGAGCACAGGGAGCCAGATTAAGCAAGGTTTCCAATTTGTAGGGGGCGCCTGTAACGGGCTATAATCAAGTCCAGGTAGACAGGCAAGTCCAGGAGACACGTCCAGGCTTGAACGTTCAGAGACACAGCTCTGTAACACAGGAGAGGCTAAAGCCAGGCGGGACTACACTGACAGGAATCACGGCCAATGACTTGGGATGAGACCAAGGCTACAGCCTATTAAAAAGACAAAGGCTCTCCAAGAATGATGATTGGGAGGAAGGGACTGAAGTGACTTAATAATGAAAGATATATTTTACTGACCATCTGTCATTTTCCAGGTGTCTTACACTGTGGTTTATTTCTGACATCAACTCTTTACAGTAGGTATGATTATCTCTAACAGGCAAAGAATAACGAGGCTCAGAGAAGGCAAACAATGTCTCCTAAATTATATAAAACTTACTTGTCAGCAAGTAAATAAGAGCTAGAAAATCAGTCAGTTCTATTCAGTGCCAAAATAAGTGCTCTTTCCACTTTATCACTGATGTTATAAATTATATTCAAGGTATTCAGAGCCTCATTTCTTAGAGAGTTCTGGGGGCAGGTCTGTGACCTCAGATGCGGCAGACATCTAATAGTCACAGCCATGAGGAAGAGCTGAAGTCCAGAGCTTTTCTGGGTCTGCAGTTCCCTTTTGAGGTCCTTCCCTCCCTCCTTTCCTCCCTCCCTCCTTCCCTCCCTCCCTCCCTCCCTTCTTTCCTTCCATTCTGGCTCTGCACAGTCTTCTTCCCTTGAACAAAATTAACTGTGCAAAGGTGCCAATGTGCTTTCCTTATCCCTGCAAAGCGCATAACCTTGTCCTTCAGCCCATCTCACCTCCCACCTTGATTTTCTGCCCTCCCCTTCTGTGGAAGGCAAGTCCTGGTGCCACCTGAGCGCTTCTCTCTGAAGACACACCCCCGGACTGTGTTTCATCAAACAAAGTCATCCAAGCAGAATAAAGGAGCGATGTGCTCTCAGGGGAATGTTCCCACGCAGATGGTGTCAGGGCAACCCATCACCAAGAGGCAGGAACGATGGCAAGACAACCTACCTCATACATGTAACCTGCACTGCAATCTCCTGAAGCAGCCCTGATACCCACTGATAAAGCCTCCTCTCTATAATCAGCTGGATCTTTTCCAGACACAGGTAATCACGTGCAGGAAAAGAGCTAGATATTTACTCCATGTGTTGGCTATGTAGTCCGATGAATATGGTACAAATAAACTTCTATATCAAAATAAAGCCGAGTCTTTCAGACCAAAGTCTTCACTTAGGATTAGTTTAGATGAAACAGTAAGAGAAATTAATCTCATCTAAGCCTCACAGTAACCCCCTGAACTCAATATCAATATGTCCATTTTACTGCTGGAAACACTGAGGCAGAGAAGCTTGTGAAACTTGGTCAAAGTCCCAATGGTTTTAAGTGACAGAAAAGGGTCATGAAACAGGCTTAACAGGCACTTGTCAATTGTCTTCCACTCCATCATGTTTCATCCAAAGAAGCTCATTCATAAAATTAACAGAAAATAGTATTATTTTGAGAGGAAGGGAGTTCCTTAGATAGTATCTAGTCCACTTCCACAAACATACGGCTTCTCCCCTATGGCTGAAGAAACTGAGGTCCAGAGAGGCAAAGCCCATGGCAGATCTGGAACAGGATTCACGGCATGTGAGAGTTACTGTGATGTGCTTCCCAGACCCCACTTCCAGGACCGAGGCCCCTGGGTCCTGCCTTGGGAGTGCAGAATGGTAACCTCTAATGGCTGATGACTGAGAGGACCCTCCCGGCCCAAGGCCAAGTGCCCTCCCTTGGGAGTGACCTGCATCCAGTGACCTGACTGTTGGACAAGTGGCCACAGAGTCCTGGCCCCCTTGCCTCAGATCCCAGCTCCAGAACCCCATCCCCTGCGGGATCTGCTGAACCACGGGAGCAACGGCATCACAGTCCAACCTCTTCCTCCACCTAATTCCCACTCCCTTCCAGGCTTTATTCTTGAAAGCAGAGCGCTTCTCAGTAAACTTCCTGCACACAGATCTCACTGTCTCGGACTCTGTTTCCAGTGAATTTGATCGAAGACAGCTGAGGCCTGAAGTGGTGCTAGGAAACCAATGCTAAAATGGGCTTGGGAGCATATTCACTGTTAAATGAGGAGCCCACTGCTGGTGGCTGGTGAAGTGCCCATTACTGTTTGCATTCCGTTAACAGTGTAACCGTTCAAATTTCTCCAGTGGAACTGGGGTGGGGTAACTGCGGAAGGGGGTGTGCTGGCTGGTACAGTTGCTCAGGTGTTTGAGAGTTTCCAGAGAAAGCAGTCACTGTAAGGAGTACGGCAGGCGATGGCTGTTGCCGAGGGATATTTACTGATGCCTTGAAACAAGACAGCGAGAGGCTGAGGATGACTCATCACCAGTTTCTTAAACTGTGGAAGTCAGAGCATCATCTTGGCTTGGCAGCATATCTGGGGACATCCACCTCCTCCAGGAGGAGGACTTAATTAGGAGGGTTCAGGAGCTCCAGAGAAGGTTGAATTCCTCAGCCCAGAGAGGGTACTATGCCTAGGGATTTTGAGATTTGGGATTGGAATCTCAGTCAATGATCATGAAAGTCTCGAATTCCTAGACTCTGCTGAATTCCACAGCTGGCACCTTCCTCTTTCTTGAACAAGATGGAGAGGCCTTTGATTTGCAAAAAACATGAGCCTGCCCAGGATCTGCCCCCATCTCTTCTCTTGGTCAACAGATCAGTAACAAGTCAAGTAATAATATAATGTGGCCGGGGGAGTGTAGGGGTGCTGAGGGAGCAAAGGCATTGCGTGCTTAAGGAGAAGCGAGAGTAGCCAACATTTGGGAGAATCCGTACATATGCAGAGACCGGTTCCTGCAGGTGCTGGATCAAGGTGGGAGCGCGCAGACCATAAAGCTGGATAAGGTCCAAACATATGTTAAATATTGTGATACAACATGGCAATAAACTGGCAAGGAAATAACACCCACACACTGATAAAATGGCTTTTAGAAATGTGGAAATAAATGGTGAATTCTACATGAAGTAGAAATGCCAGAAGTGCTGTGGTCGATGGTGAAGAGAAGGATCAAAAGACTCAGTGGAGTGAGGCTTCCAGAGTTAAGAGACCACATAAGAGTAAGAAGCCCACCGGCTAGCTCTGTCTGTTCTATGTTCCAATGGAGAGACCCCCTCACCAGAGGGATAATGAACGCACTGATGAGATAGGCACCATTGGGATGCTCAGCGGTGGCCCCCCTCTGTATCCCAGGCCCGAAAATAGGACATGCCACTACAAACGACGGCAAGGGGTACATCAGGGTCCAGATATAACCGGGGCCGAATGGAGACGCTTAACCCTTTGAAACGAGATGGGCACGAGTGCTATAAGGAGAGGCGATGTCAGAATAGCACCCAGGGTGGCCCCACCTGCAGAGTTATGGTGATGATGGTTACAGGACAAGACAGTCCCCCAAGTATAAGGAACTGAATTCTGTCAACAATCAAATCAAGTTGGAAGCAGATTCCTCCCTAGAACTTTCAGGCAAGAGCCCAGCCTGCGAACACCTGGATTCCAGCCTTGTGAGACCCTAAGCGGAACCCAGCTGAATCCACCCAGACTTATGAACCATAGCACTGCAAGATAAGAGATGGGTGTTGTTTTATGCCACCAGATATGTGATAATTTGGTATGCAGCAAAAGAAAACTGATGCGACCACTGTATACTATAATGTCCCCAATTTGTAGAATACAGGGTCTAGGAGCCAAAGGGCAGAAATAGGACAGTGCTTCTTAACCATAACGCTCAGTGATGCACTGTTTCCTGTCCCCAAAACATAAGGCTCTGTAGTCTAGAGGGTCTAGTTCACATAGGAGAAATGCTTGCATCAGGAATACAATGACATTCCCATTCGATCTTCAGCCAAGGCTACAGACCAGTCACTGCAGGTTCCCTGTGCCAAGAGCCCAGCAGGCAAGGAGATGAGTCACCATCCTGACAGGGGCCACTGGCCCTGATCGTCCACAAGACAGCGGGCTTGTCCAACACATGGGAGGAGGTGGAAAAAAGGTTTGGCACCTAAGTGACCTACTAGGGTGCCTCTTGGTACTCCCATGCCAAACGGTGACAGTGAATGCACGAGCACAGCATTCACAGCCCCCAAAAAGGTTCGTCAACAAGGACATCAGGGATGAGAGACACACCACCAGGGAAGTCCCTTAGGCCCGCAGATGTGCTAAGAGTGAAGGAACCTAGGGTCAGCAGTGGAGAAAGGAGACAATGGGTATCAGTTGTATTCTCACGACCTGATGGAGCAGATCTCAGGGGAGAAGAGTTTGTACTATTAACATTCCTACTATAACTTTCCCGAGGCAGAGAGACCAGCAAGAATCTTGGAGGAGCTGTTCCCAGATGGGATCAACAATTGTACAAAGCAAATGGACCCAAGTGCTGCAAAAGATGGGCTGTAGTGGCCGGTGTGGCACAAATCCTACCCCCACCTCCTCAGCACACGAATACTCACTCTTCCAGCTGCAGGAAGTATTGGCTGCTGGGCTCTCAGAGCTGAGCACCTCTCGAAGAATGAACTGCCCTTGGCAAAGAAAACTGCCTCATCTTCCCCAAGGGTAGCCTACAACCAAAAAACTGGTTAAAAATTCAATCCTTCTGCCTCAATTCTGCGCAGGTCTAAGGGTCATCCTGCCTCCAGAACGCCCTATAGGACCGGTGTTGCAGCTGCGTCACAGCGCAACCTGTCCTCTGCTCAGTTCTGCTCCCCTCACCCCCTTAGGGAAGTGACTCTCAAGAGCATTTCCCAACAAACTTCCCACACACAAATCTCACAGTGCCTGAAACCCAACCTATCATGTCATATGTTTGAATGGAAAAAAAGTCAGGCTTTGGAAACAGGTCTAGGTTCAAACTAACTCCAAGTTTTATAACTTTGGGGACATGACTGAACTTGTCTGAGCCTCCAGACCCTCAGCAAAAATGGGGGGGGGGAACAAGTCATTCAAATGAAGGTGTGATCATATCGTCAGCTATTATTCTTGCCATTTGTCATTACTGTGAGTCTCTTTCATCTCAGAGCATTAACAAAGAACCTCAAGGAGCTCAAGGTTTCACCATTTCATCTCAAGAGAGTAGACACAGAGAGAGAGTAAAGGCAGGGGTGGGAGATGTCACGTGTTGAGCTTCGATGTTTGGATTTTTGATGAAGTGGAATTTGTATCTTCCTACTGCTGCTGCTGACATATTCTAACCAGCATAACGGATCTCAAATTAATCCATCACATCTTTATAAAAATGATCATGTGATTTTTCAAAAGACTGTAAATTGACTGCAAGGAAGCCCCTTTTGGACTGTCATCCCATCCTTTGGAAGGTAAAGCCATGAGAATAAAAGGCCCAGGACAAATGCCATTCCCACCCCGCAGCCGCACTGGAACACTCCTTCTCAGCCAGCTGTACCCAAGCCTTCCAGGCTGCCTGTTTTTTACATCCTCATCCTTCCCCCACCTCCTGGAGATTATTTTTGGAGACCGAGCAAGTTGTTTCAACATTGCAATAATTAAAGAGCAATCGCTGAGAAAAAGCAAACATATTAAATCCAAATGCATGTGGGATGTGGCACATTAGAAGGCTGTTGCTAGTTGGCAGACAAGAATTTATTTTTAAAGTTCCAAGACTGTGCTTCCAAACTTGGTTCCCTCACTACCCAAAGACCTGGGAGGCTTTTCAGTGAGGGCTGCATTTACCCTTTTGCAGGAGATCCCTGGCACTGATGCTGGCTGCAAACTTCAAACAGACTCATCAACTTAATTGTGCCACGTGGCCAGGAGTTAAGTACAAGTGCAAAGACATTGCTGTGTGCTCAAGAAGTCAGACTCAGCTCAAATATGCAAGAGGGGTCATGCTATCCACAGGGAAGGAATGCAGCCAGAAAGTCAAGAAAGCTGCAGGCAGCACAGTGGAGCATATAGAATCCAGAGGCAGGAAGGCTCCGAGCTTGAAACAACTTTACTTCCTGTAAAACCTTTTCTGTGTGTGTGCTAAGCCTTTCGCTGTAGCTGACACTTAATATTTGCCTAGAGAGAAACTGACAAAAGATGCTAAACCATGATTTATAAATCTTGTGAGTTGAATATCATAACAGAGGAGCAACCAAACGAATAATTATTGGTTAATAATAAAAATTGTTTTCTGCTCGTGCTGGTTTCAATTCACAGTGTCCAACTATTTTTAAAACATGAAAATGAAAAGTAAAAAAAAAAAAATTAAAGTTTATGGCACTTAAATCTTCCTCCATTACTTGAATGGATTTAAAGAGAAAGAAGAACTTCCAGCTGATGTTAGTTGAAACTCTAACGGACCATAATTTTAAAATTTCTTCCTCTATTTAAAATGGAAATGACTGTTCCAGTGCTGAAGGAAAAATTTTTTTCTGGTTATTGGTAACCAGAGAAGTAACTTTCTCCAGTAATAAGTAACTTTCTTCTCAATGTCATGTTAATGCACCGGTTTCTCTTTCTCTCTCTGTCTCCCCAGAACAGCATGAACAAACATTAATTATAACAGTGATAGATACAACCTTGGCTAAGGAGACTAAGCATAATCATTATGACCATGTAAAAAGGGAAAAGAACCCTACTTTTTGTTTAAAAAAATCAGTGAAGGAAAACTCTTCATTTTGGGCAGAGTATCTAGAACAGGTCATTGTGTTTAGTGGCTTATATTTCTCCTCCACCAGCATACTGTATCCCGTTAAAAATCGGAGAATTCAGCAAAGGCAGAACTATATCTTCAGTGGCTAAATCAAACTCTTAACAGGGAGCAAGCAGAGGCTTAATAATAATAAGTTAAAGTATTCATAAAATGTATAAGGTAAATGTTTCATTATGATAGGATTTATTGACCAAAAAAATTAATAATAATAAACAACTCTATGCTAGGCCTTGGACTGAGGCATCTTTTTGTCCTTTGAACCTTGTGAACAAATCCAAATGAGGTAAGTAAAAAAGAATTATCATCTTTATTCTACAAATAAAAATAATGGCACAGGGCTTCCCTGGTGGCGCAGTGGGTGAAAGTCCGCCTGCCGATGCAGGGGACGCGGGTTCATGCCTCGATCCGGGAAGATCCCACGTGCTGCGGAGCGGCTGGGCCCGTGAGCCATAGCCGCTGAGCCTGCGTGTCTGGAGCCTGTGCTCCACAACGGGAGAGGCCGCAACAGTGAGAGGCCCGAGTACCACAAAAAATAATAATAATAATAATGGCACAAAGAATGATTAGGTAATTTACATGAGCTCTCCCAGCTCGTAAATGATGGAGCAGGTATTCAGACCTACGCAGGCTGACAACCTGCTGACAAGATTAGTCTGAAGGTTTTCTGGTGAGTGTGACTGTGGGATGTTGCTTTGCAGCTGAACTGCTGGCTGCACCTCAGTTTGCATCCTCCCATTCTTCCCTTTGTTTAAGAATCCCTGACTTTAGCTGGGCCCATAACCACCCCCAGAAAATGTCTGACTTCACCTGCAGCCAGGTGTGGCTGAGAGATGAGTTTCTGGGCACAGACAGTCCTGGAGAGGATGTGCCACACGCTCCGGTGAGGTTGTGCCTTTAGAAAGGATGGGGGACCCCAGGCCCCGCACCTGTGTTTCTCTCTCTGCCTGTCCCCCGACACCACGGCAGAGTAGGGATTTCAGTAAGTCTCAGTCTGATCAGGGAGATGGAGCTCCTTCCCTCACCCGCTGTGGTGAAGTGCTTTCACTGAGGCCGTGGATGGTCGATGTTCCTACTTGCTAAGACCCAGCCCGAGCCTCTGGAGCACCGGAAACTGTTAGCTACATCCTCCTTCCAGAAATCATTTCCCTCTTGGGTTCTGGGAAGGCTCTCTCTCCTGCAGCTCTCCTTCCGGTCCCCAACTGCTCCATTCTGGCCCTTGCCCCATCTGCCTCAATACTGGGTATCTGGCCAGAGTCCATTCTGGGCCTTCTTTGACACTCTATTTGGACTTCCTAACCATTCCACAAATGCGGTTCACTTCAGTGCCGTCTAAATACCCATCTCTTAAATGGCCCCCTTCGGTCTCTACCTCTCCTCTAAGCTGCAAACTTCTAGCTATAATGGCTTATCTTGGCTGCTGGAAGCCTCTGTCTGTATGTCCTACATGCAAATCTAACTTTAACCTACCCTAAATCCACTTACGAGAAGGGCATCTATCCACCTGGCCTGTCTTCCCTCTGTTGTCCTCCCATCTGAAAGCATCCCTTTTTGAGATACCCTTGACTTTCAGTCCTGGAATAAGACAAGGCAGGAAGCCTTGTACATATTATACTATAGAAATAGAGATATATATATATAATCTATATTACCTTATATACCTGCATACAAGATAATGGCTGTGCAAGTGGAAGGAATGGTATGATATGCAAACTTTCCACATACAAAATTGGCCTGAGAATCCCAAGTGTCAAGCAGGCGGCACTCGTAATAACGGGGATGGGCTACCTGCTCGAGGTCAGTCCCAGCTCCTGGAGGGCGTGCAAGTCACTGGATTCCCCATCTGTCCCATCTATCACCTTTGGAGGCTGACTCTCCCCAACTGCAAGCGACCCCAGCCACTGACCTCGGCCAACAAAATCTCTCATATTTGCAAAGTGCTTTAACATTTTAAAATACCACTTTCAGATCTGTCTTTTGTTTGCGCCTTTGTCTTAAGCTCCAAATCTGTCTTGGGCCCATCAATGATATCCTTTGGTGGCATGAACCTTCTAGTCATCAGACATGAGTAATGGAGTCACATCCACTTAACATTTCACTTCCCTTGCACAAGGAAAAAAATGTATTCTAGTTTAGATCAAAGTTCTTTGAGCTGATACCTTCAGGTGTGCCCCATCCATCAGAGGAGTGGACACTGTTAACACAGATATTAACAAGAAACAAACAAGCAAAACTCGCAGAAATATCTCATTGACACATGACATTAGACCCTAGAAATCCCTCAGAATTATGTTTCTTGCCCACAGTCTTCTCTTTTTATTCTCAACCTTCTTCTACAACACTTGCTTCCTTTACTTGTTAGAAAAGCATTTTCTCCTATTGTTCTTTCATCTGGATCTTAATGCCTTCAAACCGAGAGTCCACAGACCAGCTCCTCTCTACCAAAGAGGACATCATCTGAATAGTTTAAGAGATGGGAGAGTGGCCAAAGCAAGATGGGCCAAGGTCTTCAGGGAGAAACAATACAGGGTTGGAGGAGACAGCATTTTAATCCCGTGTCTGGGACCAGAATTTCTCATGCTCTAAATGCATGAGAAGATGGAGCCCAGAGAGGAATGAGGAAGTGTCCCGGGGATGCCACTGGCTTCCCCAGGTCCAGCCATGCCTGATGAAGATATAGGCCCGAACTTTCCAATTACATCAGTCATTGCACGCTTTCCCCGACTGAGACCAGTGTATCAAGAACGTCTCCTTGCACCCTTACACGTGTGATGCTCTGTTCCACCGAGATCTCAAATATCCTAATTCTGCACTAATTTGCTTAAGCGGTTTATGTTCATTTCTCTCAAGACCCATTTCCTCATCTGTACAAAAATGTGATGGTCATTAGAAACCTAGGTATAGGGGATGTGGAGGCAGTTCTGGGTGCTGTTACCACCCACACTGAGAGGTGACCTCTAACACGTGGAGTGAGGGCTCAGATGGCAGCCCCACACCCGGGGTTTCAACCCACCGTGCCACAGTCTAGCTATGTGACCTGAAACATGTTCCTAATGTAGCTGAGCATCATTTTCCTCCTGTGTAAAACAGGAATAATAAAAAAATAGTAACTTACACAGGCGTTCTAAGGACGAAGTGAGCCAGTCTTTGCAAAGCACTTAATGCACTGCTCAGAATATAGTCAGTGCTAATTAACAGTAGCTATTCTCAATATGATGAATCCTAAAATTATTTCATGCTTTCCTAAAGTAGAGATTCCAGCAAAAACCCTAGCTCTGAATAATACTTCAGGGCAAATATATATATATATATATACACACACACACACACACATACATATACACTATATGTCATATACATATATAGTCTATATATATATACACTTATATACATGCATACATACACATTACATATATAAAAATACATTCACATGTATATATAATGATCCTCCAATTTTTCTGCTATGAGGTATTACTACTGTCCTCTTTGATCCTCACAACTTTACGGTAGAGGCAAATATACTGTCCTTCTTGACTGACAGATTAGGAAACTGAGGCCTGACAAAATTGAATTTCCAGCTATTTCCACAGCTGATGGCAGCAAGACTCTGGCACGCTTCCCAATTTACTGTCACACAACCCAGTTTTTTTCCTCCCAGCAGACAACAGTGCCTAGACAAATTTTCAGGAGCAGTAATTCATTCGTTCACTCATGGCTTCTGCGGGGGGTGTTTTGCGGGGGGTGTTTTGCGGGCGGGGGTTTTGTTTGTTTTTTTTAAGTAGCAGCAGCTTAGCTTGCCTTCTTCTGAAATGGGAGAACTGGACACGCAAACCTCTTCACGGCTAGACGTGCTGGAGATTAAAGAGGTAACTGTCCTTCATAATTCACACTCACAAGTGGTGCAAAATAATCAGTTATTATCGAGAGGAAAGAAAGAGAGTAATTTATAGCCAACCGTGAATACTTAATCATTAGGCCCAGTGACGTTGCCCATATTAACTCAGCCAAAATAAATCAGCCGTAAATCCGCCGCTGACTTCAACATGGCATCGGGAAGATAAATCAAGGGGGCCTGGCGTGAAAGAGTCTGTTTAAGTGGGAAACAGAATTATTTATAAGTGGTAACCCGCGACCCTGCCCTTCCCCTGGCACCCAGGCCAAAACCGCCATCAGCCCAGCAACGAAAGTAACAAGACTGCAGATTTTTATAACCAGCAATTAGAGTACCACAGCAATTCCAAACACATTAATTACTCCTAAAAGGCCCCAGGTTGTCTTTCTGTTAATTTTCCAGTGGATAAATTTGCTACCAGGTGACAAGTTGAGTAAAACTTCATTACTGAGACTGCCCAGGGACCGCAGTCTGAGTTAGTGAAAAGTGCAAATTTCACATTTATAATCAAGGAAATGTGTTGTCTGTGCCTCTGAGAACACGGGGTAATTGGAAGTAGATTAGCAAAAGTTTTATTTGCGTCACTGTGTATATCTGAAAGCAAAAGGAAAAAAATACTGATTTGTACCCAAAAATTATTTTTCCATAGAGATTCTTAGATCCGTTTTAATAAAAAGATAAGATTTTTGTTTATAATTAGCAGAGCGATTATTTACAAATGGCACTACAGATAATCGGGAAATTTTTTTAAAAACTCTTTAAATGTTTCTCTTCTCTTTCACTTCTGAAGTCTTTCAACGTTATATAATCTGGTTAACAACCTTCTGTGTCTTGGGTAACCTTTAGGCTAGTATTTTTCCAAATTAGTTCTTATCAGTACACTAAAATTAATGTGGTCACGTAACACATCTCTCCCCTATCTGCCTTTCTTCGCCCTGGCCTGCACTAACTCATTTGATGAATTACCGCAGATTCTGCCACGGTTGCTTCCTCTAAGGATCTGTTAAAACATAAAACAAAAAGATCCCCTTCTTCTCACCTACTCGTGCTGCATATGAAGCTGACTCTAAGTGACTACAGCGTCAACTGCCTGCTGCCTTTTCTTTCAACATTTGTCACCCGAACATATCACATGTCATAAGGCGGCACAGAGATCACGCTCCAGATCTCCCATTTATCCTCTACTTTTGCAAGCATGGGTGGCAGCATCTCTATTTCAACCACAACAAGAGTGTCGGGAGGCCACCTGGTCCCCTTCGTCAAGACTGTGCAGCCCTCAAACAATTGGGCAAATCTCAATGAACCAGCCTGGAGCATGGGCACAGAGGAGGGAACCAGTGCATCAGAACACGTACACCTCAAAACAACCTTCTGAGCCGGGTATTTCCACCACTTGGCAGATGAATAATTGAGAATTGCAATGACGACCCAATTTCTCAAGATGTCCCAGTTAATACCTGACTGAGTTGAGATTCAGACCCAAGTCCATTTGAATCTAAACGCCATGAGGAGAGAGAGATTTAGCTCGCTGGGTGTCCCTCAGAAACCCAATTTAATTTCAATCCTCATTGGAAATCTTTCTGCAGGACATCAAACAACACCCTGCCGAGGACGAACGGAGAACAAAGGTGGCCCTCTTCACAGGCTGAGGAGCCACTGAGTGCGAAGGACGCATGACCGGAGTCAGTAGAAGAAGGAGGTACAGGAGATTGGGCAGATGCAGGCTGGATCCAAGAAAAATACATGGAGATGACGACTTTAAAATAAATTCCTGAAATCAGCTTCCTATGTTTTAACTTTTTTTCCTTATGGTAAAACTTCAGCCGAAATGAACGGAGACTTCCCAGAGTATTCTATATAAGGACCTAGTCCTTTAAATAAGGAATGAGGAGACAAAATCATATACGCTAAAGAACACAGACTTTGGAATAAAACAGTTTTGATTCCACAATATGTATCGCTTACATTTGAGACAAGAGCTCTCTGTCTCAGTAACTTCTCAGTGAAACTCTGAGTTGATAATACCTATTCTGTGTGACGCTGTTGGGTAGATTAAAAGAGATAACACATAGGGAAAGTTTCCCTCTCTAGCTGGCATGGAGTTTATGCTTAGCATAGATACCCATTGTTCCCCCCCCCCTTCCTTTTATTTCCCTGCATCTAAAAAATCATATGTGTCAATAGACCCAGGTTCAATTATTCAGTCTAAAAGGGAAGGAAACATGTTACTGTGGAAAGATCTTGGTTCTTAACAATCGCTGTCATTTGGGACATCCATCCTCAAGAAAAAAAAAACAGGAATGATAATTCCTATCATAAAGGATTGTACATATAGAGTGCCCAGGGCAGTGGCTGGCAGGCAATTTTCTATCTTTTTGACTTGAACAAATGATGTTAATAAATTATGTTCATTTTTAGGACCTCAATTTTCTTACATTTATTTATTCTACAAATTATCATGAAGCACCTTCTATGTGACAATGCTGGCGATACAGCCACAAGCAGGTGGATAAGGTTCACGGTCTCATGAAATCACATTCTAGTGGGAGAAGCCACAAGAAATAAGTAAATAGTCAAAATAATGTGAGACAGTGATTCAAGCTGGGAATAAAATAGCCAGGATGATGTGAAAGAGAGGCACCATACGGAGAGTAACGTTGCTTTGAGGATCCTTCTGATTCTAATATCCTGGCACTGTACCTTCCACTAGAACTTAGACTCCAGGCTCCTGATGCTGTGTGGGTGTTTTCTGCTCTAACCCACTGCCTATACACGCCCTGGGTTCTGGGCAGTTTTCTGACCTGGACAGAGGGGCAGCAAGCTGTAATGAAAAGAGCTCAAAGTTTGGGGGGAGAAGTTCAGGGTCTCATTTTACGCCATCATCTCCCAAAACAGTAGGAAATGAAGCACATAATTGCCCTGCTATTATGCCTCAATTCTCTTGTCCATGAGGCAAATATTTTTGAAACCCCAGTTTTATTTATAGATTTTTAGTTGTATTCTCACCATTTACCAGCCCCCAGCCAGACAGCCGGAGAAGTGCTTCTCAAATTTTGTGTTTAAGATTCTCCAAGGAATCTTGTCAAAATGCAGATTCTGCTTCAGTAGGTCTGGGATGGGGTCTGAGATTCTGTTTCTAACATGCCTTTCGATGATGGTAATCTACTATTCCAAAGACCAAACCTTGAATAACAAAGAGTCAGACCACTCTTCATGTGTATTGCTTCTAGGAAGGGATGATGGACAGAGAGCAAAAGGGTAAAGGAAAAAAAAAATCTCTTCCTGTTGGTTTTAAACTCCTAAAGATCAAGTTTTCTCACCCTCTGCCCTAGCTGAGAAGATGATCCCCCCAGAGGGGTTAGGGAAAAAAATAGACAATTGACAAGCAACCACAACCATTAAGTTGGTGGGAAATGGAATCCAGGAAGAGGCAGGTGGGGAAAGGAGCTGAGTCTGAGTATGTAGACAGCTCAGCCTCCCCTCCTAAGGGCACCTCTATGCCAACACCCGGGAGTGGCATGGGCACTGAGACTCCCCTTAGGTGCGTATGCATCATTGCACAAGGAGCTATTGGTAGTGGGGATGATGGGGGTATTTACTGTGGTGACGGTTAGCCGTAATGATGGCACTGGCGGTGGTGGAGATGACGGTGATGTGGGTGGTGGTGGTGGTGATGGCGACATTAATGTCGAGAGTGGCAGTGGTCGAAATGGTGGTAGCGGTAGGGGTGGGGACGGGGATGGTAAGGGTTGTGGTGGTGGTATTGATGGTATTTATTTACGGTCATGGTTTCAAAGGGAAAGCCTCTGAACCATCCTTGCACAGCCCTGACGAGAACCAGTGTTAAGATTCCCATTCGGCCAGAACATCGCAAGTCACAGCTCAGTTGCATCCATAAAATGGGCACAACGAACCCTAACTCACAGGCTTGTTTTGCACAAGATGTGAGCTCACGTCTACTGCAGAGCTTGAAGAAATAAAAGACCACCTATATACATTTTATCATTATAAATCTACACAGCAAAATCACAGAGAATGTCTGCCTGTTTATGTCACTCATATTTGCCTAGAAACAGGTAGCCTCTGGAGTTATAACTCTTCAACGCAGAACTTTCTGAGAACAGGTTCTCTGACACTTGGTTTTTCCAAGGGAGGTATTTTTGGCCCAGGGCCCTGTTCAGAACATCTTCAGATCACACAGCTCAGGTCACTGCCTACTCTTCCCACGGCCAAGTCTGCATAAATTTCAAACCCTATTACTCTGTGCCATGGACAGTAAAAAAAAAAAAAAAAAAAAGCTCTCCTCAAAGTTTCCTCAATAAATGTTCAGTGAACAGAGGTCAAGAAGTGTGAGGAATTAATTATAAACACTCTGCAGCTTGCCTTTCCAGAATGAGAGGAAAAAAACCGAATTTTTAAAATAAATTTTAGAAAAAACAAATGAAACTTTTTTATTTCAAATGGAACATTTTTCATGAAAAGCTATTTTGACACAGTCCCCAGAAGGAGATACATGCTTCAGATTAAAGCCATGAGGAACGGCATCGTCTAGAGGGAGCTCCCGCTGGATTTGGGGGTAGCTGTGAGTTCCTCAAGCTGCTAAGCTGTTTATTCAGAGGCAGTGGTTGACCATAAAACATGGCGGGGCCCTGCCGCCATCACCATCATCCACTGAAACAACTCCTGCCTCAGTGTAACTGACGTTAAAGTCAGAGAGAAGGGACGAGACCTATGGTGGCGTGCTCTTCATTCATCCTGGTCCCCCTTCCATCTCCCATTATACCCTCCAATTATTTTCTCAGATACAATTTCATCATTCTTCTTCCTTTATTTCATTTATCCATCTACCTTATTATTTCATTTATTTGATATATATTTATAATGATCTGGAAGATTTAGAAAATGTTTAAAAGGTACAGATATTCCTCTGCAGTGATGTTCAGAGAGATTATATAATACTAGAAATGTTTGTTCTCACTTATCTTAAATTGCTGCGAAAAGACACCAGAAATCTTGAGTATCCACCCTAGAGGGGAGAACCAAGAGATTTCCTCACCCTACTGGAAAGGCAAATCACATTTTTCAGTTAGGATAGAACAGGTTATAGTGAAGCAACAAATACACTCCCAAATCTCATTGTGTTGACACAATAAAAGTTTTCTCACTCATGTCAAAGTCCTATAAGGGTCATGCAGCTCTCGGTGACATTCCTAGTGGTGACTGGGGCACAGGCTGCTTCCGTCCTTTACCTATAACCTCCAAGACACATGTCTTCCAAGGAGACTGTAGACAAGAGAGTGAGGGCTGAAGGATCTGCAGAATGAGTTTAAGGGCCAACCTCAGACCTTGCTTATACTATATCTGCCTACGTCTAACCAGCGAGAGCCTAGACATATTGCCCCAGTGCAACCATAAGTGTGGCGGGGAGATAGAGATATACTCATGGGTATTCAGGGAATGTCGAGTCTCGCCACATCCATGGTCCAGGAGTCTGACCCAAACCTTTCCCTCATCCTCTGACTTTTGTAACAGTAGCCCCACCCTTGGCACCCTCTGTGTGAACTACACTTGCACAGAAGGCTTCCGTGAGAAGGCGCTGGCGCAAACCCGACCTCTAACACTTCACGTCGCATCTCTGAAAAGAGGCAGCACGAAGTGGTTAAGTGCTGGCCTGGGACTACCACCAATCTCCCCCACCTGTCCATGACATACCCTTGAGCATGCCTCTCGATTTCTTTGAGGATCATTTTTGTCCTCTACAAAATAGCAATGATCATGTCTCCTTCGAAGGCGTTACTAAGGATAATTGAGACAATACAAGTAAATGGCTCCTTGAGGAGTTTTACACCGATTGCTAATGATGTTTGTTGTTACCTGTGACAGGTTCCTACTCTTCTACATGGATCTCACCCTCACCGTCTTCACACACCAAGAGTGAACGCCCAAAGCAAAGAGAGGTTTTGCCATTGCTCCCTTGGTTGACAGAATGATACACTTTCATCGTATGTATCCATCAGCAGCACAGCAGTGAGCTTTCATTCTCAGGTCCAGGTCGCAGAATGGTTGGAAATACTCTACTATAAATGTGTTCACGCTGGGGTCTCGACTGAAGGGGTGGTAGTTCTGTCCAAGAGCATGTTCTCTCCAGGGCGGAGGCTGGAAGCACTAGACCGTCCTCCTTATGGTCTAGGCTTGGAACTGGCCCACCGTCCATCCACCCACATCTCGGATGCCAAGGCAAACAGCAGGGTCATGCCCGTCACCGACGGGGTCGGGGGATGGAAGTGCAGGGTTGTAAGGCAAAGGCACAGGAAGAAAAATCAGAAATAATAACACAATCTACCACATACTATCATCTATTTCACCCCCAATTCCTCCTAAAAATCATTCCCAAATTTGGGAAACAATGGAAAAGCTGGAAATAATTTTAACTAAAAACTCCGTTTTATAGATAAGCAATTAAAGGCCCAGAGAAGGCATCGACCCACTCAGTCCAGTGTCTGGTCGAAAATGCCAGCTCTTGATTGTGAAAGGGCCCTAGAAGGGACAAGATGGTTGAAATCATTCCATGAAGTCTCCGAGACCATCTGTGCCAGGTGTATTGTGATCTGACAGAACAACTTTGCCATATAAGTCTTATTTTCTCCACTTTACAAACAAGGCAGGGGAGTCAAATTACATGAAAAAAGTATCTGAAAGCCACTCTTTTTTTGAAAGAGAAATTGTGTTCAAATTGTATTTGCTAGTTTGCAGCACTTGGATTACAGGTTTATCTCAAATGTGTAGAATAATATATTTAATTAACACATAAAAGTGAAGTGAAACGTGGGAGAATGACCAATAGGGACTCCTGCGGCAGGAGCCAGGCTTGGGAAGGCGTTGACAAGAAGGAAGGCAAAATGCTTTTTCCACTAACATAACAATTGGAGAGCATTTAATTATGGCTTGATTTTGGTGACTGCAATTAAAACACTTTCTCTGTTTGGGGAACAGCATGTCAGAATCCCAATCTAGGTTAAGTAGACACTGTCTTTAATAAGAAGTCTGATGAAAGATAAGAATAAGATAAGAACCACCCCTACATTATAAGGAGAAGAGGCTGGAGCGGGGCGGGGGGGGGGGGCAGTGCTATATAATCTCCTTGAGACAAAAGCTAAACCGTCTCAGTCAGCAGACTTCAATGAACAAATCTTCCCCGCTGGACAGATGAAGAAACGGGAGACCCAGAGAGGCTAAATAACTAGAATTCAGGTCACTTGAGCTCAATGCTCATTCCTTTGTTGAACAATTACTCCTTGGAATTTATCTGTGCCAAGCAGTTCACTTGTCTCTAGGGCAGAGAGAAATAAACCAGAAGTCTCTGCACTCAAGGAGTTCATGGTTCCAAGAAACAAACCATCAAAATGATAGATGGTCAAAAAATGCATACACACACACATAATATTATATATAATATGTTAATATATTATATGTAATATACAAATGTTCTTTCCACTAGTATAAATATCACACGGCTGTGAAGTCAGACACTCTGGCTACACAGGTGTATACGCTAAGCCACAGGAATCTCATGCCTACATAGACCCACAGACGCCAGGACAGACTCAACAAAAGGCATGCTCACAGCAGCATGATTCACAGCAGCTCCAAATATAAAACTGTCCAAATACCTTGAGCCAAAAGATACGTAAGTAAATTATAGCACCTTCACCCAACGGAACGCAACACAGCAGGAAGAGTGGACAAATTACAGCACACGCAGCAACGTGGTTGAACCTCTCAAAGCACGCTGAGTGAAAGAAGCCAGGCACAAAAGTGTGGAGGCTGCACAATGCCATTCAGAGGAAGCAGGGGACACCAACCTCTGCTGGGAGAAGCCAGGACCGCAATTACCCCTGGGGTGGCGAGAAAAGGGAAGGATGGAAAGTAAGCATTAGGATTCTGGACAGGCGGTAATGCTTGTTTTCTTGATCTGATGGTGCTGGTGACAAGGGTGACTGTAGTTTATGGAAATTTATGAAGCCAGGCCCTTAGGATATGTGTGCTTTTCAGTGTGCATATTGTAAATTACTTGGAAGTATTTTTAGAAATGCAGTAAACGATGGCCCCATCCACTTCATCTCTTTAGTAATTCTCTGATTTGCTTTCTTTGTCCTGGGCACAGCCAGAGCTTGGATTGCTATAATATACAGTATCCTGGGTTAACAGAGCAAGTAGACATCTTTATTCCCGTAACACATCAGCAGACTGATAAACAAGTGTATTATCAAATGTGTGTCTGTTTTTCTGACTCTTTGATTTTTCACTCCTTTAGCATAAAGACCAACACACCCTGGGTCTTCAGATTCTGCTCCAAAGAAAGCCATCAAGTTCTGATTAGCTGCAATCCAGAATGAATCTTTTCAATGAATGAAAATGAGGTAAGATTTTATGGGCCTATTACCCGAGGGCTTCTAGTGGTATTTTTATTCTCCATATTTGACCTTAAAAATGTTTTGTAGTTTGCCAAGGATATAATTCTCACCCAGTCAGGCTGCAGGGACAGCTAATTAAGTGGTGTTTAATGACATTTGTTCCTTAAACGAGGCCTGATTAAATGTACCATGTAATTTTTTACCAAATCAAGCAATTCACCCAATTTCCAAATGTGCTTAATAATCCAGGCCCAAGTCATTACAGCCCGCCGGCTGGGTGACTGATGTGCTCTGGCTGGAAGGACTCTCAAACGTATTTTAACTTCCTCCCTCCTTGCCTCTGTCCAGGCCATTCCTTCCACGCGGACATCCTTCTCCATTCCCCCTTACCTCTGCCAGTCTGACTCATTCTGGAGACTCCAACTGAAACCTGGCTCTTTCCCTTGGAATTTTCTCCGTCTGGAATTCTCTCCAGTGTAGCTGAGATCAGCTCTCCCTCTTCCCAACTCCTGTACCTCGTGGTATTTGCCCCTTATCTTTGAATTTGTGCCCACATCTCACACTGTTTGGTCCTCTTTCATCCATGTGCCTCTAACGCCCCCAATTAAATTATAACCAATGTGAGTTCAGAATCCATTATTCTACTTCTTCCAAGTCTCAGAGCTTTACCCGGTCCTAAGGACACAGTCAGCTCAAATTTGGGAAGAGCAGGGCAGCTGCTTTAGGAGGACATGCAGATGTCACAATCTGGCCACTGTGTGTCTGTGTGGCCTTGGGCAGTTAAAGATTCTCCTCTCCCAGTCTGAGTTCCCTCACCTGTAAAAGAATATACATAAATCTCCCTAGTGCGACTCAAGTGGGAGTTAAATAAGAAAAGGCAGTGGCTCTCGGGACTTCCCTGGTGGCGCAGTGGTTAAGAACCCGTCTGCCAATGCAGGGGCACGGGTTTGAGCCCTGGTCCGGGAAGATCCCACATGCCGCGGAGCAACTAAGCCGGTGCACCACAACTACTGAACCTGCGCTCTAGAGCCCACGAGCCACAACTACTGAGCCCGTGTGCCACAACTACCGAGCCCACGCACCTAGAGCCCGTGCTCTGCAACAAGAGAAGCCACTGCAATGAGAAGCCCATGCACCGCAACGAAGAGTAGCCCCCGCTCACCGCAACAAGAGAAAGCCCGTATGCAGTAACAAAGACCCAACGCAGTCAAAAATAAATAAATTACTTACTTGCTTAATTTTTTTTTAAAAAGGCAGCGGCTTTCAAACTCTGCTTGGCCTAAGAATTATCAGAGTGGTTGTTAAAAATGAAAAATCCTAGGCCACTCTCCTTTTCCCCCCCAGAAATTCTCACTAGGGCTAGAAAAATGCTCAGGAATCTGTAAGCACCGTACATGCCGCTAGTGCAGGTGTTCAGAGGTATCGGCCTTTGAGAAACACTGAGATGTGAAATAATAGTAACAGTAACAATAATAATATTTACTATTATTATTATAAAGCAAGTTAATGTCAAAATTTAAAGAGCTAATCAACAGCTCTTCAACTCTCCACCCAATTTAAGGACAAATTAAGAGATAAAGAAGCAATAAATTCCTCATATAAGTGATATCATATGAGTATTTGTCCGACTTAGTTCACTCAGTGTGACAATCTCTAGGTCCATCCATGTTGCTGCAAATGGCATTATTTCATTCTCTTTTATGGCTGAGTGACATTCCATTGTATACAATGTACCACATCTGCTTCATCCATTCCTCTGCTGATGGACATTTGGGTTGCTTCCATGTCCCGACTAATAAGGACCTACTGTAGAGCACACGGAACTCTTACTCAATACTCTGTAATGGCCTATACAGGAAAAGAAGTGAAAACAAAAGAGTGGATATATGTATATGTATAACAGATTCACTTTGCTGTACACCTGAAACTAACACAACATTGTAAATCAACTAAATTCCAATACAAATTTTAAAAAAGAAGCAATAAAATGGATAGAGACTGCAATGCCACCCACATTTTGTGGCTTCTATCTGTGAGCAAGTGGACTAAGACTAAAGTCAGGGCTTAGAAAGTTCCTGCTTTGCCACTTTGGTTGGGCTTCTTTGGTTGCAACAGAAAAAGCCCTTGAGAAACAGCACCTTTCCAGCCCTCTCTGCCATTCACATCCCACCCTAGCACACAGGCATGACCCACCTGCCCCGTCCTGTCCTTGGCCACTATTGGCACTTGGTGCAGCCCAGCTCATCGTGCACGTGCTGTAAGCCTTAGAAATACAACAGGGAACAAGAAAGAGCCAGGCCCCAGGCCCTGCCTTGGAGCTGTCAGAGTCTGGGAGGGCTCAGAGGAGGAAGCAGTTCATGGAGGGACGTGCTCAGGGCTATGGCAGAGGCCTATACACGCCCCCTTGATGCCGCAGTGTGTCAGCCTAGGCCCCGAAAGGCCTTTGTCCACTTTCATCAGAGTCTGCACGTTCAGTGCTGCTGAGGCCCCTTCCCCGGTCTGTCCTGTTCTTTGCATCCATCTCTCCTCTCCCTTTTACCCAGGATTGCACGTCCTCCTCCAGGCAACACCCTATTTTTTGTGTTTAAGGGACATGTGAGGCAGAAGCTAAAGTTTAAAAAAAAAAAAACTTAATGTTTGTTTGTTTGCTGAACAAAAGGTAAGAAAGGTGCCCCCACCTAAGACTGGGAAAGTGAAACCACCAGGACCTGGAAAGGCCTTTTGTCACGTTATCAAAAAAGCCCAGACCAAGGCCTGTCTCTGCAGGGACCCCTCTGAGCTCTCAGATCTCCCAATCCTTTCCACCCTTCATATGGGGGCAGGAGCCTGGAACAGCTCTTTCCTTTACTGAGCAAGAAAGAGTCAAGAAAGGAAAGGGGAACACGGTGAAGGGGCGCCCTGAGCCACCCTAACCTGATGGAGGCTTGAATTTCCCACTTACTAGCTGGTAACTTAGAACAAGTCACTAACTTTTCTAAGCCTCAGTTTGCAAAGCAGGAACAATGGTCATGCGTTTAATTCAGACAAAACCATTAAAACAGGCGCTGGTATGCAGCAGGGGCTTTAAATGTGAGTTCTTGCTGCACGAGGCTTGTACCCAACTCTTTCTGAAGATGGGAGGACAGGGTGTGCCCAGGCAGACAGGCTAGGGCTTTTTGAAGTGGCTCATGGGCTCGTAGCAGAAATCAAAAAACTTTTAAGACACCATTGCATCCCTGGATGCAGAATAAAAGCTAGCCAAGCAAGAAGACATACTCGCTTCGGCGGCTCAAACACCCACTGTCGCTTTGCTTTTTACTTTTAAGAAAAAAAAAAAATCAACCAAACAGAACCTTTCTTCTCATTTCTTTTTTTTCATGCCTGGGTCTTTGTTCCATGCCTCCCACACCCTAAATCTCTCTCCCTCAAGATCTGTTTTCATCACCACTTGCCCCAAGAAGTACCCTCACTGGAGCGGCCGCTGGCTTCCTGACTATGACACAGAAGTGCAGCTTCCCAGCTCAGCCAGGACCACCGTGTGGGACCACCGTGTGGGAGAGCCCTGGAGGGCAGGGACTTTCTTGGGGGCAGGTGATGCCTGAGTGGACGGCTGGCAGAGGACTAAGCATTAACCAGGTCAAAGGCGGTGATGCAAGGGGGCACTCACCAGCCTGTCGTGTTCATGGCAGGCTTCCTAGAAGAGGTGTCCATGCTTGTTAGTGAGCAGTAGCAGTGAATCAGGAGGTATTTATTGAGCACCGACTTTGTGCCAAGCCCTAGGTTCTCAAGAAGAGTTGAACATGTGAGCCTACAGCAACTGGAAGAGTGCAGGTGCGGGGGACTAAGTGACAGGTGCGGGGAGCACAAGTCACTGCTAGAGCACTGCAGGCAAAAGGGGAGAAAACATGGGAGACGTGGCTGGACCAGAGCACAGAGGGCCTAGAGGTCAAGCTCGTGTCCTAAAAGAACTCAGTCCCTGTACGTACAGAGAGCCCAGGGTCACACACCCTGGATGGCAGAGCTGGGATTGAAACCCAGGTGGCCCAGCTCCCCAGCCAGAGCTTCCGGCACAGCGCACGATGGCTTCCCCGACCACTTCTTTCCGTCCTGGCAAATAACACCAACAATAATAATAAGAACAGCACCAATTAAATATTCTGTAATAACCTAAACAGGAAAAGCATTTGGAAAAGAATAGATACATGTATATGTATAACTGAGTCGCTCTGCTGTACACCTGAAACTAACACACACTGTAAATCAGTTATACTCCAACATAAAATAAAAATTAAAAAGGAACAACAACACTTAATGTTTACTGGGTATTCACTGTATGCCAAGTGCTATTCTAAGCGCCTTACATGTTTTTATGTCTTGCAACAATCCTGTGAAATAGATGTTACCATTAACCCTCATTTCACAGAGGAGTCTCTGGAGGCACAGAAAGGTTAAGTAACTCAGTCAAAGCCGCACAGTTAGTAAGAGGTAGTGCTGGATTCAAACCCCAGCATTCTGGCTCCCAAATCCATGTGCTGACTGCCTATGCTCTGCCAGCAGGCGAAGCCCATGGTCCCATGGCTGCACTGATCTCAGGGCGGCTGGGGGCCATCCTGGCTCCAGACCGATCTCTGAACTTCCCATCCGCCCTTTCCTTCAAAGCCATCAGGGACACCGACTTGAGACTGGTAGCTCTGACCTCCTCCAAGACACAAGGACGATGCTCACTACAGACCTGGCCCCATGCCTGGGCAGGCCAGTTGGAAGTGATGCTCGGCTCTGGGCTGGGGGCCGCCACCTTTTGACCCCTGCATGCCTACACCATGCACCTTTCTCTCTACTGTAATCCCCAGCCGGAAACTCCTAGGCCGGTAGAAAACCATGCAAGCCATGGTGTGGGAGCGAAGGGAGAAATGGCAGGAAGATGAAAAAATCTCATGGAAAGGCAGTAGGGGCCCAAACAGCAGTCTGAGCTGTCTGTCTAGGGGCAGCACGCTGTCCTGTTATTTTGCAGGACAGACAGTACATTAGTTTCTTAAATGTGTTAATAAGCCTTTGCTTCCTGGCCTTCACAGGGGAAGAACTGAACTAAATCCCTTCCTTTCAAAGAAGGCTGTGTAAAATGTCTGTGCCGGCCAGTCCAAGTGCTGAGGATGGAGAACAGGGAGTGAAAAGGGGCGCTTGCTGAGCGGGTACTGCGTGCCAGGCACCTCTCGAAGGGTCTCATGTACATTATCTTTTTTCCATCTTCTGACGTGGGTGCAATGAGTGTGCCTATTTCACAGACGAGGAAGCCAAGGCACAGGATGGTTCGGGAACTAGTGCCAGGGCACACGCTCACAGAGGTGGTGTCAGGTCGGCCCCAGAGCCCTGCTCCTACCCGCCACACCCCAGCTCTGAGCCAAGCAGGGCTTGGGTCCAGAATCTGAGAAGCTTCACTACTGTCGTGTTCTGTGACTCTGAGCCTCGTGCAGAGGTGGCCCATCTGTGTGTTCAGCACCCGTGGAGCGATGGTGGAGCACATGCCCGGGCTTGGAAATAGACAAGCGAGAGGCCCGGTTCCCACCGCAAGGAAATCACGCCAGTGGGACTACAACACAGACGTGGACAAGGGCAGCTCAGAGCAACACGTGCTGGCCAAGTCCACCCGGGCATCCCACTGACCCCCTGATGAGGCATGTCTCAGTTTACTGTCATCCCCTCCCCTGGATTCCATATTTCCAATAAATCACGACTAAACACTGAGACCAAAAAGCCAGAAAGCTAACAGCCACTCACCTCTCCCTGGACCCTCCTCTCTCAGGTGCCACCAGGGCTGCTGTTTCCAGAGCTTCCACATCTCTGCAGGGCGACCTGGCCACGCACAGAGGTGGCACCCCCACCTCTGCAGGCCCCCCACCTGCACCAATGAACTTTCCTCCACTCTGACCCAGCTTCCCTCCTACCGCCAGGACCCCTGCATCGCCCTCTGTAAAGCCCTTGGCTGGTTCTCCATCACCTACCACAGGAGGTCCACTATGATGGCAGATGTGAGACCCCTCCTTACCTCTCCGGACTCCCTCCAGGCGTCTGCCCCCGACCACCCCAGGCTGTCCACAGACAGCGCCGTCTTCCTGAAATAACGACGATACAGGTAATATCAGTAGCCGCAAAGAGTGGCTACTGACTCTGCACTGCATGCTGCAAAGGAATTACCTTGTTTAATCCTCCCCGCCACCCGACAAGGTGCATTATGCTTTGAGACCTATTCTACAGTCAAAAACGAAAGGCTCCGAGAAGTCAAATAACGTTAAGTCCACAGAGCTGTGAGAGGTGATGATGGGTCTGACCCCAGATGGTCTGCCTACAGAGCCGTGTTCCTAACACAGCGACACACCCACCCAGTACTTTCTGAGCCAAGCCCGCCTCATCCTGCAGCCTCAGCTTCAATACTGCCTCTGTTTAGGAGGATCCTCTGAGCCCAAGGGAACACGCACCTTCTCCACGATGGTCCTGTGCTCCATCACAGTGTCCATGAGGGAACCGAATACTCCACGGAACTTAACTCTGTGCACAGCTCTTCCTGGAGCCAGTCCCCACTAGTCTCTGAGCTCCTCGGGGACCACCCTTCTCCCACGTGCCTCATCCAATGCCAGCCAGGGCCCCAGGACCAAATTAATTCATATTTGACGAAGGCATACATGAGCCGGGACGCCCTCTGCGCTGGTGGGGTTTGGGGGAATTCATTGCTTGCTCTCTCTCTTTCTCCTTTCTGGTTTTAGTTGTGGGTGCTTTTTCTTTGGCGGAGGGAGCAGGGACGTTAGTTAAGAGGTGACCCAGAGCAAAGGAAACAGAGAAGCCGCTGCTGAGCCCTGTATGGGGCTCTGGGCTTTAAGAGAGAGAGGGAGATTCATCAAACAAGGAGACCCCTACAGCGCAGGCTGCACCGTAGCGTGGGACCCAGACTCAGAAGCCAGACTGCCTGCTTTCAGGAGGCTTGGCCACGCTCACCAGCTGTGTGATCTGAAGCAGGGCATCTAACCTCAACAAGCCTCCTTTCCTGATGCATGGAACAGGGGCAGTAAAAGTACTGCCCTCATTAGGGTTGCTGCGAGGATAAGATGAGTTAATATATGAAGCAGTCTTAGAAATATGTCTAGCTTTATTATTATTTTGAAAGTGTAGTCTCAACTCTCAAGGGCTGTAGAAAATTTGATAGAGTTTTCTCCATCCATTTAAAATAATTTCTCTACATTTTAAATAATGCAGGATGGTTTATAATAAAATAGTCATTCAGCTGGATGGATGTAACTCATATAACAGAATAACAAAGTAGGAATCAGGAGAACCGGATTTTCAACCCAATTCTGCCTGTAACCAGCCATATAACTTTAGGGCGAGTTTCTTAACCTCTCCATCTGCATCTTCTTCAACTGTAACATAGAGATCATGGTAATGGCTGGGATGCTTTTGGTAAGAATTAGAATAAAGATAGCTTAGTCGATTTTTTAGTACTTAACCCAGTTGAAGAGTGCCAAGATTATTCAACAGAGAAAAAACAGACTTCTCAACAAATGATGCTGAGACAGCTGGATACTGACGTGCAAAAAATAAAGATGAACTCTTACCTTACAACATATACAGAAAATTAACTCAACTACCATATGACCCAGCAATTCCACTACTGGGTACAAATCCAAAAAAACCAAAACACTAATTTGAAAAGATACATGTGCGACTTCCCTGGTGACACAGTGGTTAAGAATCTGCCTGCCATTGCAGGGGACACGGGTTCAATCCCTGGTCCGGGAAGATCCCACATGCCGTGGAGCAACTAAGCCCGTGTGCCACAACTCCTGAGCCTGCACTCTAGAGCCTGTGAGCCACAACTACTGAGCCCATGTGCCACAACTACTGAGCCCACGCACCTACAGCCCGTGCTCTGCAACAAGAGAAGCCACCACAATGAGAAGCCTGCACACTGCAACGAAGAGTAGCCCCTGCTCACCACAACTAGAGAAAGCCCGCACACAGCAACAAAGACCCAACACAGCCAAAAATAAATAAATAAATAAATTTATTTTTTAAAAAAAGAAAAGATACATTTCTATGTGTTGATTTGATACATTTACGTATTTCAATACGATCAGCACTGTAGCGTTTCCCTAACACCTCTATCATGTCATATAACTACAATTTCTTTTCTGTGGTAAGAAAATGTAAGGTCTAGTCTCTGAGCAACTCCAAAGTATAAAATACAGAATTGTTGATTATAACCACTGTTCTGTGCACTCCATCTCCAGAACCTATTTTTCTTCTAACTGCAAGTTTGTACCCTGTGACCGACACCTCCCCAGGTCTCCTCCAGACCCCTGGTAACCACCATTCTATCTATTCTCTGTTTCTCCGAGATTGTCTTTGTTAGATTCCACATATAAGTGATATCGGACAGTATTTGTCTATCTCTGTCTGACTTATCTTACTTAGCATCATTTCCTCAAGGTCCAGGCACACTGTCACATGCAGCAGGATTTCCTTCTTTCTCATGGCTGAATAATAGTCCAGTGTGTACGTGTGTGTGTGTGTGTGTGTGTGTGTGTGTGTGTGTGTGTGTGTGTGTCCTACATCTTATTTATCCATTGGTCCATTCATCCATTGACAGACTTTTAGGTTGTTTCCATCTTCTGGCTTGTGAGTGATGCAATTTTAAACCTAAGGGGCCACTGCTGATAGAAGGAGAAAGGCATTCACTGTTAGGGATGCCCTGGGGATCCAGTAAGGGAGTTTTCGGATGAAAGTAACACAGTACGGTACATGCTTTCTCAATAAAGGTCACTGTGGTGGAGGGTGGAAAATAGGACGCAGGCTGATTGACTGTAAGCCAGGAGGCCACCGAGCAGGAGCCTACCAGCAGAGTCCAAAGGCAAGCAAGAGTGAATTAAATCAGAGGCACGGCGGAGGAAGTGGACAAACACAGATGGATTCAGAAACCCAAGCGGCCAAGGACCCTTGGATGGCATTTGTGAGTCTGCCACGTGCCAGCTGCGGGATTCTAGGACAATCATCACTTCAACTCTCTGCTCAGTATCAACTGTTGGATCCACTACCAAGGTGAGGTCAGGATTAAATGAGAGAGTGGATACCTCCCTGCTTTATTTTAATTGGGGTAAAATTCACCGAACATAAAATTCACCATGCCAAGGTATACAATTCAGTGTCTTCTGGTATACTCATAACGCCGTGCAAGCATTGGCACTATCTAATTCCAGAACATTCTCACTGCCCTGAACTGAAACTTTGTTCCCATAACCATCACTGCCCCTTCCTTTATGCCCCTCCCCCCCAGCCCCTGGCAACCACTAAGCCACTCTCCGTCTCTACGGACTTGCCTATTCTGGACATTTCATTTGAACGTAAACATCCGACATGTGGCCTTTTATGTCTGACTTCTATCACCTAGCATGATGTTTTCAAGGTTCCTCCACATTGCAGCGTGTATCACGACTTCATTCCTTTTCGTGTCTTGATAACATGCCATCGTGTGCCTATCCTACATGCTGTTTAGCCATGCATCAGTTGATGGACATTTTGGCTTGTTTCCACTTTGGGGCTATTAGGCATAATGCTGCGATGAACATTTGTGTACAAGTTTTTGTTCCAATGCCTCTTTTTGAGCTAAAAGACTGCGTTCACTTCACTTAATTATTCACTCAGCACGGTTCATGTGCCAGAGGGTGTGCTAGGCTCTGGGGTTTAGAACCATGCACAGGACAGGTAAGGTGCCTGACGTTGGGGTATGTACACTTTCTTGGGGGAGAGAAGCAGTAAATGAGGAGGCAAATAAACAAGATAACTGCAGGTGGTGACAAGCCTTCTGAATGGAAACAGGGCAACGATAAAGCAGAGCAACCTGCGGAGGAAGGAGACGCGAGACCCTGGGCGGGATGATCGGGGTATCAGTCAGGGCTCTCCAGAGAAAGAAGACCAGGAGGATGTGAATAGAGAGAGAGAGAGATTTATTTTAAGAAATTGGTTCATGCCATTGTCATGCTTGGCAAGTCCAAAATCTTCAGGGAGGGCCAGCAGGCTGAAGACCCAGGGAAGAGCCCATGTTGCAGTTCAGCTCTGAAGGTTATCTACTGGCAAAACACCCCCTTGCTTTGGGAGGCCAGTCTTTGTTCCAGCAAGACCTTCGACGAATTAGATGAGGCCCACCCACGTTACGGAGGCCAATCTGCTTCACTCAAAGTTCACCCATTTACGTGTTACTCTCATCCACAGAAACACCATCACAGAAACATCCAGGATAATGTTTACCGCATCATCTGGGCCCCACGGCCCCACCAAGTTGACCCAGGAAATCAGCTGTCATAATCAAGAAAGGTGTCCACGGTCAATTCCGGCTGTGATGTGAGAACGAGCAGGTGCCTTCTGTGCAAAAACCTAGGGGAAAAGCGTGCCAAGAAGAGGAGCAGCAAGGGCCTCGGGCAGGCAAAGCGTGCACATTAGCTGAGGCTCGAGGGGAATCGGAGAGGTGACGCCCAGAGGTGAGCAGGGCAGGTGTAAATGCTAGGACATTCTTTTTAGAGAAGGAGAAAAGCCACTTTCTACTCATGGCCCCCTCCTCCATACCCCACTGCCCCTGGCAACCAAGCCACAAAGCCTCGTTCTGCTGTGGGAGATGGGCTGGAAACAATATCCCCAGGCAGCCACACGAAAAGAAATCATCAGGACTTTTGAAAGAAAACCCAGGGAAAGGTAACATCTAACATAAATATCATTTCTCATGGCTCTCTCCCGTGCTTCCAGAAACAGACAAATTTACTTCTAAGTTGTCCTGCTGAGCCGGCCTTTATTACCCGCCTTAGGAAGGCTGCATCTGGGCCAGCTGGGATGTGGGCCGCCTTCAGTAACGCTCGCGCCTCTCAGCTTACATGGCGCCAAGGCCAGCGGAAGCTTGATTTCCCCACAGATCCCAGCAGCAGCCCCGTCGCCTTGATTGCTTCTGATCAAGGCAAACTGAGAAAAACGAAACAGGGACATCTGTTCTCTTTCTGTCACTTGAAGCCGGCAAAAACCTGCAGTCAATGCGGCCACTCAAAACCAACGCAAAAGCGAATTCCCAATACAAGAAGCCCTGGTCGCAGCATTAGGAATTAAAACTTTGCTCCATCCTCTATTCAGAGGGAAAACCACAGGCTGCTTTTAGTCAGAATCCAATGCCTAGGACTTCCCTGGTGGCACAGTGGTTAAGAATCCGCCTGCCAGTGCAGGGGACACGGGTTCGAGCCCTGGTCCGGGAAGACCCCACGTGCCGCGGAGCAACTAAGCCCGCGAGCCACAACTACTGAGCGCACGTGCCACAACTACTGAAGTCCATGCGCCTAGAGCCCGTGCTCCACAACAAGAGAAGCCACCACAATGAGAAGCCCGCGCACCGCAACGAAGAGCAGCCCCCGCTCGCCACAACTAGAGAAAGCCCGTGCACAGCAATGAAGACCTAACACAGCCAAAAATAAATCAATAAAAATAAATAAATTTAAAAAAACCCCACAGAATCCGATGCCTATGTGTCTTAGTCACACCCGTCTGCCAGGAGAAGCACCGGCTTGTCCTACATCCTGACCTCGTCTTTAACACCTGGCACCTGCTAACACCTTTGACAAACGCGTATCAACACAGTCTGAGCTCAGAAGCACTCTGTGCCATCACCTGTCAGCCGAGCCGCCGCAGAGCCTCCTGACGGGCTCCCTGGGTGTCCCCCGGCCCCTCCATCCACTCCCCATGCTGCCCGCAGCTGTGGTCCTCTCCCGCCTCCTTTCTCTGCAGACTCCACCTCAAACACGAGGTCAATGAGGTCAAGCCTCGGGGCTGCTTTCTCTTCTTCCAGCAGGTCATACTCCCCTTCACCTCTGCACCTTTGCACAGGTGTTCCTTCTACCTGGAACATCCCTCCTCTTCAGCCCCCTACCCTAAGGGCATCGACGAGCTAACCCTGATCCCTCATCTGGTCTCAGCTTTGGGAAACCTTCCCCGACCACGCTGCCTGCATTGGAACCAAAGTCCCAGCTACGCTTTACCAGACACGAGTCCCAGGATGCTGTGACCTTCGTGTGTGTCCCCACCCCACTGCTCACCACAGACCCCCGGGGCCCAGGAAGGTACCTAGTGAAGGCAGGTGCGTCCCGTTACTTGTTGAATGAATGAATGAATGGCACAGTGACAGACTCTGAGTGTACAAGGTTAAAGCCAAGAAAGCTGGCGCCTTCCGGAAGCCTCCAGACAAAAGGGAAGAAACAAGAGGCAACCACAGGAAGCGATGCCACCAGAGTGGGGATACGCGTGGGGAGGAGGGACGTTATCTGGTCCCTGCCAGAGGCTCAGGAGGCGTCCAGGAGGAGCCGACGCCTGACCTGAGTCTTGAAGGATGAGTACTGATGAGCAAGTGTGGGGAGACAGCCTAGGCTTTGGCATGAATCGGAGGCAGAGGGAACCCCGGCACCCTGGCGTTTGCGGGAAGCCAGTTCTGTACAAACAGAACTTCGCGTGCGTGGGGAGTGTCAGGGGATGAGGCTGGCATGGTCGGTGCACAGAGATCAGGGCTAGAAACACAGCTCTGACGGTCACCTGCTCATGATGAAGGCTAAATCCAGGAGAGAAGATGAGCGTGTTCAGCCAGGACATATGGCAGGAAGGACAGACTCAGAGGAACATCGACATTTCATTAAGAGACAGAATGGGAAAAGGAGGACAAACAGGGGAGAGAGAAGAGTCAATCAGAGGAAAGGAGGAGAACAAGGGCGAGGGTGTTGATGTGGACGCCAAGAGCAAAAGAAGCTGCAGGAAGAAGTGGGCGCGGTTAACCGGGTCACTTGCAGCACAGAAGCCTTGCCCTGGGCGTCAGCGAAGTGCAGAGGTGAGCGGGATGGGAAGTCAGCAGATCAGACCTCAATGCACCAAAGAAGAGATGGGAGATGAGGACACAGAAGCAGAGAGAATCCACCACTCATTCAAGCACCACCATTGAGAAGGTCAAGAGGGAGAGAGAAACTCAAAGCAAAACCTGGAAAATGTAGGGGCAAGAGAGAACATGTTTTTAGAATTGGAAATGCTTACTCATCTTCGCAATCTAAAAAGAAAAAGGTAGGGCTTCCCTGGTGGCGCAGTGGTTGAGAGTCCGCCTGCCGATGCAGGGGACATGGGTTCGTGCCCCGGTCCGGGAAGATCCCACATGCTGCGGAGCGGCTGGGCCCATGAGCCATGGCCGCTGAGCCTGCGCGTCCGGAGCCTGTGCTCCGCAACGGGAGAGGCCACAACAGTGAGAGGTCCGCGTACCGCAAAAAAAAAATAAAAAAGAAAATAAAAAAAGAAAAAGGTCAGGAGGAAGCAAAAGGTCAAGGACAAGGGGAGGAAGTGATTGATGAGTGATGCTGAGAACAGGCAGAACGGGCTGGGGTCAAGCCCACTGGTGAGTGGCTGGCCTTGTACAGGAGGAAAAGTGACTCAGGCTTGAAAAGAGAAAGCGTGCAGGGGTAGACAGAGGTAAGCTTTCAGGAAGGAACCGAGGTCGTTCATTCCCACCTCAAGCCCTGGCTACTAATCTCCTTTGGCTCTGATTTATCTTCTCCTTTGCCAAGTGCAGAGGACGTATTCCCAGCTTGCAGTGGGTCCGGGACGGAAGAGCACCATGGGATCCTTGAGGCTCTCCTTTGCCGTGAGGATGTGAGATGCTAGTCTGTGAAGCTCGAACACGCCTAGAGAAATTCCGACGCTTCACATTAACTCAAGGAAATGGGGAGACTCCATGAGACTTAATGTGTTGTGTTTTTCTGCGGTACGCGGGCCTCTCACTGCTGTGGCCTCTCCCGTTGCGGAGCACAGGCTCCGGACGCGCAGGCTCAGCGGCCATGGCTCACGGGCCCAGCCGCTCCGCAGCATGTGGGATCTTCCCGGACCGGGGCACGAACCCGTGTCCCCTGCATCGGCAGGCGGACTCTCAACCACTGCGCCACCAGGGAAGCCCCCATAATGGTTTTTAAGTCAAAAAAACCCACATTCCGTGAATCAAGTGAGTGTGAACAGGAACTCCTTCAAAGATGAAGCTCTGGCAGCACTGGGCTGCTTATAACAGGTCAGTCCTAATGAAAGTGGCATTTTTGCAAATTGAAACGTGTCAACTAGCAGCAATGTTTGACCGTTCTACCTAATGGGCCCCCTTACCACCCTGGCCTTTTCTTGCCCCAAACCTTCATCCATGCTGTGTCCCCGCTCCTTTCAATATCCTTCTCCCCAGGGCACCCCACTCACTCCTCCCTATGGGGATGGTCCCCAACATTCGATGGTTCGACGGAGGGTTTTTCGACTTTACAGTGGTGTGACGACAATTCGCATTCAGTAGAAACCAGACTTCAAATTTTGCATTTTGAGCTTTTCCCAGGCTAACTATGCAGTAAGCTCCTCTCTCGTGACGCTGAGCAGTGGCAGGGAGCCACAGCTCCCAGGCAGCCCTGCGATCACACGGGTAAAAGACCAGCACACTGGCGACCATTCCGTACCCGGACAGCCGTCCTGTTTTCACTTTCAGTACAGTGTTCAACTGCATGCAGCAGTCAACATTGTATCATAAAACAGACTTTGGGTCAGATGATTATGCCCTACGGTAGCCTAATGTATGTGTTCTGAGCACGTTTAAGGTGGGCTGGGCTAAGCGCGATGTTGCGTGGGTCAGGGGTAGCAGATGCATTTTTACTTTTTTTTTTTTTAAAGAGAGGAAAGTTGCTTTAATCAGAAAAGCCGGCAATCTGGGGAGAAGGAGCATTTACGCCCTGAGACCAACCTGGAAGATTCTGCGCAGCCGTGACGATTTTTAAAGGGAATAAGGGAAAGAAGCTCGGTGAAGCATCAGGCGGGAGGGTGGGTTCTGTATCACTGTCCCCTGCACGCAGCCTGGCTGACTCTTCCTTCACATGTCATCTTGCCCGTGTGACGGGAGGAGGGTGGGTTCTGTATCACTGTGCCCTGCACGCAGCCTGGCTGACTCTTCCTTCACATGTTATCTTGCCCGTGTGACGGGCCTGCGGATGGCTAAGGAAGCTGCTGCAGGTGGAGAGCTAGTCATTCGTAACTGATCAGGACCTGACCCCACCGTCAGCCAGGGGAGATCTGAGGCACCTGGCTGACTCCTACTCACCCTTCAAGGCACAGTTCAGGCGTCACTTCCTGCAGGAAGTTTTCCTCAAACACTGTGTCAGTTATCTATTGCTACATAATGGTATTACCACAACCTTAGGGCGTTAAACCGGTACACACTGTATTGCCTTACAGCTCCTGCGGGTCAGGAGCCCAGCCACAGCTTAGCTGTCTTCTACGAGGCTGCAAGTGAAGTACCTGTCGGGGCTGAGTTCTCATGCCAGCCATTCATGTGGTTGCTGGCAGAAATTCCTGACTCTGTAGGTCCATCCGCAGGGCAGTTCACATGGCCACTTCCTTCATCAAAGCCAGCAAAGGCCAGGAAGGCAGCACGATGGGCATTATACTCTTGTTTAACCTAATCAAGTGGCATCAGTCACCTTTGCTGTTTTCTACCGGATAGATGGAAATCACAGGTCCTTTGGGGGAAGGTAACTCCATAAGGACGGACACACCAGAAGGCGGGGATGAGGGGGGCCATCTCAGAGTTTATCTACTACAGCCGGTAAGACTTAATCATGGATCCTCTTCTGAGCACCCCCTGCCTCAGGCATGTCTATACCTTTAGCTTTGCTACATAAACACGATGATTTTCTGTTCGTGAGCCTCCCCCGCCCCCGATAACTTGGGAGCTTTTTGCTGGACGGCATTGTGTCCTGCTTATTACATCCCTGTAAGCAGCACAACGCCTGGCGCACAGCAGACACTCAGTACACATGTGACAAACTCACGAATTGATGCTAAACTGACAAGTCGCTGGACAACCCAGGCCAAAAGTATACTCTAGGCTGTATCCATTTTCAGTCAAGACTGGATACGCTAAACCCAGTTCTTGAATTCCGCAGTTACGTTACAAAATTAAAATTGGATGAATGAAATCATTAAAGGAAATTGCAGTACGCTAACGAGCAGAGACACTAAATGAGATTGCATGACGCCACATCGAAGACTCGTTCTGGCTGCACCTGAGGTGAGCACTGCAGAACTACATGACCCAGCAACAAGCCACTCCTCAGATGCGAGTTCTGGAGTCGGTACTTCTTTGTCATGATCATTGAAACAGAGAAAGAGCAAACACCAGGAGAAAGAGGGGATGGAAAGGGAGAACAAGAGAGGGCATAAGGGCAAGAACAAGGGAGAGAGATAGAAAAAGATTAAGATATTTAGTGTGCAGACGCCCAAGATACTCCAAAGAAATGGGTGGGGCTTACGGAGGTAAGAAGATGGGGGAGTGTCAAAGCCTGTAAAACAAAGTGACTAAACCAGGGAGAAGCTGAAACTCACATCTCTGCCTGGGATCCAGGGTGTCCAGACCTACGATCATTAAAACTTCTTGTTTACAGAATACCAGTAACAGGGCAGGCTCAGGCTTAGGGGCTATGGATAGAGTGGTCGGTCCCTGCACTCCTAGGGCGTACACGCCCCCACTG
Source organism: Aethalodelphis obliquidens (assembly GCF_003676395.1). Lineage (NCBI taxonomy): Eukaryota > Metazoa > Chordata > Mammalia > Artiodactyla > Delphinidae > Aethalodelphis > Aethalodelphis obliquidens. Next base: position 11,540,408 of record NW_020837985.1, on the reverse strand, counting down.
GGGAAGCCTGGTCAGAGATAACAAATGAGTGAATGACCACAACAATTTCAGCCTGGGATCTTCTACCCAATAAATGGGTATGGTGAGAAGGATAAAGGCTATTCGTTATAATCACTAGTTTTACTATCTCAGCTAGTTAGTTAATCCTCGTGACCATCAATGTTTTCATCGATAAGTTGTGGCTACCAATCCTACCTGCCAAGTAAGGACTGGGACTAAGTCAGTTAATGAAGATACAAACAGCACCGCACATGGCACTGAGAAGACCTTTAATGCCACTGCTATTACCATCCAAGTGCATCGTCCACCTGCATTTCCAATTTAAGTCCTACCGTTACGCTGGACTATTAGCGGGTGCTCAGTTTACATGGGCTGAGCTCTGAGGCTGGGCTTTTTGACAGAGGATGCAGGCAGCACTGCTATTTAAACACAGGTGCATGCTCCCATGAAGAAAACCATCATATTTTTTTATTTTACAAGCCTGGGTGGGGGGAGGAGTCATTCAATTAAATAGTTCCCTTGCTGACAGTCGACCATGGTATCACTACCCACCAGCCAGCCAAGCTAAAATTAGTAACAACCTGACTGATTCAGAAACCCAAACGAGTGTATGGATAAATCAATAAAATAACATGTCTTCATGATATTATGGTCCAAAAAGGAAAAACCAAAATCGTGTCAGCAGACCTGGTTTCTAGTAATAATAACGTGCCGTTGACTCAGTGTACGATCTTGAGAAAATCACTTTCCCTAATCAGGTCAAAGTTTGCTCCTTTTATTTATTTTATCTTTTGCTCCTTTTAAATTAAGTAAATTGGAAGACAGGATTAGATAACTTCTTTTCTTTAACAGAAGGTTTATAGAATTCTTCCCTCTCTGGAAAGAGAAAGAAAGCTGGTGTGGTAAGAATCGCTAGGGTGTCTACCAAGTATTCCTGGCTCTTTGCGTGCAGACCTGTAGTGGGATTGCTATTCCCACCCCTGATGAAGTTAGATACATCCGTGTGCCTTGCTTTGGTCCATGAGGAGTGAGAAGTGACATGTGTCACCACTAGTCGTAAGGTTCAATGACTCACACGATTCACCCCAGTCTCTTTTTCCCTCTGACAGCAACTAGCAATATTTGAGATGGTGGCTGTTCCGTCTGCCTGGCCCCTGAACGCCCACAGTGAGCAGAACCCTCCCTGCTGACCAATGAGATTGTGGAGCTGTTGTTACTGCAGCACGACCCAGCCTATCCTGACCGATAGAGGGGACTCTAATGAGGGAGGGAAGGATAATCCAATTCCAAAGCAAAGGATTCTGGTCAGAGGAGGAACCAACAAAATCAAGAGCTGAAACTGTCCTTGAATTGCATGCAGGGCCAGCTTTCAGAGCAGGTCACCAGAGAATTACCAAGGGGCCGTGGAATATCTCTAGAACATACACGAAGACCCTCATTCCCCAGGAACTTCCAGACCTGGAATATTCGGTGATGTGGTTGGTGTTTGGGGGGAATCTGGGAAGAGCTGGTAATTACCAAGGACAGGGGCTGTGGAGTATCTAATCACGTGTGTCTCTAGTATACGCGGCAGCTGTATGTGCTCCTGGCTACACCACGCAAAGGAACAGACAGAGCTGACCGGTGGCATCTTGGTTCGTTAGAGGGAGGCCAAGACCATCTGGACTGGGGGTCCTGGTACACTTTTCGAATTCTGGCAGCCTATGAACCTGAGATTCAGTTGTGCTTGGAAAAGACAATGCAAAAAAAGCCACATGTCTGGACATCTCTCTAAACAACAAACACCACCAGGCAGAAAGGTGACTTTTTAACAAAGGAGAGGGTGACTGTGAGCGAGTTATTCATCTTTCCTCGAATGAGGCTGGTGCCGTGAGCCTGGAGGGAGTGGGCTTAACAAATGGCAGTGGGTGGAATGTAGGTTAACCCGAGAAGGAGAGCATGTCGGCAAGGGTTACGAAACACCAGAAGGAGTGACGGATGAGGTCGTGTCATCTGCTCTCCTTGAAGATGCCCGGGAAGGAGATGGAAGGCTCTCCTCCAAGTCAGATGTTGACGAACAAGCCCAGGCCCAGGCTAGTGGGAACTGGGGTTGGAGGCCTCTGACGGGGGCAGGGCACATGGTGGTTGCGAGGGGGGCATGTGGTACTAAGTCGCACTCCTGTTTCCTACCCAGGTCCTCAACAAACTGAGAAATCGGATGAATAGCAAGGCAGATGGAGGTTAGCATATCACCTGGGAGTCAGGGCCTAAGGGGCCTGTGCGATGAGCCGCAGAGGCGGCCAGCCAGTGGAGGCCCAGGCAGCCCTCGTGCCGCGCACCGGGACAGAGCCCTGGACGGGCCCTCAGCCTTGTGTCTCTGCGTGCACAGCGCCTCTAAAGGAGAGTAAGGTCCAAGCTGAGCTGAGCATGCCCAGTGTGACCTGGTCGGTCCTCCAGTCAGAGAGGCCACTCCTGTGCCTGGGACGGAGGAAGGAAAGAAGCAAAGGGATCACGTCCAGTGGGCTCCCCAGCAAGGAAGGGGGCCCCTAGGGGAACAGGGATACCCCTTCCTGGCACCAGTCACTCCCTGCCTCTCTCCACCTCATGACGTCCAAGTGGTGTCCAAGACCTTCATGTTCCTGATTGCATTTAGTCTCCTGGAAACCCTGGGAGGAAGGTATCAACACCACACACAACTCACAGACGAGGAGACTGAAGCTCTGAGAGGGTATCAGCCAGTGGAGACAGGCCGGGAGCTGTACCAAAGGCTTGTGATCCCACTTCCTCTGTGATCTGTATTTTTTTTAATGCATAAGTCCCAGCAAAGAGCAGTCCTTTACTCTGGGAAAATCTTACCAATAACTGGTCAGAACGTAGGCATCCATAATGATGTTAAATTTCTCTTCACCCCTAAAAGCCACCCTAACCATGAGACCCCGCCATGGTTTTATGGGGAATGGTACACAAAAGTGTCAGAGAGAGACAAGAGGAGAGGAGAGGAAAGAATCTCGGATGCCCACAGTTCGGACCCCATCACTTTACAGACCAAAGACCTGCTGCTGAGAAAGGGGAAGAGACCGGCTCAGGGCCATCCAGCTGGTGAGTCTCAAGAGCTGGGAGCTGGGAATCCCAGTCCTCGCTGGCTTCCTCTGCCAGCACACAGGCATCCGTGGACCCAACATGCACTCAAACGCACAAGGATGTGGTCTGAGCCACAGCTTATGGGCCCGTCACCACGTGACTTCAGGCAGATCACCTAAACCCTTTGAGTCTCGTTTCTTATACCAAAGCAAGAAACCATCCTAATACCGGGTCCACCTGCTCACGAATTCCCTTGTGAGTCAACAGCCATGAGAGGGTGTTATACAAGTAACTAAAAGATGGAAAGTAAAATTTTAAACTTGGGACTGGCTCCTGCAGAGTGGAGCAGGACCAAGGGGCTGGCATTGATTCTGCATATAGTTCTATCATCCGCGCTCTAGACCAGGGCTGAAGTGGACCAGGCCTTTGTTCCCTGTGGCCGTGTTCAGGGTTAGGGCTTGACAGCTTCTTTCCAGTTCCTTTTACTTAAAATCCCTTCTACTTTGTGACAAGGTGACTTAAGCTTTAAACCCAGGCCGAGGGCTCTGGAGAGCACCTCCTCCACCTGCCTGCGGGAAAGGCCCCAGGGCCAACGAAATAGAGACAAGCGATGAAGCCCGGTGATGACTGACCTACCCTCCGCAGTCCACATGTTTTGAAAACATGACTAAATACTTTTCACAGGGGGAGGGTTTCCATTTTAAGTTAATAAATCCCCCCAAGGAAGGAAATGTAGCGAAGCATACAAACAGCTCACAACTGAAACATTTTCTTCCAGAATATTTTTTTCCCCCGAACTTGGTGATAATGCAGCAGGAGGAAAAGAAAGTGTTTTTAAAGTTTATGTCACTTCTGTGAGTGGAAGATTCTATATAACACTTTCAGGCATCATCACTGGTGCTTGAAAATTTTGTAGATTCCCCCCAAGCCAGCAAATGTCCACCTACTGTGTGCATAACACCATGGGGGAAAAAGGACAATGGGAAACACAGGAATGGATAAAGAGGTAGGGAGGTCAGTGATGCTGCCAGGTGGGCAGCCTGGGTATCTGACAGAAGAAATCAACCAGTCGTAAATATTTATGAAGACCCGTGAGAGGCAATGACCTCATCCGAGAGCTCACGCGTGACCCAAAGAACGAGCCCCTGCTCTCACGGAGCACGTGGTCCATCTCATTCCACAAGGATGTGCTCCTCTCATTATCTGAGTTGTGTAAACAAGGAAAACTGAGGATCAAAGAAGTTAATCAACTTGTCTAACAGCTTAGAAGAAAGGGAGCCAGGACCCAATCCAGACAGTCTAACAAAAATACTACTCTCTCCACTGCACAAGACTCCCTGTGCTTTGACTGGACCCCAAAGTAAAGCTCATCCTCAAGGTTAGACTGTTTCTCACCCTTAGGCCAGATCACTTCTCTTAACATGACAGACCAGCTTCTTTGGTTTCTACAAATCCAGTTAATCTCTCATCACACAACACTGTCCTAAAGAGATTTCAAGGGAATGCTTCAAATTAAAAACAAGCTCCGCGCTTCCAGTGCAGGGGGCACAGGTTCAGTCCTGGCGGGGGAACTAAGATCCCACATACCTCGCAGCACAGCAAAAAACAAAAACAAACAAACAAAAACAATTTAAAAAGAAATCAAACTCACAGAAACAGAGAGCAGAAAAGTGGCTGGTTGCCAGGAACTGAGGAGTGGGGGAAATAGAGAGAGGTTGGTAAAAGGGTGCATCTTTCAGCTGGAAGATGAATAAGATCAGAGGATCTAACGTATAACATGGGGACCAGGGTTGGTAACACTGTATCGTGTAACTGAGATTCACCAGGAAAGGAGAACTTAAATGTTCTCACTAAAAAAAAAAAAAAAAAAACAATTTAAGTAAATCAATATGTGAGGTGATGGATGTGAAAATTAACTAGATGGAGGGAATCCTTTCACAATGTAAGAAGATATCAAATCATCATGACGTACACTTTAAATATCTTCTAATATATACCTCAATGACATTAAAGAAAAAAAAAGAACCAAGCAAACCTTGGAGAATAGTAGCAAGGGAAAAATATTAAGTCAACCACCGGGAAGCCGCATCTTCCCTCTGTGTCAGCAACTCGGCATCCCTAACACATCTGCAGGGCGAGCTCATTAACCATGCCTGGAGATGAGCGCGCTCCTGGCACGGAGCATAATTTATTTCACTTCGGTTTCTTGTCTCCTGCAGATTGAGGCTTTCTTTACATATTATATTTTGCAGTTAAAAAAAAATATGCAAGATGATGATGGCTTTTGTGAGACTTTTTTTTTTTTTTTTCATCAGGCTAATGTTGAGAAAACCAATCTGACTCCCTGGCCCTCTCCTCCACGGCTGTGAAATCACAAATCAGGCATAATAATAGTGTTCTCCTTAAGGATTCACCCAAGCGTTGCCGCCAGCTCGGTGTACCAATAATGAAATTTGCATTGTGCTTACAGGACTGTTTTATTGATACAAATGGACTTTTGTACCCAAATGACTGAACAGCTGGTTCCTGTGCCTTGGTGTGTATGGGATCTCTTGTTCTCTTCCTGGATCCCTGGAAGAGGCCAGTCGTGAGTGACCGTGAGAGCATGAGAGGACAGAGGCGGTGGGTGATGCTGTCCGTTCCAGCGAGAAAGTCATCTGGCTCCAGCCATGTCCTTCTTCTCTATCCTCTCTGCCTGCCCCTTTCCTTGGAGTCCACAGGCCTCAAGACATGAATTTATCCATGCTTCCCAGAGGCCTGCAATGGCTGAGCAAGTGCGAAGATGGGCCCCTGGGCACGTGGCCAGCCACGGGGGCTGGGTGGGGATACGGTGTAGCCACAGCATATGTGGTCAAATATTCCGATGTTTCGGTCAACGGGAAGCTCAAAATTGTAAAGTCTAAAAATTCCATGTGCAGCTGCCTTGACATCTTTGAGCCCCACAGAGCCCCAAAGACCTAACCACGAGCACCCCTGCTCTCCCCAGACATGCTCCCACCCGGCAGGAAGGCTCCCTACCCAGCGAGTCCCCCTTACTAGCCGGACCAGCTGCACCCCACCCAGTCCTCAGCACAGCAGCTCTCCCCTCCCTGCCAGCCCACGGAATCATTCCAACAAGCCGGCCACATCCTCCCTCGGGGACGAGGGGCCGGCCACCCCACCCTCTTGTCACTACAAAGCCTGTCTCCCACTGCCCCTGCCAGTTCACCTTGTCCCCAAGGTGTCCCCAAGGACAACCTCTGGGTGGCCCTGTGTGGCTCGAGGTATGCTCCTCTGCTGGCCTCTGAGTACACGACTCATAAACTGCTGTCAATCTCATCCGTACGGCGTCCTGTGTTTGACCATCATGTACTATTTAGGGCAGGAAATCCATCCCTCCCCAGTGGTGTGAAGAGGAGACAATCAAAACATCTTTTCCCAAATTAAAAAAAAAAAAAAACACCCACAATTCCATTTTAGTTGCATTAACGGATGGAGAGGAAGTGGGATTATTCTGCCCTGAAGTCAACCTGATCAAAGGGCATCCCGAGCCCTCTTCAGCCCTAGGAAGCATGTGTTTAGGGAAAGCCATGAGCAAACTGGCGCATGCTCAGAGCACCCTGATCAGCTGGATGAGAGGGGACCAGGGGCCAGACTCAGACTGGACTCCTTTGCTCAGCAGTGAGACAGGCAGGATGAGGCCAGGCTGCAGATTAGGAAACTGAGGCACATTCCACAGAGGAGCTGTAGCAGAGGCTGCCAGCACTCTGCCCAGCCCCTCCCGCCCCAGCCCCCAGCTTCTACGGGCTTCTTTCCAAACGACTCGTCCCGAAACCTTATTGAAAAGACCATCTTTGTGGTCCCGGAGCTACTTCCTTTGGGCAAACTGTGAGCCAAAGCTTACGACCCTGGAGCCGTCCAATGACTGACCGGTACGGGAGTGTGGAGGATCCCCTGTCTCAAGGACGGACACACTCTGTGCAGTGCAGCTTACACTCCAGAGCTCCCCTCGGGATCCAGCCCAGGTCAGGGATGCACGGAAGTTGTTTGGCTTCTTCCCTCTCCTATCCTGTTACCCTGCTTTTATGCAGGTCCTCTCCAAAGCACTTCCTTCACGAATCTTCACCTCAGAGAGCCTGGGGGGCCTGAACTAAGTCAGCATCCAAGGGCCACGCCTCAACCAGGTAAAGAGGTAATGCATCAGAGGCTACAGGTGGCCGTGGGCAGACAGAAAGGCAGAACTCAGCGAAGATATGCCGGACAGGAAGAACAGACAGGTGACAGTTCAAATGGGTGCGTCACCAAGGATTTATGGCCCAAGGAGCTAACGCATCATCATCACAGGGAATCGGTACATCGAAGGGCCACCAGGACCCTGGGGTAGGAAACAGGCAATGACAGAAAGAGCCGTCAAAGTGGAGAAGGTAATCAGCTTGACTCATTCAAATGTATTTCCTGGGAATCCAAGTTGATTACCTTAGAAAAGAAGCAGGATAACCAACTTCTGATACTTGAATAACACCCACGAAGAAGAAATTTGAAACGTTCTCTGGGGTTCCACAGGGGTAATTTGGATCCATTATGTGGAATGAGGTAGAGATGGATTTGGGCTCGGTTTAAGGAAGATCATTCTAAGAGCCGTAACGGTTCAAAGGTGGCACGGTCCTCCCAGGAGTTAATGAGTATTTGGCCACTGGAAGCGCACCACACTTTTTAGGGACATACTTGAGCACATCAAAGCATCTCTTAGAGGGGATGTGGAATTAGATGACTTATAAGGTCCATTCCAGCCAGAACCCCCAAAATCATAGTTTCTTTCTCTACTCCCAGCCTCGCAAAGAGCCTGAGCAAACAGACCAATGTTTCCAGCTCCATTTATTTCCCTCAGGGTTTCTTCAGCACTTACCAAAAGTTCAATAGGTTAAAAAAAAAAAAATCTCCAAAAGGAAGAGTACCCTAAAACAATGGTTACAACTATTGTATATTTCAGATTTCTAAAAAATAGTAACTGAGTGATCAAGGTCAGGCAACTTAACTGACTTTGCAGTACAGATCATTAAAAACAAAACCTAAAATCAATTTTAAAAAAAGGGTTGTCTTTCCCCAAAATAGGTAAGTTGGCGATATTACACTGGCAGATACACTGTGAACAGGTGAAAACTTCATTACATACTAGTTTTGTTCCACAGACCAGTATTTGGGAACCTTTGCCCTGAAAATATGTCTGCTAGAGTCTCACCACATCGCTGTTTCCAGTTTTCACGATTTAGAGGATATGTTTAAGTAACGCAGTCAGGTAATAAAAGGTCTCTTTCAAACTTCCATAACTGAATTCAACATTCCAGCAATAACAGAGTCAAGACTGCTAGGATTCTACGTTGTTTCATGCGACACCTCACAAATCACTTGTGCTATTGAGTTTATAAAACACTTGCACGTCCGTTATTTCACTGGGCGCGCTCAGCAGCTGCGTGTCGCTAGGTAGAACGGTGTCATTCCTGCTCAGAAATGTGCACCTGGGGTCCAGGCTGGCTATGAGCTGGGCACAGATGTGCCACGGTGAGGGGGTGGGCCTCTCTCCTCCTGCCTAGCTGCCCGCGCTGGTGCACGGGGTGCGCTCACCCTGGAGAAGCGTCTTTACAGTGAGAACACAGCACCTGCCTGAGGAGTGGAGGGAGGGGTCCAGGAGGGAGAGGATGCTGGCGGGGGCAGGGGGCACTCCTGCTTCCTAGGCAGAGGAGTGGGGCAGTCAGGCAAGGCTTCTCTGAGGCCCCGTTAGGGAAGGAAAAACACACCAAGGATTCCGCACCAAAGGGGCAGCAGCGGGGAGGCCTACAGACAAGTGGGCCTGGGGGCTTCTGGAGTAAGAGCTGGAGAAAAGGAGAAAAAGCCGGAGGAGAGTCCTGGGAGACGAGGGAGCTCACGCTGAACACAGCGGTTCCGCCCCCCTGCCGCCCCCGTCTCCATCTCCTCCGTCCCAGTGAAGGGGGTCAACCTCCCGTTTCTCAGTCAGAAGCCGGGGAGTCACCCCGACACCTCCCTTCCCGTAGCCTCTCCCCGCACCACCCTTCCAGGTCCGGTCAGTTCCAGTTCTGGTCCTACCCTGGGTGGAGCTGCCATCACCTCCCACAACTTCAGGGGCCTCCTAACTGGCTGTCCCCAGGCCAACGATCGCCCTTTTCCACAGAGCAGCCTACGTGCTACTCTAAAGACACATCTGACCAGTTCACTCCCCACATAAAACCCTTCAATAGCTTCTCTTTTCATTTAGAATAAAATCCAGGTCCCTTATCGTGACCCCCAGGCGTCCGCATGGCCGACCCCTTCCCGCCCTCCCGCGTGCCTCGCGAGGTCTCTGTCCCCACGGCTCACTCACCTCCCCACAGGCTCCCCGCACCCCACACTGCATCCCATCCCAGGTCACATGGCTCCTGGTCCATCCCTCCTCTGATAGCTCTTCCCCCAGCTTCCTCAGGGGAAGCTTCTTCTGCCCCTAAACTAGGTTAGCAATCGAGTAATCCCACCCGCATCGGTCACTCTCGTAACACGGATCACTTCTCATCCTTCACTTCTATTGGAACGAAATCACTCTCTGCGTCTTTTGCCCCAACTCAGGCACGCACTCGGTTTTGTTCATTCGTCTATGCCCAGGGCTAAGCACAAGGACCGGCGCATTGTAGCAGTTTAATTAAATGTTCTCTATTAACCTTAAAAATGAGTCGAAAAATAAAATCAAGAAGAGGATGATGAAGAAAGACAGGTATGCTGAAGTGTCCAAATGGCTCACAGCTGCGAGGAGGAAGTGCTGCAGAGTTTTCAGGACATCTGCTCAGCTTTGCCTCTCAGAGCAGAAGGCCGGGGGCAGACTGGCCGGGCGGGGAGAGAGCAGGCGGGCTGTGGTCAAGCTGCTGCAGTGAACCGGGTGGTCATTACTGAGACCTCAAACTGGACAGTGGCAACGTGCAGTAGGTGGAGGGGAAAGAGTGAAGAGCTACGAGGGGGTGGATTGGGGAGAACGCATTAGCTGGCTGGGTACCTCGGGTCCAACGGGAGCGAAGGAGTCAGGACATGGCTCGGGCTTGAACAACTGGCCAGCCGATGATGCCGTCCGAGGAGATGGGACCCATGCGTGACGGGGGATGCACTTGTATTAGCTTCCTACGGATGCTGTAACAAGTTACCACACACTAGCTGACTTACAACAACAGAGACTTATTCTTGCACAGTTCTGGAGGTCAGAAGTGTGAAATCAAGTTGGTTCTTTCTGAAGGCTCTGAGGGTTCTCCAGAGAAACAGAACCGACTGGATGAATAGAATAGAATAGAATAGGATAGAATAGTAGGAAAAAAAAGATTAAAATATACATATAAAATAGATACATGATATATCTATGGAAAATATATCTCTCTATATAGCTGACCATTGATCAACAGGAGTTTGAACAGCACGGGTCCACTTATACGCAGATTGTTTTTCCCTATAAATACGTCCTATGGTACTCTGTCCATGGTTGGTTGAATCCCCTGATGCAGAACCTCGGGTACTGACGCAATTGTAAAGTGATACACAGGTTTCTCTGCTGCACAGGGGTTGACACCCTTAACCCCTATGTCATTCAAGGGTCAACTATAATATTTTTATAAGTATAATACAAATAGATTTATTATGAAGAATTGGCTCACATGATTACAGAAGCTAAAAGTTCCACAGTCTCCCATCTGCAAGCTGGTGACCCAAGAAAGCCAGTGGTGTAGGTCAACCTTAGTCCAAAGGCCTGAGAACCAGGGGAGATAAGTCTCAGTCCAAGGCAGGAGAAAACCACTATCCTGGCTCGTATAGTCAGGCAGAAGGGGTGAATCTTCCTGTCCTCTGCTTTTTGCTCTATTCAGACCCTCTGTGGATTGGCTGGTGCCCACCCACACTGGGGAGGGCCGTCTGCTTTACTGAGTCAACTCTTCCAGAAACTGTCTCGTGGAAACACCCAGAAATAATGTTTAACCAGATATCTGGGAACCCCACAGCCTAGTCGACATGACACACAAAACCAACCAGCCCAGGGAGGAGCCGTGCCATGCCGCTCTCCCAGCTTCCAGCGGCTCCTGGAGATCTTTGGCATTTCGTGCCCTGTGGACACATCTCTCCAATCTCCGCCTCTACTCTCCTCCTGTCTTCTCTCTGCTGTCTCTGTGTCCCGAACCTCCCTCGACCTTTCTCTTATTAGGCCTCATCTCATTGGACTTAAGGGCTACCCTAAATCCAGGAAGATCTTATCTCGAGATTCCTGCCTTAATTACTGATACATCTGCAAAGACCCTTTTTTCAAATAAGACCACAGTCACAGGTACCGGGAGCTGAGGATTTGGACGGATCTTTTGGGGGGGTGGGAGCCACTGCTCAACTCACTACACAGGAAATGTGGAAATGCTGACTCTCATAGGCCTGTTTTGCCACATTTTAAAGACACGAGAGAAAGAGCAAATGGTCTGGAGTCACTCACAGGGGTAGACTGACACTGAAGACATCCTTAGCAATACATGGGGTTCAACAAAACAGATCCGGCGCTGTTTAAAACGCTGGGATCGGCACTGCGCCCATCTCTCTTTGTCCTTTTCATTTCCTAAATCACTTGATTTAAATACCCAGCTTTTGCATTAACTCGCCAGAATAACTGACATCTCAATGTCCTCCTCTCTTTGTCACCCGTTACTAAATATACATTCTCTTCAGCAAAGTTTTCAGATTGACTGCTCCTGACAGGAAACACAGATTTCAACATTTACACAGAAGTTGTCTGTCAAAAAAAGAAAAAAAAAGGAATAGAAAAAAATGCCCTATTTTAGGATGTCTCTTTGCTTAAAACGCAGGAGAGAGAAGAGGGAGAAACCTCTCCCGGTGCAGAACACCAATTTATGCCAGGATGCTCAGTCTGGCTGGAGAGGTTGCTAGGCAACCGCCTGGCGGTACGTCAGGGGGGCAAAGGAAGATGGAAGGTAAAAAGGCACCAAGGCCTGGGTACTACAGGACACGCAGAGACCCGCTTGGGACAACTCTCTGCCCCCTCCACTGATGGCGAGGGCGAGGGGATGGGTGAGTTTGCAGCTCTGTGGCCTGGAAGCCAATAAGCTAGATTCCACACTCAAAGCCCAGCCTGGAACACAGCCACTGTCCCTGGCCATCTCTTGTGCAGTGGAACAAGCTTGGGAGTCCAGCAAAGCCTGGTTTCTCCACCTATAAAGTGGTGACTGTAACTGTAGCTGCATCACAGTACTGTGGTGAGAATTTTCCTGTACTTTCCAGGCCCCCGTACTTACCTGCCTGGCAGGATCCACTGCGTTACGTTGAGATCTTCTGTTCCTGTCTGCTGTTCCCAGTGGGACTGTGGGGACCGCATCTTCCTCATCCATCATTGTCTGGTGACAAGGACATTGCCTGGAATACAACAGGGCATCATTAAATAATTTTATTTTCTCTGATCTGAATCAAGGCCTCCTAGAGTGTCTTGTAGAGCATTCATGCTCTAGCTTCACTTAAATCTCTGCCCGCATCACAGACTGTCCTCGAATCTTCAACACACCCTCCCAACCCCAGCTTGACCTTCTTCATTTTATCATCACACGTCTCCCTATTTCCTGAGTGAACCTTGATCTCTGAACCATGGTTCCCTCTCCCCCATTACCTTCTGGTCAACTCCTACTCATCCTCTGAAACCCAACTCACGCATGGCCTCCTCCATGAATGCCACGTGTGAATTTACTTAAGCATCTAAGCTGCAGGTGGAGAGTACGACAATAGGGAATAGAGTAGACTGTGACACATCAGAAACCCATTCAGAAATAGACAGATAGGTAGACAGACAGATCTATAGATCTATATCTATATAGCTATAGAGAGAGAGCTGTCCATTTTGTGATCTCTGCTATTCCAAGTCTTGGTGTTGTAATCAATATTTGACTTGCTGAAGGTCACACAGATAGTTAAGGGGTAGTCACATCTAAGACAAAAGCCAATTCTATCTGGTCCCAAATGTCCTGCACATCTCTTTAAATCATGAAGTGCCTGTTACGTGTAATGTGAACCATCCCTTCACTAACTCAAATATGTAATCAGTTATTACGCACATATTTTGGACTAGGTGCCATGGAGGCTGCCACAATATTGTGTATTCATTTACTCATTCAATTCAGTCATTCACGCTTTCATTCAGCAAAAGGCACCATGCCAGTCCCCGGACATTCAAAGGTGAATACCGCTGCCCCCAGGCTGCAGGTGAACACTGTAACACAATTCCGGGCTGGTGTGTTTCATGTGTGTGATGGGTCTTCTCTCCATACTTGGACAGTCAGCACCTTAATGGATTCCCAGGTCTCACATCCTGCCTTCCCGCAGCTGCCGGCTTGGGGCTTGGGACGTAGGAGATGGTTTATATCTTCTTGTTGGTAGAAATGGAGCTCCTGGTATGTTTCCTTCATCTAATTTATGCAATTTGATTCCACAAAGGCAGTGGGGGAAGTAGCAACTATGGAGAACCCACCATGTGTCTCATCTTGTGAGTTCCCTACATTTAATCCTTGCAACAGCTCTTTGAACCAGGGGTCATGACTCCTGTCTTCGTCCGTGAGAAAGCTGAACTCGGGGGCAATAAACAACGTGGCCACGGCTGGTCACTGGTGGAGCCAATGCTAAAGACAGGGTTTCTCTCGAAAGTCTCTATTTCTTCCATGACAGCATGTTGCTTCACATAGGCCTCGGAAGATGGTTGAGAATTCCACAGACACAGACTAGGAAGAGGGGGATGTCAGTGGAAGAAACAAGGGCAGAGGCACGAAGGTGCATTGAGTTAGAAAATCGTGGAATGCTTGGGACAGCCAAAGCAGAGTGGGGCCACAGACGGACATGGAAAACGTGGCTGAGATCTGGGACAGAACATGAAATGCCCCGAGAATCCTTTGCGTGCTGCCTCATGGTCGCATCCCCCCAGAAGTATTCAATGATAACAATTCCGTCTTTTCCCCGTTAAAGCCAGGCCTCATTTGCAGAGGTGGACCTAGGAAAGCGTACTTATTCTGCCGTGTTCACGAATGTTACCCTTATCAGGCCCACGGCAGAAGCTCCCTAGTTCTCAAGGCAGTGATCTCACTGCACCCCGATCGCTTTTGAATCCATCTCCCTCGGATTGAACGTGAGCTCCCTGAACGGAGACTTTATTTTGGTCGCAACTCTGTGAAGCCACCACCTTGCAGGATGCTAACCCCATGACAGGGGCTAACCCCGTGCTCTATTTAGAAGCGAGACCCGGAATCAGCGACCAAGTGAAACAAACCATTTCTCATTTCCATGTCAATAACAGCAACTCAAAATCTTGTGAGAAAGCCACCTCATACTTGAATAAGTACTTAGTACCTGGGGCTCCAGGACTTGATTAACCCCCTTTGCAAATACACGACAGAGCGCATGCGGCACTTTACTGAGTCCCACCGCGCCTGCAGCGATTTGCAGTGCACGTCTGATCTGGCTCCTCGGGAGGGATCTCCACTCCAGATCTCACGGCAAAGAGCAGGTACTCCTGCCGAGCCTGGGGATGGACAGACCCGGAGCTCTGGTTGTTAACTGGGCTGGACTTAATCACAGTCATTCTTCATGCTAGGGAGTGGGAAGGGGAGGGAGGAAAAGCAAGGGTTTTATTTTTAATGATGCACTTTTTGTGAGGAGCGTGGCCCCCACTGACAGCAACGAATGGACGGGGCTGAATTATTAAGTGCATATAATTAGGCCCTTGGTTCCTGGAGCTGGGAAGCGAAGCGCTCTGTGCAGCGCAGGGGTGGGGAAAGGCCCATCCATTTTGAGTTTCTCATCATTTAAAAGGATAATTAGTGAGAGATAATATGCCTCCGTAGCCAATTTCGCCTCTGATTATTTACTTGAATATGGTAATTGTGTGGTTTTGTTTTGTTCCCTCTTCGACACGCTTCCTAAAGTCCTTGTGATGTTTTAGGGGGCTGCGGGTTTCATTATTATCTCTGAAAGTAACCATGGAAATATATAATTAGACATTATTCAGGGTAGAATGACCCAGGGTGCAGGAAGTCTCCGTGGGACCGTGCATGTAAGTGTGCAAGGACGCTCCTAATAGCAGCTGGGGATTCTTTTCCCGAAGCTTCAATAGTCCCAGCTCGTGGGGCTGCGGAAGGAGCCTACATCCAGGCAACAGGAGACATGCTTTCCGGTACTGGCTCTGCCCCTTTCCACAAATGGTTTTAACGTCTCTGGAAACTGGGGGGAGGGGGTCCTGCGTGATTTCAAATTCAACACTAAGTACTTGCGTCTGTGTTGTTTCGTACTGCGTTTCTTTATTTCAAGTGGTAGGTCCCTGTCAGATTTCTTCTTTACATTAGAATGGTTGAGTCCATCAAAGATGGGTGGGGGGGAGTTCTGGTTTTGTTAAAATATAAATATTTATTTGGAATATCATGGATACATAAGGAGATGAAAAGGGTTAGGTTATGTCATCTGTTTGGAAATCTGAAAAGTAGCACTCAATCTAGAAAGATGGGAATTAAGAAACTACCAAAAGGGACTTCCCTGGCAGCGCGGTGGATAAGACGTCACGCTCCCGACGCAAGGGGCGTGGGTTCGATCCCTGGTCAGGGAACTAGATCCCGAACGCACGCCGCAACTGAAGATCCCACATGCCGCGATGAATATCCCACATGCCGCAACTAAGACCCGGAGCAGCCTAAATAAATAAATAAAAGCAGCAGCTACCAAAAGATGGGGGAGGGAGGGGTGCAGAGGAGGCAGACTGCAAGTGAGGGCTGGAACACCTGGCCAAAGTATAGTACGGACAGGGACTGTAAGGTTTCATCGAAGGTTCAGTGTGTCACCGGGGGTGCCATTTGTGAGCGTAAGGCAAGGAATCCGTTTCAGAAGCTCAGCTCCTTTGCAGGTGAATGCCAGACCCCTGAGCACGGCACAGAGAGCTGTCTGTGACAGGAGCATGACCCACCTTCCCAAGGTCCCTGCCTCGTCCCCTCCACACCAGCGCCATGGCCGCTCCCCCCCTGCATTCCAGTCACATTAAACTTCTTGAAATTTCTAGAATGCCCTACACTTTGTATCACCTCTGAGACTTGGTCTGTGTCCTTCCTTCTGTCCAGAATGTCTGTGTTCCCTCTTCGCCTAGATAACTATGAATCACCCTTTAAAACAAAACTCAAATATCAATTGCTCTAAGAAACTTCCCCAGTTTGGGTCAAAGGTACTCCCTCAGTACCTCCTTAATATCCTGCATCTATTCCAATATTGTCCATACCTAGCACACAGTAGGTGCTCAGTAAGTGTTTGATTAGAATTGATTAATGTAGTTCTCGGAAGACTCGTGCACGCGTGTGTGCACACATCTTGGCACCATCCTGGCTCGGGCACCATTATGCTTGCAAAGCACTCTAAAAGTGACATCAGTGGAAGGCTCGACAGACCAAAGGACTGTGCCAAGAAGGGCCTTGCTCTCCAGAAACCACTCCTCAGGAGAGGAATTTGAAAGGGCAAAGGCAGCAGTGGAGAAAGTTAAGCGACAGGTGTGTGGACCAAGATGGTGGAGTGGAAGGACCCTGGGCTTCTCTCCTATGACTTTCGTAGGATCTCATCTCTTCACGGTGTCGGCTGAGTTGGCTACGTTGGGACTGGAATAAGAAGGAGACGAGCAGAGCAAGATCATAGGATCTGATGATGAATATTTTTTTCTAAGGTGAAGGTGGGGAAGGTCCTAATATTCTCTTCGGTCCACGGTTTTCACAGGCTGTTTCGTTTACTTCCCACAACACTCTGATGGCAGGCAGTGCTATTCCCATTTTACGGACAGGGAAACAGAGACCTATTTTAATTAAAAGAATCGCTTTCCACCCAGCTGCCACAGATGGAAACCTATGGTGCCGACACTTAAATCCATGTCTCCAGCCCAGATCTGTCCTCCAAGCTCCCACTTGTCTCTCGGCAAGGACGTCCCAAACATAACATGTAACAGAACTCACCGTTTCCTGCCAACCAAGCCCCCAACTCGTGCAGAAATCATGGTCATCCAGGCTACGCAACCATGAGCCAATCCTGCTGAAGCTCCGGATTGCCCCTTCTTACCACCCTCGGCCTGGGTCACATCTTCCGCAATCCCCACCTGGACTCATTCAAGGCCTCCTACTCCCCCCACTGTCCACCACACACTGTGGAAAGCTCTCCTACAATCGCTACCAGTTTTCTGGTAGGTGTTTCCCATCATTTATCATCTTCCCCACTGGGCTGTAAATTTCCTGAGGCAGAATCGGTGATGGCTACTCCTCTGCACCAGCTTCCTACCCCGACCTTGGTGTAGAGAAGCACCTTAACAGCGTTAGGTAAATTGAAAATGGATTGATCTGACCTCTGCTCCCTGTTTTCTCAGGTCCAGAAATAACCTTATTTTAGTGGTGGCCGTGAAAAGTTGGCAGAAAAGTCACATTAGACAGGATTAATGAGAAACAATGAACAATAATGTTGACTTGTGCACAGCTCTACCCTGCTTCTCTTTTTCCTAATCCAGTGCTCTAAGTGATCTCAAGCAACCACCTGGCAAGTGTCTTAGACGAAAACCCCAGCGTACCTGTTCAGAGTAAGGTCAGTACGATAATAGCCAGAGTTTCCCAATTCTATTTGTAGCAAGCCCCAAGAGAACAAATCAATTCTGTTCCTAAAAAGCAGCATATGCAAGACCTAATTCTCTATCTCTAGCAACCATGGCTGTGTTACGTCCACTGTATTTAAATGCTTTCCATCTGGGGGAAAGAAATGTGCATCCCCCTCCCTGATTGAACTGTAAAATGCCTCTCCTGTCCCCGTATGCCCTTCTTCACCAGTTTTCCCATCTCTGGTCCACAGAGGTCTTGTGGGGTGGCAAAGGTAGACAAAGAACATCGCCATGATTGCAACAACAGAACAAGAAGAATTCTGATAGCTTCATGATAGTTATTAGCACGAAAAAAACAATGAGGTAGCATCACCCGGGAAAGTAAGAAAGAACTGACACCCTGCCATGGAAGCCGGCACCGTGTGCATTAAACGTGGAGATGTGTCTTGTATTCGAAGGTCATGGCCTCGTTAGGGGAAGTACCTCCCTCTTCCCGAATCAGACTCTGCCCAACATGCAGTCAGTTGGCCACTCACATCTGCCCCTTCCAAGGATGCCCTGATGTTTCCCTGGGACCACTGCAAGTCCAGGCTTGTGTGGAAGCAGCCCTGAGGCAGACACTATTTGGGGACCCCGCTCTGAACCGCTACACAGGGAGGGCTCTTCCTGGACACCCGTGACTCTGCCTGCACACAGGCAAGCTGGACAACCCTGAAAGTGGCTCTTGGCAAAGACAGAAGCAGAGAGGGTGGCTAAAACCCCAGCCCCTCACAGCCCAGGTGGATAACTCAGAAGTGTGTATTCCACCCTGGCTCTCAGAGCTCTTCAGAAGGACTGAGTTCCTGCAGCCACAGAGGTCATTTTCATGGCAACATACACTTTGCTGGCTTCCTTCTCTCCCTATAGTACTTCGCCCCTCTTTTGCTAGTGTTTCTGGGAAGCATCTTTTAAGTAAGTCACCAGCACTAAAATTCTGATCTCAGGATCAGCTTCTGGGGGAGCCCAACGATGGCAGGCCCCTGCCCTGATCTGGACAAGAGTCTTGCTTCAGAGCTTCTCTCCAGAGACCTCCCTGCCCGATGAGCAAGGTCTTGGTGATCTGAGGTCTTGGTCAGTACCATTAACCTGCACAGTTAATCCGGGCATGGGACAGTTTCTCTTGCCTTCAGGGGCAGAGTTAGGAGCTGAGGAAGGGGACAATTTGTAAAAGAATGACACAGGGAAATGTCAAATCAACTTGAGGCACACACAGTAACCAAAGCATCGGCATCCACTGGGGGAGAAAACAGAATGGGGCACCGACACCTCAAACTCAAATGCCCTAGAGGCATCTCATTCCACAGATATGTAACGAGTACCTTCTACGGGCCAAGGGTGGTACCAGCTACGTTCTGTCCTATACGAGACTCCTCCTATATGAGAGTTCTCACTACCATCTTCTTCTTTAACTGTGATCTCGTATTTTAAAAAATGAAAATAAGAAAGGCAACATTTTATACTCTTCCAGTGAAATGTAGGTAATAAGCTAAGAGAAGGCTCTCCCTTGGATAAGGTATACAGAACAGAACAGGCACCTAGGCCTTTCAAAGGAGCCTATGGTACCTGCCTTGGGAATCCAATGCCTTTGGCATGGAAACAACATCTCTCTAAAGTTCTGAA
The DNA here is from genome assembly GCF_003676395.1 of Aethalodelphis obliquidens. Lineage (NCBI taxonomy): Eukaryota > Metazoa > Chordata > Mammalia > Artiodactyla > Delphinidae > Aethalodelphis > Aethalodelphis obliquidens. The sequence continues at coordinate 11,521,057 of NW_020837985.1, read as the reverse complement.
ATGCCTTCAGGTCATCAACACGAGGATATAATCCAGCAGCCCATAGAGGTGACTCAGAGTCAACACATAATCCTTATGGTGCTGGAAAAAGAAAACATCCAGAAGACTCTAGAACTAAGCAAAGGGTGGAGGGAGAGTGGCTCTCACCTCCTTCTTTACCTCCTCAGCTCTGGCGTGCTTTCTCCACCACGGGGATGCTGTATACACTACTCCCACTCTTGCTGTTCCCCAGTCTAATCTACTCATCTCCTATTTACTCTCCAGATCTCAAATATTTTGTCACTCTTTCAAGGATGTTCTCCTAGACTTTCCAGAACAAATCCTACGCCCTCTTTATGAGGGTCTCCCTGGTGCTCTATGCTTTTATGTTATGCCGTCTATCATAACTGATAACCACCCATCTATCTGACGCGTCTATCTTTTCTGTGAGCTCCGTGAAAGCAGGAACCAGGTCTCCTTCTGCTCGCCGTTGAATCCTCAGCATCTAGTTCAGGGTTCGACCCGTAACTGGGCTCCACAACAATCACTACATAATGAATAGAGTGAAAACGCTGCTGTTTTCCCCAACACCAGGGTGGGCTGCCGAGCCAGACCAGATGCATTCCTAGCTCAGGGCTCCTCGGAGTGTACTCTACAACAGGGGTCTCCAGCCCCCAGGTCCGCGGCCCGCTGGGAACCGGGCGGCACAGCAAGAGGTGAGCTGCGGGCCAGCGAGCGAAGCTTCATCTGCCGCCCCCCATCGCCCCCCATCACTCGCATCACCGCCTGAACCATCACTGCCCCTCCCCGCCCTGTCCGTGGAAAAACTGTCTTCCACGAAACCGGTCCCTGGTGCCAAGAAAAGGTTGGGGACCGCTGGTCTACAAAACACTAGCTCCAGGGGACTTCGCTGGCGGTCCAGTGGTTGGGACTTCGCCCTTCAATGCAGGAGGTGTGGGTTCGATCCCTGGTCAGGGAGCTAAGATCCTACATGCCTCTCGGCCAAAAAACCAAAACATAAAAAAAAAACCTGAAGCAATACTGTAACAAATTCAATAAAGACTTTAAAAATGGTCCACATCAAAAAAAGTCTTGAAACAAAACAAAACGTTAGCTCCAGGTTTTATGCCAAAAGGAAAAAAACTGTTCTTTTCAATGTGGATGAAATAAGTTCAGGAACTCAGGCTTTAATGAAACTGTGCAGGTGTCTTTAGTTCTCAGAGCACTTAAAATAGCAAGGTGCGTGGCGACCGCCAAGATGGGAGCACACTAAGGGACACGTCCCAGCCTGTCTTCTCTAGCTCCACCTGCCCTGTGTGCTGGCCCAGGCATTTGTATCACCTGTGTCAGAGCACCTCTAGCAGAGTGTGGGCAGGAAATATGTAAGTGATAAAGGAAAAGAATGGTGGGAACAGGGAGCCTGGGAACAGGCACAGTTGACGCTTTGCCAAAACAAAAGCTTATACAATTTGGGAAACTAAGAAAAATACGGAAAAATCTTAATTGTGTGCATTTTACAAAAATATATGATTATGGGAATACATAAATAGAGATCTGCTTTGAAATCATACCCAAGCTGCCTGACCACCTCTGTGTTCTCTGGCAAGACATGCCCTCGTAAGTATTCCCAATTTACTCAAGGTGAACAGCTTCTGGAGGTAAGAACTATGCTTTTTTTTCCCCAGCTCTCTGTAGGCACTGCTCTCTTCATTAACCACTTTTTTTTTTTTTTTTTTTTGCGGTACGCGGGCCTCTCACTGTTGTGGCCTCTCCCATTGCGGAGCACAGGCTCCGGACGCGCAGGCTCAGCGGTCATGGCTCATGGGCCCAGTCGCTCCGCGGCATGTGGGATCTTCCCGGACTGGGGCACGAACCTGTGTCCCCTGCATCAGCAGGCGGACTCTCAACCACTGCGCCACCAGGGAAGCCCCACCACTTTTTTATTTGAGCAACATCCTAATATACAGTAGGCACCCAATTAATGGCTGATTGACGATAAACTGGAAGGAGGGAGGGAGGGGAGAGAGGGAGGGAAGGGAGGGAGAAACCTGACTTGGTTTATTCTCTAAGCACCAGAATCTTTAGAGTTTCTCATCACAGGAAGTTCACTTAACTTAAGCATAGAAGATTGATGAAGAATTTCTTTTTAAATTAACCAGAGCACAGCATAACGGTCAGGAGTAAGTTACATTCTTCAAAACGCCATGATGTGCAAGAGAGATTCCAGCTTCTCTTCTTCAATGCGTCAAATCCACTCTCTTTCCCCTGCACCTTCAGGAACTCTTAACTTCTTCTGGTTCCTGCCCTGTCATGGAAAGCTAGGAAGACTCTACACTGGGGACTCACATCGGAGCCTGAAACAACCGTACCTTGACTGTTAGTTCCATCTGTGGATAATCCAACCCACAGGAGGCCTAACCGGGAAAACACGGGCTTGAGAGTCACTAGTTGCACACAGTTGCGTCACCTGGGAAGCTCATTAAAGACACATCCCCAAATCCCAGTCCAGACCAATTAAATCATACTACCTGGCAGCAAGGCCCGGGCACAAATATGTTTTAAAAGCTCCTTATGGGGCTTCCCTGGTGGCACAGTGGTTAAGAGTCCGTCTGCCAATGAAGGGGGCACAGGTTCGAGCCCTGGTCTGGGAATATCCCACATGCCGCGGAGCAACTAAGCCCGTGAGCCATAACTACTGAGCCTGCACTCTAGAGCCTGAGAGCCAAAGCAACTGAAGCCCACGCTCCTAGAGCCCATGCTCCACAACAAGAAAAGCCAGCCACCGCAATGAGAAGCCCGCGCACTGCAATGAAGACCCAGTGAAACCAAAAATAAACATAGATAAAATAAATTAAAAAATAAATAAAGGGCTTCCCTGGTGGCTCAGTGGTTGAGAGTACGCCTGCCAATGCAGGGGACACGGGTTCATGCCCCAGTCCAGGAAGATCCCACATGCCGCGGAGCAGCTGGGCCCGTGAGCCATGGCCGCTGAGCCTACACGTCCGGAGCCTGTGCTCCGCAATGGGAGAGGCCGCAACAGTGAGAGGCCCGCGTACCACAAAATAAATAAAAAAATAAATAATAAAAAAAATAAAAGCTCCTTATGTGAGTATGAAGTGTAGTCACGTTGGAAAACTTCTGGGCTACCGAAATGAATGCTGCTTCCAAAAGCTGCCCTTAATTCCTTATGTGAGCATGGGTAAATTCATTACATTTTCTACACCTCAGTTCTCTCATCTGTGAAATATGTGGGATGAATGTTATCCCTAATATCCTGTTTAGAGAGAAAATGGTTAAAGTTCCATACTTGGTGTGTAACAAACACTTCTGTAGCTACAACAAAGGCAAGACACTGGAGAGTGCAAAGATACAGGTGTGGGGCTTCCCTGGTGGCGCAGTGGTTGGGGGTCCGCCTGCCGATGCAGGGGACGCGGGTTCGTGCCCCGGTCCGGGAAGATCCCACATGCCGCGGAGCGGCTGGGCCCGTGAGCCATGGCCGCTGAGCCTGCACGTCCGGAGCCTGTGCTCCGCAACGGGAGAGGCCACAGCAGTGAGAGGCCCACGTACCCCCCCCAAAAAAAACAAACAAACAAACAAAAAAAAAGATACAGGTGTGGCCCCTGCCCTCAGGCAGTTTACAAGCAAGTTTCAAATCCCTTGGTTACCTTAGAGTAAAAGGCAGAATGGCACTTGTTGGCTTGATGGATGGGTGGATAGATAGGAGAGAGAAAAGGAGGGGAGGAGGGAGGGAGGGGAAAATGTGTTTTCCTTCTGAAATATCCTACGTAGCATTTTGATTCCTTATATCCCCTTCTAAATCCTAGCACTATCCTGATGTGGATCAGAGAGAAATAAAACACACTGTCATGTAGCTTACAGGAAAATGTAAATCAAAATTTTATACTTGTGTTGTTTACTTTATGAACCTAAAGCACACAAAAGTTGTAATTCTTGGCTCAAGAAACACTATCACCAGTGGTCCATGCCTTCTATTATTTCTTAGGGTTTTGATAAAATCATACCTGTTAGGTAAAGAGCATCTATATATCCATCGCCTAACCATGAAGAAGAACATTAGTATCTAAGCCTTAATCTAAGGCTCTTCTCATCCCAGTCCCTTGCCTTCACCACCCACCCAAGTCCAGAGATAAAAATGACTTTAAATTTTGTATCTTTCAAAGTATTGTTTTAGAAAATTTTTCATCATAACACTGCCGATTGCCAGGAGGACGTCCAGAAAGGGTCCTTTGGAATTACCAACAAAGACAATATTGGAGACCTTGGGAAATGCAATGTCAGTGGAGCGGTGAGGGCCAGAGTCTGCACATCCCAGGTTGTATAGTGAGTGATAGGTGAGGGAGAGAAAAGAATGGGTGCTAGAGACAGATGAGGGGAAGAGAGATAACCAGAGGAAGCATGGGCACAAATAAATAATCTACTTTAAAGATGCAGAGACTTAACATATTAAGATGGTGAGGGGAAGAAGCCAATGGAAAGAAAATCCGAAAACCTAAGAGCACCTTGCTGTACAGCAAGAAACTAACTCCACACTCTAAAGCAGCTATACTCCAATAAAAATTAATGAAAAACAAGAAAAGAAAATATAAGACAAGCCCTTAATCGATGAACAAAAACCTTCTGATTGGGGAGAATCTGAGCCCTCCTCCCTTATAGCTGGAAGTTGGGTAATCTTTGCTTTGGAGTTAACTGGTAGTTTCCTTTGGCCCCCAGCCTATTCAAAGGAGTTATTCTAAATAATCAAGTACGATTTCTGAGTCTTTCAGATCCAATACTTATAAGTTTTACTAACACAGTATTCCCCATTATTTCATAGAACCTGAGAATTAGAATCATCTGGTGTCCAACCATCTCATTTTACTGGAGAAAACTGCCATCTCAGAACTTTATTCCACTTAACCAAGGTGATAATAAATACTATAACGAACTAGTGATGGAAGGCTCATGAACTCTAGTTTAAAAGTAGTCCATTCAGGGAGTTCGCTGGTGGCCCCAGTGGTTAGGATTCCGGGCTTTCACTGCCATGGCCCAGATTCAATCCCTGGTCAGGGAACTGAGATCACGCAAACCGCACGGCACGGCCAGTAAAGTAAGTAAGTAAGTAAGTAAGTAAGTAAATAAATAAATAAATAAAAATAGGCCATTCACTCAGTACAGTCAGTACAGTTCAACATGTACTGACCACATGCAACTCAGACAAAATCTCTGTCCTGTGGCTAATACAAGATGATTTCCACTACACCAACCTGTCCTTACAGGTTTATATATACGTCTCTACGAAAAATAAAACAGCACATTTCCTGGACTTCTTTAATGAAGACTAGAGTCAATTCTCACCTCTTGAAGGCACTGAGGTCTTCTGGCCCCCTTTTGCTTAAGTGGTCTCAGCTTAGTAAGACTCATAACACTGACCACTGGGCAGAGCGAAAGAGGGCACCAAGATCACCAGAACCCTTACTCCATCACAGTTCTGCCCTGTGCAGCTGTGTGACCTTGGATCTCTGCTTCCTTTCCTCTGACATATAAATATTTGTTGTAATTATACGAAGAGCCAAAAGAATAATGTATTGTCATTTTCTGGCATATAGCAGACCTCCAGCACATACTGGCAGGAGATAAGTTTGAAAATTTCAGACAGAGATACAGAATGTTCAAACAAAAACAAAGAATTAAAATAGAATTTAGAGATTATTTTCCCCAACAAAACTGCTTTATGGAGGTCTGAACCCCAGGGAGGCACGGAGATCCTTCCAGAGCAGCATGACCAGTCAGTAGCCTCACTGCACCTGATCCTGGACCTTCCAGTTACTAGCCCAGAGATTTTGTTGCTGCCAAATGGTATCATACCATGAAGGCATCTAAGTTTTGTCCTATGAACGATGGAAACTTATCAAAGATTACCAAGAAGTGACATGATGAATCACCCATCAGGGCTGGACACCAAAAGTGTGTAATAATTGGCAAGGACCAGACTGGGAAAAGAGTTCCTGCCCTCCAGATGAGAGTCTCCATTTATCTGGTGAGCTCTATTTCTAAATTTAATAAACTGTGAAAACTCTGACTTCCAACAGACACGTTAAAATAATCAGAGTCCACAAAAATGCCAAGAGATGCACAGATTCAGTTTCCACAGGCCTGCCCACCTCCAGCGGGATCCTGAGTCCTTGAAAGCACTTGGTATGCATTGAGTTGATCAAAAACCATCAGGGAAAACATATTTCATCTATGGACATCATTTTTCTTTGGTACAGAGTGACTTTTTCACTCCTGACCAAAAAAAAAAAGAAAGAAAGAAAGAAAAGCAAAGTCTTCATATCAAAGCCTTATTGATTTTTTTTTTCATTTACAAAAACTCAACCATGCCTGTCTATTAAAAATAGAATGTCTAAGGGCCTGAACTTACATCATGCCAAGATCCCAAACTTTCTGCTGACTTCAAGGAGGGTTTCTGGGTTGGAACAAAAGCAGAAGAGGCCAAAAGAGAGCTAGGAAATCAAATCCCAAACCCAGGTCTTCAAAACCTTACTTTCTTATTCTCTCCCCACACTCCACAAAGTTTTGAGTTGAAACATCACACAGGAGGTATCAAAGGGCTTTATATGAGGTGCCACGTTGTGAGTGAAAGCGAGACAGTCAACAGACATTTGAGGACCTATATTGTGCTGCACCAGCAGAGTCACAAAATATGACTTTCAAGCTACCTTTCTAGACTCGTGGCCCATCACTCCCCCCATCTGCCCTCTACTCCAACCGTCCGAAGTGCAATCAATCTGCAGTCCAAATGCAAACATGGCATTGACCATAACATCTCCAAACCTTTGCCTGTACTTTACCATCTCGTGCTTCGACGCCCAGCCTAAACATCTGAGATCAGTCAGCGCACACTGAAATTATGTTTAAAAGTCTGCTTCTTCCATAATAATGGGAACTAACTCCACAAAGACACCAGGCCTCATTCACTTTGTACTTCCTGTACTGATCAATTGCCTTGAAAAAGTAGATGGATAATAGGTGTTTCTCAAAGAACACATGGGCAAATGAAGAAAGGAGGAGTTAAACGCAGATTCTGCCATCAATGAAGAGTCTAGAAGGGGAAGCAGTAATGGAATAATATTAACAGAAATCGTAATCAAAGTGAAAAACATGATGAGAGATGCTCAAGAAAGCCTTTAGAAGCATGAACTAGACAGTAGCTACTGCTGGGGAAGAGGGGAGGTGTGGTCAGGGTAGGCTTCATGGAGGAAGTGGCATGTGAACCAAAACTTGGAGGATGGCTGGAGACTGAACCAATTAAGTCAAGCAGGGCACTTGTAAGAATTACAGGCAGCATAAGCAAAACACCAGGTCCACAGTGAGAGCTAAATAAATGGCAGCTAATAATAATAATGATGATGATACTCTAGCTAGTCTCAAATGGGTATGTCAGTTGTTAGTGTTTCCATTTTATTTCTTTTAAACTTTATCCTGACTGGAGTCTCAGGACGTATGAGTTTGAAATTGGTATGTCTTACCTATGAGGAAGTCTTCGTGTTAACGGCTTTTGCGCAGTCATGGAGGATATCGAGCTCCTGGTTCGTTCAGCCTTGAGCCTAGCGTTACTCCCTAGAATTTGGTTGGACTGGCAAGGCCACTGCCTGTGCTCACAGTCTACTCTTTATAGTCAAGAGTCAGCTCAGATTTCTATTCTCCCATCTAGATGGCCCCAAGGCGGGGCAAGCATCCCTCCTTTCAACAAAATGCTCTTGCCTCTAAAGGAGGACACCAAGGCTCAACCTTGAACTTTCATCTTGATGACCTTGATAATTAACAAACAGTGAAAGATAAAATCTGTAGATAAGCAACAAGGATGTACTGTATAGCACAGGGAACTACAGTCAATATCTTGTAATAACCTATAATGGGCAAGAATCTGAAAAAGAATATACGTATGTATAACAATCACTTTGCTGTATGCCCCAAACACACACAATACTGTAAATCAACTATACTCCAATTTAAAAAAAAAAGATAAAATACGCAACCTGAACAGGCAGTTCACAAGAGGTTTATGTGAGTATTACAGGACTACAAGTAGCCGCTGGTAAAACTGGTGAATCCCTTAGAAAATTGGACACTTTAAATTCATAAAGGTAAGCTAACTATTGTAACAAACAACCTCAAAATTCTCAGAGGGTTAACATGAATGCAAGTATGTTTCTCACTCAAGATGTGGTCTGATGTGGGTGGATTGGCGTGGCGTGGGGTGGGATGGGATGGGAGGGAAGTTCTCCTCCAATCAGACTCCTTCCATCCATGTAGATCTGCCAACTTCTTGACCAGAGGTTGGCAATCTTTTCCCGTAAAAACTAGACAGTAAATTTTTTCAGCTTGCAGGTTACCTGGTCTCTGTCACAGCTACTTAACTCTACCATTGTAGCACAAAAACAGCCATAGACAATGCATAAATGATTGGGTTTGGCTGTATTCCAATAAAAGGACATTTACAAAAATAAGCGTGAGCCAGTTATGGCCTGCTGGCTGTGGTTTGCCAAATTCTGTTCTAGACCTTCATCCTTCTCTTTCTTCAAAAGGTAGAGAGGAAAGAGAGAAGGACAAGATACACCTCATGAGGTTATTAGTCCTTATACAGTCCATGCTAGAATATCAACTCTACTAGAGATTTTTCCCGTTTTTCGCCACTGATCTAAATACACCTTTGTAGGTGATTGACAAATATCTATTAAGTGAAATTGCTGAATGTATTTATTATAATACAAATATTTATTTTGCTTTTCAAAATTAACCATTTTGTGCATTCTAAAAATTAAAAATAGTAATGTTTATTGATTGTTTAATATATGCCATGCACTGTTCTAAATCCATTATGTGTAATATGCCATTAAGTTTCTCACAATGACCCTAATAAGTTCCATTATTGTAAACTTTTTTTTTTTCCAGATGTGAGAACTAAGGCACAGGACGGTTATCATAGTTTTAATTATAACCTAACTATGATTCATTATAAGTAAAATGCACTCACTTTCAAATTTTGAATTTTATGTTTCTAAATTAAAATATCACCATTTACTACGACATTTTCTTCTTTTAAAAGGAAAGTCTCCTAGGGTGTATTTTTCTTGGTATTAATTATTCTCCCTTACTGAGTGCCTCCTGTGATGGTTTATAAGTGTGTCCACTATCAATTTATTGCCTCTCGACTGAAAATTAATCCTTCAATGTCAGTTCTGCAAAAAAATGGAGCTGGGCCCTCTAAACACTTTTTCCATTGTGAACTTTGCCAACAGAGGGCGCTGAAGAGACCTAGCAGAGACCTAGTAACTCCTCAGCGGGCTCCTGAAGCAAGGTGGCTGCGGGCATCACAGGGTTGTTCACAGAAGAGTTAAAAGGAAAAAAGGAATATAAACTACCTGGCACACAATTCATGCACAAGCAATCTCGTGTCCCTTTCTTAATGAGTAATTATATCTGATTTCAATACTGTGGAGGATTAGCAACAGAATGTGGGGATGAAAGAGGCATAGAAATTTTTCTCTCTCCCTTCCGTTATTTTAGGAGGAAAAATACCACTGTCTCACAAAGCAAATATTTATTTTATTTGTTAAGATCATAAGTTTACAGGTCAATGAACAAACATTCCCTATTTAGTCCTTCTGTTGGGAGAGCAAAAATAGAAACAGTATCATGTATCAGAGGCATTTTGTCCTGGAACCTTAGTTTGCTAGACCTCCATTCATTCCTGGGAAAGAAGATTCTGAGGTTGAATGTTTCTATTTTTGTTTCATTTGTTCTTTTGTTTGTTTTTATTAAGTGAACTGCTTTTATGGAATAAGAAAAACTAATGAGGTATTCAAAATATGTAACAATTATTTATCAAGCTTGCAAAGCAAATCATTTCTGATCATCAAAGTAACTACAAAAGTTAAAAGGTATAATTTACACATTACATTGAGAAAACATAGTTCAAAGAATTTATGAAATTTGCCCAACAGCACAGAGATTAAAAGTGACGTATCCAGGATTTGAACCCTAGATGTGATTGGCCCAAAACAGACCTTTTACTCTGACATTGTCATACTTCTCTCAGAAACTGTCAGTGACAATAACATTTGATAAAACCAGGTTATAAGCCCAGGGCTGCCTGAGTCCATAGCAAACACATTCTCCCCTAGAAAGGGCAAGGGGATAGGAGAGGGGGGTGGGCAGGAAGTCAGACCAAGCACAGATATTTACCATGCACCAAGTCAAGAATTTTGGTGACGAGTGACAGAATTCTAAGGCCAACTAGTTCAGCAAGTTGCAATAAAGAGAATTTATAGACGCATGCAACTGGCAGGTCCTGAGACAAAGCTGCCTTCAGGCACAGCTCTGGATAAGGGCTCAGCAATAACAGTAGCTCTCCACCTTTCTGTCCACTCAACGTCCTTCTCTGGTTCCCTTTGTTAACTGGATTTTCTTCCTGTAGTCAAGCTTTCTCCACACAGCAGTCGAAACAGCCATCACCAGCCCCACGCCTACATGTTTACCACCCTTGATTCAAAAGAAAAAGACAACTTCTCATCTACTGCCAATAATGGAAAATTCCAGGAAGGTTCCCAACTGGCTGAAAATCACTAGACTCTTGTAATATCTTGGAAGTGGGAGGTATCCCCAAAGTCACTTGGAGGGGGGAGCGGTACCCCAAACCATGAGATGTTGACAAGAAGTTGTCAACACCTCCCTAATACACACATGCGTACAAGCCAGCCTTACGATATAATTCTAATATCCCCCAAATTGGATATTCTAAGTGATAAAACATTTTAATATAGCACAACAGATAAAATCAGCTAAATCACAATCACATTGTTTTGTTGTAGAACAGACATCATAAATTTTTCATCAAATGAGAAACCAAATAAAATGAGAAATCAAATAAAATATAAAGTATGAACTCTATCTCATGGAGAGATCTATCATCTCTACGTCAGACTGAGCCTGGCGAATAGCGATGCCTTGGCCTGTTGTGTGAGCTTGGATATTATAAAGCGTGTGAAATATTGAGGCATCTTGATGTGATGACATTTTTGCCCAACCCCCAGAGGACTTTGCTCCTATCCTGGGGAGACTATATGCCTTTAATGCTGGATGACTCTTACCTCACGTTAACTGGCACCTAAAAGGATATCCTGAGCTCGGGTAGGTATTTGTATACATTAAACCAACACTTCTGAAAGCATGTTCATATTCCATGGGGCACATACCCTCAGCTGATAAATTTTAAAAGGTGCAATGGCTAAAAGCATACCATAACCTTCTCTTAGGTAATGATAATCCGAAATAGTGGATACAACTCTCTGAGAACTGTAATAGAGAGGAACTATTTAGCTTTTCCTGAAACCATGTCTCTTCATTTCGATTTCCCTACAGGCAAAGTCTGAGACATAGATTTGCACAGAGTTATAAAGGTGATCACAGGAATCAGGATAGAAGGAACGGCGAGACGGGGAAGGAGGAAAAGGTAATAAATGCTACACTATGGAGGTGGCCACCACTATGGTTACCTGGGGGTTGGTCTCCGGAGGGTCCCTACATGGAATAGAGGGAAACGCCCTCAGAGTTTTCCTTCCAACTTCACGAAGCTTGCATTTAACCACCACTTCTGATCCTCTACTGGTTGAGGGCTGACCCCCAAAGCATTAACTCTCTTACACCCCTGGACACCTTCACACAGGCCAAGAGATCTGCTGCAGCTTAGGGGAAACAATGAGACAAAACCACAGAGGAATATAGCATGAGATGCTACTGCAGCGGCAGAAGGTAGGACCCCAGCGGGCATGGAACCAGGTACCAAGGCTGTGTTGCAATCAAAGGTGGAGAAGAGCACATAACACAGGAGATGTTTTTAATCTGCTTGTGTATTACTTCTCAATTTTTTTTGAGCATAGAATCCTTGCTGTATGAAACAACTTTTAACATCACATACGATGTGGAAAATACTCAGTCCATTACGCAGAAAAGAACCAATGAGGACCGACTTCCAGAAGAGCAGAGAAAGAACCCTCTGAAGATCCACTCCTCCACAAAGACAACAAGAGCGCTGGCAAAAGAAAAAAAAAAAAAGTCTAATCACATTTTCCAAAATTCTGGAAATTAACAAATATCTTGCAATAATCCAAGGAGCATTTATTCAAGAAAAAATAGCTGAATCTTGGTAAGAATCGGGAGTGCTGTGATGTTTTAACTTGCCCTATTTCCATCCCTTCCTTCCCAGCTCCATAGGGACCTTGAAAACCAGCTGCCTTGCAATCTTGATTGCTGGGCAAACAAGCAGCCTCGCAGTCACTGAAGGGTCTGGGGCTCTGCAAAAGTCCCATCCCCATCACACTGCACTATTTCTCTCATCTGGCAACTCCCTGGAAAAGCCCCATTATTTGACCTGATTCAGAGCTCACACAATGAGAAAAGTTCTATCCCCAGGGTGTTTGTCAAAAACAATCAGTGGTCAAGAGGATGAGAAAACAAGCCACAGACTAGGGGAAAATATTTGTCAAAGACATATCTGATAAAGGACTGTTATCCAAAATACACAAAGAATACTTAAAACTCAACATTAAAAAAAAAAAAGAATAACCCAGTTAAAAAATGGGCAACAGGAACTCTCATTCACTGCTGCTAGGAAAGCACAATGCTAGTGCCACCTTGGAAGACAGTTTGGCAGTTTCTTACAAAACTAAACCTACTCTCAGCATATCATCCAGCAGTCGTGCTCCTCCTTCCTAGGGTTCCTGTTGCTCTACACCCTCACCAACATCTGATGTTGTCAGTGCTCTGGGTTTTGCCCATTCTAAGTGCAATGGCATCTCACTGTGGCTTTAATTTGCAGTTCCCTAATGACATACGATGTTGAGCATCTTTTCACATGCTTATTTTCCATCTGTATATCTTCTTTGATGAGGTGTCTGCTCAGATCTTTTGCCCAGTTTTTAATTGGGTTATTCATTTTTTTTACTGTTGAGTTTTAAGTATTCTTTGTGTATTTTGGATAACAGTCCTTTATCAGATATGTCTTTGACAAATATTTTCCCCTAGTCTGTGGTTTGTTTTCTCATCCTCTTGACCACTGATTGTTTTTGACAAACACCCTGGGGATAGAACTTTTCTCATTGTGTGAGCTCTGAATCAGGTCAAATAACGGGGCTTTTCCAGGGAGTTGCCAGACGAGAGAAATAGTGCAGTGTGATGGGGGTGGGACTTTTGAAGAGCCCCAGACCCTTCAGTGTCTGCGAGGCTGCTTGTTTGCCCAGCAATCAAGATTGCAAGGCAGCTGGTTTTCAAGGTCCCTATGGAGCTGGGAAGGAAGGGATGTTGAAAGGAGTTGAAAACTTATGGTCACACAAAAACCTGCACACATACGTTTAGAGCAGCTTAAATCATAACTGCCAAAACCTAGAAGCAAACTAAGATGTCCTTCAGCAGGTCAACAGATACATAAATTGTGGTCCATCCAGACAATGGAATACCATTCAGCTCTAAAAAGAAATGAGCTATCAAGCCATGGAAAGACATGGAGGAACCTTAAATGCAATTACTAAGTGAAAGAAGCCAATCTAAAAAGGCTATGGACTGTTACGATTCCAGCTACATGACATTCTGGAATCGGCAAAATACAGAAACAATAAAAAAGATCGATGGCTGCCAGGGGTCAGGGAGGAGGGGAGGAGGAACAGACGGAGCCCTGAGGATTTTTAGGGCACTGAAACTATTCCGTATGCAACTACAGCAGGAGATGCATGTCGTTTTATGTTCGTGAAATCCACAGACTGTCCACCACCCAGAGTGAGCCCTAACGTAAACTCCGGACTTCGGGCGATGCGGCATCGGGGTACCACTCGGGCGGGATGCTGATGCGGAGGAAGCCTGTGTGTTCGTGGGGCCTGGGGACATACAGGGACGCCCTGTGCTTTTTGCTCAATTTTACTGTGCGCACCTAACACTGCTCTGAAGAGAAGTACACTTAAAACTGAGCGGCAACTGTCTCATACTGTGGTGCGACAGCTTGAGGTGGTGATGCTATTGGGGGCAAAAAAGAGGCGAGCCAGAACCTCTGAAAGATCTGAGGAACGCGAGGTTCACAGGGGACTTTGAAAAGCTGCGACACATCCCTGGGATCTCACGGGCCACACACACGTGCACGGGTGTGCACGTTCCCAGGAAGGACCACTTCTGGCTCCCCTTGAGACTCTGTGCAAACAGGAAGTAATGATTAAGGCAGAGTTACAAACTGCTAGAGTAGCGAAAAGGTGTCCAAACACACTCACACACACAGCTCCTTGGCAAAGCAGGAGACTTATTGGTTCAAGGATTTGAGGACATCTCTGTCCAATCTCCAACTGACCATGGAGCTAAGTGGGCACAGACCTTAGTGGTGGCACAGGACAGGAAATACAGGTGTTAGAAGATTAGTCCAGAAAAGTCACGAAATAAACAAGGAGCGTCAATAACAGCAACAAAGAGTAACAACAGTCAACCCTAGCGAGAGGGGAGTCACATTCCCAGAGTAGCCACATTATATTGTTGAAAATGTACAGCTTTCAACAAGTGATTCCACCTGCAAAGAAAAATGTCCCATACGCAGGAAAGAAAAGAGTCAAGAGCAGCTGTCCACGCAGAAGCAGGGACATGCGTGCTGGGTCTCTCCATCAGCTCTGTAGATCGGTTATCCGACTATGTTCCGTGTGCACCGATGTAAAGCAGATCTGCGGCTGCTGGTGGATGGCAGGGTAGCAAGGAAGGATTACCAGGGAATGGGAAGAGGCTCTGGAGGTGATGGATGTGTTCACAATGCCAGTCGTGGTGATGGTTTCATGGGTGTACGTGTAACAGAGAGCTTACAAACTGTTAATGTGTACGGCTTATTAAATGTCACTATTACTCCTACACGGGGGCTGGGTTGTGTGGATGCTACTGAGTGTTAAGTCAACATTCCGAGGCCCCAAACGGATGAATCCAGGTGAGGCAGTCCCCCTCGGAGCCCCGAACGACCGTCCCCGCTCTCTCTCCCTTTGCTGCCCTGCACACAGTCCACGGCGGAACTGCGCAGGGAGCCACGCCCACTCTGGACCCCTCAGCCCCCCGAGCAGGTGAGTCTGAGGTTCTGATGCTCGGCTCCCTCCCCGCCCGCCACGAGGAGAGCCAGGCGCTTTGAGGGCTTTTCAGCTCCTCGGAGCCCCCGGCAGGCGGGGGCGCACCCCGCCCACTCCTTCCCTGCAGCCGCAACTCCAATCTGCCGCCTCGGAAGCCTGTAACTAAAAATATACCTCGGCCTGGCTCTGGACTCTGAAACTCTGCCCCCAGGAGCTTCTATTACTTTCCTTACTTCCTCTTGAAAAAGACAGGATGCGCCATTTCACAGTTCTGTAGAGGCCAGCAATGAGAAGACACTGGCAAAGCTGTCACCTGGAGAACCTGAGTAAGATGTAAGGAAGGTTTCCTTTCCCGGGTGGCTCCGGTCAGCAACGATGTTCTCTTCACCTGCGGTGAGCCAGGCCCGCGGTGAGCCAGGCCCTTGGTCAGGCTCTGGAAGGGAAGGGTGAGCAGGGAGCCTTCCTGCCCCCTGGGAATGTGTAAAGTCGTCTCTGAAAAAATATATTGTTAAAAACGGAGGGCAGGGCTTCCCTGGTAGCGCAGTGGTTGAGAGTCCGCCTGCCGATGCAGGGGACGCGGGTTCGGGCCCGGGTCCGGGAAGATCCCACATGCCGCGGAGCGGCTGGGCCCGTGAGCCATGGCCGCTGCGCCTGCGCGTCCGGAGCCTGTGCTCCGCAACACGAGAGGCCGCAAGTGAGGCCCACGTACCACAAAAAAAAAAAAAAAACAACCAAAAAAAAACGGAGGGCAGAGTAATATTCCATTGTATATATGTGCCACATCTTCTTTATCCATTCATCCGACGATGGACACTTAGGTTGCTTCCATCTCCTGGCTATTGTAAATAGAGCTGCAGTGAACATTTTGGTACATGACTCTTTTTGAATTATGGTTTTCTCAGGGTATATGCCCAGTAGTGGGATTGCTGGGTCATATGGTAGTTCTATTTGTAGTTTTTTAAGGAACCTCCATACTGTTCTCCATAGTGGCTATATCAATCTACATTCTCACCAGCAGTACAAGAGGGTTCCCTTTTCTCCACACCCTCTCCAGCATTTATTGTTTCTAGATTTTTTGATGAAACTGAGTTATTTGTAGTGAGGTGGATGGACCCAGAGTCTGTCATACAGAGTGAAATAAGTCAGAAAGAGAAAGACAAATACCGTATGCTAACACATATATATGGAATCTAAGAAAAAAAAAATGTCAGGAAGAACCTAGGGGTAAGACGGGAATAAAGACACAGACCTATTAGAGAATGGACTTGTGGATATGGGGAGGGGGAAGGGTAAGCTGGGATGAAGTGAGAGAGTGGCATGGACATACATACACTACCAAACGTAAAATAGATAGCTAGTGGGAAGCAGCCACATAGCACAGGGAGATCAGCTCTGTGCTTTGTGACCACCTAGAGGGGTGGGATAGGGAGGTTGGGGGGGAGACGCAAGAGGGAGGAGATATGGGGATATACGTATATGTACAGCTGATTCACTTTGTTATAAAGCAGAAACTAACACACCATTGTAAAGCAATTATACTCCAATAAAGATGTTAAAAACAAAAACAGAAAAAAAACAGAGGGCGAAAGTAGTGCTTTGATGGCCCAGAGCAGGAGTAGAATGCATTCTGGCTTTGCAGTTAAAAGCAGCCACGTCCCCAAACGCTGAAAGAATGACAGTAAGGGAATTCATTAAATCAAAACCTATAAAGACAAGAGAGGTGAGAGAAGAGAGGACAGCCAATGAGAGGCGCACACTAAATTTTAGACAATGGAAAGCAAGCATCTTAACCCTAACCCGCCCAGAGGGGCGCCAGCAGGAAACAAGCTGTGCTAGTTGGCCATCCAAATTCCCGCCCCCTCCGTGCTTGATGAAGAAGACAGTCTGGCTTGGAGCAGCCAAACACCCAACCCAAGGAACAGATCGTGACTGACCCCGGCCATCAGGGTATACGTGGTCTCTCGTTTCCCAGCCTCTCTCCTAGAGAAGTATGGCCATGTTGTGGTCTCTGAGGCTGAAGCAGACGTCTTCTGGGGCTGGTCCTGAGAATTGTTTGGCTTTCTTAATAAAAAAAGATGTACACATCTCTCCCCCTTCTTTCTGCCTGGAATGCAGCTGTGATGACTAGAGTTGCAACAGCTATTTTATAGCCCTGAGGGTAAGATCAAAAGGATTGCAGAGACACTGACCTGGCAGCAAGTGCCGACTTCAGATTTCCTGCCACATGATCCAGCATATATCCCACTCCTGGGCATACATCCAGAGAAAACTCTAATTCGAAAAGATACACGCACCCCGATGTTCACAGCAGTACTATTTACAATAGCCAAGACACGTACAACCTAAATGTACATCAGCAGATGTACATCAACGGATAAAGAAGATGTTGTGTATAGATACAATCGAATATTACTCAGCCATAAAAAAGAATGAAATAATGCCATTTGCAGCAACACGGATGGACCTAGAGATTGTCCTGCTGAGTGAAGTAAGTCAAACAGAGAAAGACAAATATATGGTATCACTCATACGTGGAATCTAAAACAATGATACAAATGAACTTATTTACAAAACAGAAATAGACTCACAGACATAGAAAAGAAACCTATGGTTGCCAAAGGTGATAGCAGTGGGAGGGGAAGAGATAAATTAGGAGTCTGGGATTAACATATACACACCACTATATATAAAATAGATAAGCAGCAAGGACCTACTGTAGAGCACAGGGAACTATATTCACTATCTCGTAATAACCTATAATGGAAAAGAATCTGAAAAAGAATGTATATATAACTGAATCACTTTGCTGTACACCTGAAACTAACATATTGTAAATTAACTCTACTTCAATTTTTTTTAATGGTTTAAAAAAGGAATTGGCAAGGTTAACGTAAATGGACAGTAAATGATCAACCTGGCCAGTAAGTGAAGAGACAGAAACTAAAACAAGAAAATACCTTCAGCTATTACACCTGAAGGAATGGAAAAGAACGATAAAAATGAGGGTGAAACTGAAAAGAAATCAGCACTCTTATGGAGTGTTGGCGGGTGTGTAAAAAGCAAAACACTTCTGGAGACAAATTTGGCCACAGCCATAAAAACACTTTATTTTAAAAGTCAGCCCAGGAATTCTAGTTCTAGGAATTGATCATAAGGGAATCATTGGCTCGGCACAAAAGGATGTATGTGCAAAACCATTTGTTTCTGAATTGCTTGTGGTGTAAAAATTGGAGACAAACATATAACCAGTTAAGAATTATAGAACACAAAAGGAGATTCATAATATACTACTGACAGAAAAAGCATGCTGTAAATTCCTGATATGTGATTCCATTTTTCTTTACAAAATTTTCTATTTTCTACCATATATACACAAAAATTAATACAAAGTTATGTATATAATTAGAGAAAGTCTCAGAAAGTTCTGGAAAGTTACACACCCAAATGTTAACAATGGATATGTTTTGGCGGTGGTTCTTGCAAGAAAAATTTTAAGCCATTATTTCTGTCTTCAAATATATCCCAAATTTCACTTTTATCCTTCTGTGATCATGATGAATCTTGTTATATAATCAAAAATAGTATTTTTAAAATGAAAATAAGCATTACGTTTAAAACACTCAGTACAGTGTTTAGGCTGTAACGGGTGCTCGTTAAACGGTTGTTACTCTTAACAGACATTTGAAGCAAGAACACAAAACAAAATTAAGTGATTCATCTTCAGCTCAAATTTATGAACTTGATCCTATTCCCTCCATTCTCTGATCAACTTAACTAGAACCTACTAAAGAAAATATGCATTTTAATGATCTCTGAATCTCATGTAGCCCAGTACCTGGCCCACAGTCAGTACTATGTAAACACAGCGGGGAAAATGAGTAAGTGAATGAATATCCTCATAGAGAAAGAGGTCTTCACAGGAATCTAGAAAGTGAGGGGCAAAGAGATGGAGACTGTCCTGAGTACTATTCCAGGTGCTTTGTTTATGTGTCTCATTTGATCTCACAGACCTTGATGTCATCACCTCCCTCTTACAGATGAGAAAATGGGGCTCAAAGAGGTTAAGCCGCTTACAGAAGTTCATACAGCCAGCCAGTGGTGGAGAAGGGCTGCCAGCAGCTCCGTCTGACTTTCAACATCCGTTCTTTCCTCCACCCCACCAAGCTTCGTCTGCAAACGCACGCACTAGTGGGGGTTAAAAATCAGACTGGTCATCCAGACGCTACTGCCTTCACGGTATCAAGCAGTACAGGTGTGGGTCCTGATGGTTCAGAGGCTCGCTGATCAGGAAACGAGCCTGCAGAGACACAAACCCCTGGGTGATGGGACCGAGCGGCAGCCCTCCTCCACCGAAGAAACTGAGTGAATTTCCATCCAATCCCCTAAATTATCCTTTTCCCCTCTCAGGAGACGTAGCAATTGAAGAGACGATGCAAAGAGAAGCAGTGGGCTTGGAAAGGTCAGTGGTACTAAAATGCCCAGAATCTTCCTCCATTAATGCCCTTAATTGTTTTTATCACCTAGTTTTCACTCAAACGTCAGACTTAATCTCTGCCTTTCTCCTCCCCCAGGTCACAGATGTTTAATACTCCTAACCAAGACATAATGAACCTTTTTATGTCACTGTAATATTCAGTCTCTTTAAAACATGATTAGCTTCATCCATTGTGCAACGCAGGGATGACTGGAAATTTTGGAGATGGGATTCCATTAGGCGGATATTATTACCAAGTCAAGCTGAAAGGGAAATTAAGCCAGGTGGCAAAGTTCAGTGGTGATAAACTGCACTGCCAGCCTGGGTTTATTGTCTGTGAGACTCAGGTCAAAAAAAGTTGAGGACTGGGGTATTAAGGACTTGAAAAATTACGATTTTCTAATTATGTGAAAGTCTGCTTCCCAAATGAATATATATTTTTTAATGTTCCCGTGTAGCAAGACTTTTTAAAGGATAACTTCAGTCTATGTTCTTCTGAATTGCAGTGCTCATCCTGAATGGCTCATTGGGCAAAAATAAGCTCACAAGTCAAGGGGTAGGCAGTTGCTCATAAAATATCATTGAAGAATGTAGAAGTGCAAAAAAGCATGAGGATGCACCTACCATTTTCTTTTTCTTTTTCTCATTGCTCAGAATAACATGTAGCCCCACGCTCACGAAAAAACACACAATATCTTTAAAGCACCCCAACGGATCACGCAAGAAAAAACTAATAAAACTGAGCCGAACACACTCCAGGGCTCTTTGTGGCAATTACTCCAATTCTAAACATTTCATCCCAGACTTGTCACTTCAATTTCTACCTAGGAATTCACTCTTTATTTTTGTCTCCCAGTCTTCTATTCCATCAATGACCTGAAACTTGAAACACCTCCGGGAAGAAGAATTAGGATGGTATAGGACATTTCTTGTGAATTATAAGTAATAGTAAAAGCTACAGAAACAGGGGCCACAGTTACAGAGAGGGGATCTGTGAAGCATTTTTATAATTATCAAGATACAAACACTGGCTTCTGATTTCTGTCAATTTACTAAAATAATAATAATTAAAATTCTAATAACCATATTAGAAGGATGAATTCTAAAGACATAGCACCAATTAGATTCTGCCCTCCAGCATGGGCCAAACCAACTATCCAAACCTGGCCAACTTCACTTCTTAAATATTTTGTATCCATCTGTTCTCTATCTCTATCATGGCTACAAGAGATGAGCCCCTCATCAGCTCTCAGCTGGACCATTTCTACAGGAGCCTTTGAACTTGTCTCTCTGCCTCCACATTTGCCCCCAGCTCACTCGATGGCTTTATTGCCTTCAGCCCAGGGTCTTCACCATGATGTTCAAAACCCTCCTTGAACTGGCCTTTTGCAGCCCTTTCCTCTATGTCTCCACTTCCAAGCGGGAAGCTTTCTTCTCCGCTCCGGATTTTCTACTGCTGCGCGGGCACAGACCTGCAACCTGGAAGGATGCAGGCGTGGAGTTTCATCTGAGGGGAATCTGGCCTCCTGCAGATACAGAACCTTTGGTTCCCTGCTGACGTGGTTTCTGAGAAAGTGGCAGAAGGAATGCACTCGGAAACATGGAATGTAAACGAAGCTATTCACAGTCCACTGATAATTTTCTTCCTTCATACATATCACAAGGTAACAAACAGCTTTTGGTACATAGCAGTGTATGTATGTGTATGTATATATATGCAATTAGTTTATTGATTTCTAGATATTAATTTTGAATCACACTATTTTATTAATTTTTTTTAAATATTTTTGTTAATTGCCTTGAATTTTTCAGGTATATAATCATATATTTAATTACTGTTTCACCTCCTCCTTCCAAGTTTGTACATATAATTTCTTTATCTTATTAACACGTCTGGTATGATGAGAAATTACGGGAGTGATGGCATCCTTGTCTTTTTCCTGAATTTAGTGGGAATGTTTCACATTCATCCTGAAAATGCCTTTGGGACAAAAGAAATACCGTTTACCAAGTTAGGAAAATATCATGAATTCCTCTTTAAGTTTTTTAAAGTTAAAAATGGATTTTCAGTGTTACCTAATGCCTACTCAGCAGCTATGAAGATTATCATAAGTTGTTTTCTTAGAATTACCAATATGATGAATTAAACATATTGCCTTATAACATACCACACTTGATTACTGGAATAAATGCCATATTGTCATGCTGTGCTTTTTTTTTTAATGTGCTGCTGAATTGTTTGTTAAGTTTTTATTTAGGATTTTCTATTATCGTGTATGTCACAATTCATTGCTGGAGGATTTAAGCACATCCCATGTGACTCCATTAGGAAAGGATGCTAGGAAGCTCGTTCCCGGTTTCCTCTGAATTCTCCCCGGGTCCCCTTTTCTTTGACTGATTGGGCCTTTTATCATTTTGCTGTGATAAATTACCCCAAGTGCTTTGGAGGTCTGGCTAAAGGGAGGTTGAGTTGGGGATATATTTAGTGGGGACTTGTTGATATTATTTATGTGATTTGCTGTCACTGCCATTTATAGTTGAGTTATTGCTAGCCATCCTGGTAGAGGAAGAACTTCTAGAAGTCTCCACCTCCCTCTGTGCCAAATTACCCTGCACGGTGACTTGAAGATTCAGGGTTTGACCCTGATAGGAATCTGTGCTCTATTCCCTGGCACTGGGTCTGTGTAGCTAGTGGGAGAGAAACAAGGTTTGAAATGTACACAGCCAGAAGCCAGAATTTTCCAAGGGCTGAAAATATTTCCAGTCATCAACTGTGAACAATTATAAGTTTGTTTCTCCTTGTCTCATCAAAACAGAGGCCCTCTCCTGTCAGCAATATGCTCAAATATGCTCAAAATCTCAGAAGTTATGATTATAAATGGACCGTATGCGTTTTTCTTTGAAACAAAATAAAATTTATCAGAATCCCTGTGTTTGTAGAGTAGAAACCAGTATGAGAACAATAAACAGAACAATCACAGCAAGTGTGTCTGTGTGAGAAGCTGTGTGTTTCATGTATTCTACCATGTTGGATTGCATCTACCACAGCCAACACATCTTGTCCTGAGGAAGTCTGCTGGTTCCAGATTAAAGAGAACACAACATTGTCAGCGACACAGAAAAACAGCCTGAAGTAACAAGTGACAAACAAGGGACAATCTCCTACACGTTCATCAGTAAGTCAATGGATGAGGAGGAAGAATAATTGGATTACATTATTAAGTAGCTCAATACAAAGTGAAAAGGCAGTTTTTAAAAGCATTTGAATTGCTCTTGTTTATGCTTTAATTTCAGAATAATTGTATACATTTTAAGAAGTACTGATCAAAGCAAAATGAAAATCTGATGGGAAATATCTTAGTAGACGTAAAAAAAAAAAAAATTAAGCCAAGACTGGCAGAATCTTTATGTCAAATACTCTATTGTTATATCACAACAGGAATTAAAATTCTGATGGACAAAATGAGAAAGATGCAGAAAAGGATCCCGGTAACCAAAAGGATAAAATTAAAATGACAATTGAAAGATAACAAAAACTGGAAAATCAGGACACTCCCAAAGAGAAAACAAAGTCAGGAGGGAGATGAAAATAAAAGCAAAGTAAGACACAAGTTGTACAAGTGACAAAACTGGCATGAAGGTCAACAGTAGCTCCCCTTTGCTGAATTCATCAACTTCAGTAACTTCTGTGATATTTCGTGATAGACTGTTACAGTGAGCAGTATTTTTATTCACATAGGTTTAACTAAAAATAACTTTTTTCTAATATCATGATCACAGTAATATGAAGCATCGTATTACAAAGAAATGCAAAGAATCCAACAGAACAAAAATGGACATAAAAATGTTTCTGAAACAAGTACTTAAAAAATTAATGACCAAACTTCTGAGATCCTGGCTGTCCTATAGGATGTCCTATAGGTGTGTCCTGTATGGCTTGGTGCTGTTTTGGTTATAAATCATGTTCCATTAAGAGAGGTATTGAACATTTTGCTTTTCTGTTTGTTTATTCATTTTTTATATTCCACATTTGAGTGGGAAAAAAATAAGTGAACAAACCAAACCAAGCATAAACAAACACATAGTTACAGAGAACAGAGCAGTGGTTATGGGGGGAGGGGCTGGGGAGGACCATATGGGTAGGGCGGTCAACTGTATGGTGAGAGATGGAAACTAAATTTTTGGTGGTGAACACATTCTAGGGTTTATAGGAGTAGAAATATAATGCTGTACACATGAAATTTATATAATGTAATAAATCAGTGTAACTATTGAGACAATCAAAATTAATTAACATCCAGGTGGGGAAAAAGAGAGCTATATCAAATAAACCACCCCCTAAATATTATACTACTCCATTACTGTAGGTCCTCCTTGGGATGTAACCAACACTGAGCTGGGGCTAGTACTGCATGCTAGTTTTTTACCAAAAATCCTATGAGAAAATTTTAACTTTTTCGCAGACTATCTATCGATGACTTCATTCAACCAAGGGAAACAAGTTTGGGACTACTGTAGCCCGCCCTTGAATGCTATTCATGGTCAGTCACATGAAAACACGGCTACTATGGAGAACAAAGGACTCCACGTGCGCTTTTAAAACATTTTAAAATGGCACAATGTGTGCAGTGAGCATGTCATTGCCTTAAACCTACTGAAGAGAAAGCTGCCTCCCCGGTGCTGAGGTTGTTGATGCCTTTGGTATTCTGCTACACTAAATGTTTTCTTTTCAGATTTGAATTGTAGATTTGTTATTTTATCCACACATGCCAAGTCAGATTTTTCTTTGAAGATTTTAAGGATGATAAAATGGCCTGGCCATTATAAAGCTATTCAAGTCTTGCACATGGACTTAAAGACATTAAAAAGACTCTGACATACACTTTTGAAGACTCAGAAGAGAAATCTGAGCACAAAGAAAATGTAAAAAAAAAAAAAAAAACAAAGAATGTATTCAAAAAGTTGATAAGCCTTCAAAACACCATTTCCACTGCAATTTGAAAAGGCATTCTGGAATGTTTCAATAAAACAAATAAGAAATACAGGCTCCTGAAATGGATGTTTATGAACATCCCATTTATCATCTTTATTTGTTAAGGAGAGGAGAGGAAATTCAATTAAAAATTAATGGAAACAAAATGAAAAAATGAAGGAAGAAAAGCAATAGAAGTTAATCTGGCATTTAGGAGTGAATTATAACAAAAACTAAATGTGGTCATTCATTAGAAGGAAGAGTGACTCTCAGACATAATGCATAGGCTCTTAAATTGTTTAATACTTTGATCAACCTAAAGGAATGGATCATCTGAATATACTGGGGAGATATTCAAATGCCTTGCTGATCTGAAACAAAATGCTGACATCAAGAAGGTCACACAAAACTCAAAATATACCATTACAAGAGGAAATCACTGAACCTCAGTCATTCAAAGGTGATTCAGTATTTAGTTGTTACACAAGAAAACTTCAAATGCTCTTACATGTTATAGCCCATATAGGGAAGAAGTTAAATAGAGTTTTCCCTAAAGTTGGTAACAATCGTAAAAACTTACATGACAGGACCAGCAGTAGATTGGGATACTGAAGAGAAATTTTCTAAATTATGAATAAAACTATTTTAGTCTACCATGCTAGAAGAAACACTGAATAAGCTTTCTATTCTCTCATTAAAGATTATTATGGGGCTTCCCTGGTGGCGCAGTGGTTGAGAGTCTGCCTGCCGATGCAGGGGACACGGGTTCATGCCCCGGTCTGGGAAGATCCCACATGCCGCGGAGCAGCTAGGCCCGTGAGCCATGGCCGCTGAGCCTGCGCATCTGGAGCCTGTGCTCCGCAACGGGAGAGGCCACAACAGTGAGAGGCCCACATACCGCAAAAAAAAAAAAAAGAAAAGAAAAAAGAAAATTATGCAGTTGTCATCCTGTGAAGAGACAATAAAAGAGTATGCACCCAAAATCTTAGGGAAAACTTGTTATAGATGTGTGCCTGGAAGTTATTAATATCTTTTTTTTAATTTAGGCTAGATTTTGTGAGATTACATTGAATTTTATAGATTTTCAATCTATAACTTCTTTCTTTTCCAGCTCTAAATAAATATTTATTTTATATCTAATTTTCTGTTCACAATCCTGTGGTATTTTTCTTAAAGAGAGCCCCTGTAGTTGTGCAATCTGCAGGCCTCACAAAATGTTAAGAGCAGTAATAATATCTTGTATATAAAAACAAGACCTGAGGGCTTTCCTGGTGGTGCAGTGGTTAACACTCCGCCTGCCAATGCAGGGGACACGGATTCGAACCCTGGTCCCAGAAGATCCCACATGCCGCGGAGCAACTAAGCCCACATGCCACAACTACTGAGCCTGCACTCTAGAGCCCGCGAGCCACAACTACTGAGCCCACGTGCCACAACTACTGAAGCCCACGCATCTAGAGCCCGTGCTCCACAACAAGAGAAGCCACCACGATGAGAGGCCTGTGCACCGCAACCAAGAGTAGCCCCCGCTTGACACAACTAGAGAAAACCCACACACAGCAACAAAGACCCAGTGCAGCCAAAAAAAAAAAACAAGACCTAAGGAGAGCATTAGTGAAGATGTAAATCTGGGGTAAAAATGTTGAGCCGTTATTAAACTTTAATACCTTACAAAATGCCTCTCCCATTGCTCCACTGTTCAGAATCTCTCTCCTTCCCAGATAATTTGCAATCATTGACCTACACAGGTTCTGATAGATGCTAGGTGTTGGTCAGTGGAAAAACAAGAAAAAGACAACTGACTTCTCAGAGCTGGTTAACAAGAAAACACAATGATAAACTATGCTTTCTAATACAAGGACCACCAGAAAACACTGCATTCCTGGAGCAATGCCAAGATCTTTGTCCATCATTCAGAACCCTGAAGAGTCTGACAAGACCAGAAGAACCACCCGGCTGAGCCCAGCCACAATTGCTGACCTATGGGAGTAAAAGCAAATGAAATATGTGTTGTCTTAAATCATTATGAGGTGGTTTGTTACACAGCGAAGGCTGACACGCTAACAAAGCTGCCCATTTAAAAGACAGCCAGCTATAATGTTTATCAAGTTCTGCCTTCTGTCCACTCTGAACATAACCCCGAGTCATCTAGCTGTTTTGAATGTGCTATCCCCTCTGTCTTAGATGCCTTTTTACTCCACTTTGCTGATGAACTCAAACATTTAAAATCCTTGCTAACATTGCTCAGTCTGCAATTTCCTTTTGTGAACCAGATAGTTAGCCATCCTCTCTATCATGTGCCTCTAGCATATGTTATCATTCAAATATCATGTGGTTTTATTTATTTTGGTGTCTTTAGTAGCTGGCACAGTGACAGTCATGTAATGTTTTCCAAGAGAACAAACGGCATTGTGATTAATAAAATGAGCTTTCACCTGAGAAAGACCTCACTTCACATCCCAGTTCTACCACTTACTAGCAGTGGGACCTTAGGAAATCATCTTGGCTGTGCAGAAGAGAAAACCTATATGATGTAGTAAATGAAACAGTAATTATTTTCCTCTCATTAAAATAAGCCTGGGGTAGGCAATCCCAGGCTGGGCTGGTGGCTCCCTAGTAATCAAGGGCTCAGACTTATTCTATCATTTTCCCCATCGCTCTTCACTTGTGATTTCCATTCTCAAGTTCCCCTCATGGTGCAAGAAGTCTGTAAGTGCTCCAGCTATCACATCCTTGTCCCAAGCAAGGAGGAAGAACAGGGAAAAGGATGCTGCTCTGAGCCAAATTATCTCCTTTTAAAGAGCTCCCCCCAAAAGTCTCAAGCAACAACTTCTTGCCACATCTCATTGGCCGGTCTCATCAGCAAGACAGAATGTAAAATACACTTTTATAATTTGACACATTGCCACGTCCAGATATATATAGATATATAGATATATATGGCTCCTGTCATTAAAGAAGAAAGGAGAATGGATATTGAGTAGGAAACATGAAGTCTCTGTAACATTTTAAACCAATCAGTTCAAAATTCTTGAGCCTAAATTTCCTCATGTGTACAATGGGACTAAGACTCTTTCTAGGTGGCTGTGAGGATTTTGTGAGCTACCTCATGTGAAGTACCTAGCAGAGTGTCTGTCCCATAGTAGATGCTCAATAAGAGGTCCTAGCACAGACACCAGTTGAACCTGACCAAGTTACAATACTCTAAGCCTAAGCTGCCCCTAGTAGGGCACCAGAAAAGTGCAGGAGACACGTTCCCAGCCTGCCAGGGACTCACCGTCCACTTGCAGAAAGAAGATGCACATCTAACAACAATCGACAAGCCACTGCCCCCACTCTGCCTTGTGTATATTTTAAAAACTGTCAGATGAAATAATGGTTACTTATCAGTGTGGCTCAAGCACTAAACTGGGAGCTCCGTGAGGACAGGACCAGGTCTAGTTTCTCCACGGACCCCCAACAGGCTCACGTGCTAATGGAATGAGTGGTTCAGATAAGATGGGATCAGGAAGTTCAGCAGGTGGTTGGCACATACTGAGGGCCCATAACTTCATTAGATGAATGAATGAATGAATATGTCACGCATTACGGTTAGGTATTATCTATCCATCTGCATGAACAGCGGTGACAGAGTCTGCGCCATGATCTAATCCCACCCCTCACTGACCATATGCACTGGGGTTCAAGCACCCTGTTCTCATTTGCCTCAGTTTCCTCACTATGAAATGAGACGTTAAGTCAGAGGATTCCCACAAGAATCAGATGCCACCACTGTTCCCTCTATGAAACAAGCCACAGTCAAGCACCACAGGGCACTCACCCTGGTGACACAGGGACAGGAAGGCACTGCCCACAGCAGTAAGTGGCTCCAAGCCCAGGGCAGGTCATCTTCACAGGTGAGACGGATGACCCTGTGAGCCACACACAGCACACCCTGAGGAAGGGGGCACGGCCACAGCCAGTGGACAGGCCACAGCTGGCCAAACGCTCCACAGGGCAGACTCAAAGCGCACAGAGAATCAGGAACACTGACCTTGGTCTCCAGCCAAGCCCCAGCTGGGTGCCAGTGTATCTCTCCTATGTTGGTTCTCATGTCTCATTTTCCACCTTTCTCTCTGTGTGCTTCTCATTTACCCTGTTCACAGTCCATGGTGTTTTCCCATTATCTTGTTCCGCAGGGCCGCCCCGAATGTTCTAACCCGTGACCCCCGGTGACCCTGACTGGATAAGGTAGTGCGTGCGAGCCTCAGACTCCAGCCGCCTGCAAATGCTGTGGGCAGCAAGTGTGGCACAGAGGACACGCAGGACAGCCACGTGTGTGCTCCCTGAGTTTTTCCATCAGTGCTGAAAGCAGGTCTAACAGTGACTGAACCTCAGCTCTGCCACTCACCTAGCTGTGTGAACGTGGACCACGTAACCTCCCCGATTCAATTTCCTCATTTGAAAAATAGAGACAGCAACACCTACATCACTGAGTTTAAGAATTAAAACCAAGTTTTATGAGTACTTCTTATAGGCCCAGTATTGTTCTAAACATTTCTAATGTTTTAACTGTTTAATTCTTATAACATCAACTATTAGCACTCCCATTTTATGGATGGAGAAAGCAAGGCAGAAGAGAGGATCATGAGAATGCAGAGCCAGCAGTGGCAAGCCAGGAGTTAACCCCAGACAGAAGGTGCCAGAGCCCACACTATTAACCCCTCTTCATACATCCTGGCCTTCTGTATCAGGACTCAGCGAGCTAAGGGTATGCAGAGAGCACAGTATGTGTCCAGCACATAGTAAGTGCCCTAAAACTAGTGGTCATTATTCAATTCCCAGGGCACATGGAGAAAAAAATTGCCTGGATTTAATTTGGGTAAATCTCCAGTTTATGAATGAGTGACATGAGAAAGAAGACCAAAGATTGTGATGACCCAGGGAGCTAACTTCTAGAGCACTGGTTCTCAACTAGGGGTGTTTTTCCACAGCAGGGGACATCTGGCTATGTCTGGGGACATTCTGGTTGTCACAACTGGGATGAGGATGCTCCTGGCAGCTAATACGTGTGAACCAGGTATTCTGCTAAACATCCTACAATGCACAGGACAGCCTCTCACAATCCCCCACTAAAAAAAAAAAAAAAAAAAAAGAATTATCCAGCCTCAAATGTCAATCATACCAAGGTTGAGGAACTCTGTCCTCAAGCATTGAGTCTGCACCATGCTCACTGATGGGGGCTCACTTCCCAGTACCCAGCCTCGCACGGAGTGTGTATGGATACATATTCCTCAGTGCTAAGATGCTGCCAATTGAAGAATGTACTACCAGCTTAACAGACATGGTTCAGGGGGAAAGGAAACAGCACCACAATGACTGTAAAATACACCACAGGTCAAAAATGTTCAAATGAGTGGGAGGTGGGAGAGATGTGCATCTTAGAAGTGAGTAAACGGAGAATATTACTTATGTTTAAAAATAAACTGATCAAAGAAGAGACAATCTTTCCAATGTGGAAAGGACCACCAAAATATAACCCAAGATACCTTCCGGGCCTTGCTCAGCCCCCAGAAAGACAACACACAGACTACCAGGGTGGCGAGAAAATGTTATCTTGAGCCTCAAGTGTTTGGTAAAGGGCTAGGTTGAGAAGGATTATGAGCCAATGTCTCAATTCAACAGGACAGACATCCATGATTGATTAGTGATGTCTGTGCAGACATGGGAGGGGAAGCAATATTATGTATGACACCAACCTGCTGTCAAAAGAAATCTACTACAGTCAAACCTACTATAGTCAAAAGAACAGTGGATTTTGAATCACACTATCTGGATGTGAACCTCAGCTCAGCCACGGAAGAGCTACTCCTTGGGGAGATCCGTCTCCTTCTCTGAAACTCCAACTATTCTTGTATAAAATGTATATAATACATCTTAGTTCCATTACATGGTTGTTTTGATGAGCTCCGCTGGGTATAATGAAAATGCTAATTATCCGAGATTCAAATGAGGTAATCTATTCTGGTGCTTCTTAACCTGAAGTTCCCAGGTACCATCTGGGAGCTATTCTATTTTCTGTATTTCAAAGTGTACACTGGATAGCATTCTTTTTCTTTTTTTGTGGTACGCGAGCCTCTCACTGTTGTGGCCTCTCCTGTTGCAGAGCACAGGCTCCGGACGCGCAGGCTCAGCGGCCTTGGCTCCCGGGCCCAGCCATTCCGCAGCATGTGCGATCTTCCCGGACCGGGGCACGAACCCGCGTCCCCTGCATCGGCAGGCGGGCTCTCAACCACTGCACCACCAGAGAAGCCCCTGGATATCATTCTTGATACAGCCTCACAGGTCATTAGTTACTCAGTGCAGTGCGTTATATAGCAGTTTGTGAGACACGTCTATATTGTTGAGGCTACATGATTTGAAGGAGTTGTTTTAGGCCATCCTTTAGGCTCATTTATGTCCTTTTTTAATCTAGGTAAGATATCAGGGCTTGGCATGCTTTATGTAATAGGAAATCGACTGCAAAATAAATTACTACTCTAATAAATGCCCTTTCCTGACTCAGATTAGAGCCTTCCAGGGACAAAAGATATTCTGTCCACAGCTAAGGAGGATACACAAAGGAGCTATCATAACTAGTCTCCCCACAGGCCCTACTTAGCCAGGTCTCCCAGTACTGACACTCTTGCATAATGCTTGCCACTTGAATCTAGTCTGGTCCTTTTGCTTTAACAAATAGAATGTTTAGGAAGTGACTTTTCAGGCTGGGCCAGAAGAAAACTTGCAACTTCCTCCTTGATCTCTTGGTACATTCATTCTCAGGGAAACCAGATTCCATGTAAGCAGTATGATAACCTTAATACTGCCATAATGTGAGGAAGCCCACGCTAGCCAAGAGCAGCTACGTGAAGAGAGAGACCAGCCATCTCCCAGCAATTCTATACATCCAACCAAGGCACCAGACACTGGTGAAGACATCGCCTTGGTTGTCTAGCCCAGCTGAGTCTTCAAATGACTCCACCCACAGCTGTCATCTGACTTCAACCACCCAGTGAAGACCTGTGAACCCACAGAACCTAGAGAGACTGTAATAAACTATCATCTTAAGTCACTAACTTTTGGGATAGTTTGTTACCCGGTGTTAGAGATCCGAACCAGGAGCCATCTTGGATGTGGCCGGTAGGAGACAGATTGCCGTGGGAAACTACTTATCCTCTGCCCTGGAGTAGGTCACATTCTGAGGTACTGAGGGTCAGAACTTCAATGTTTCTTTTTTGATTTTTTCAGGTGGGGGGGACACAATTCAACCCACAAAGCAGATATTTAGATTTTTTGTGGCTGGAGTATAATATCCATTAATTATACTTAACAGGCGATGAAACTAGAAAGATAAGTATCTGTCTGATCCTGAAAGGCACTGCATGCCATGCTAAGGACTTTAGAGTTTACAATCAAAGAAACACAAGACAGCTTTAAGCAGAAAAGTCATGTGATCAGACCTGGCTTTGGAATAGACAACCGTGACTGGAGCAAAAAGTAGGATAGTTCATAATAGGAAGTGGGGTGGGTACCAAGCAAGAGGCTATTTCGAAAGTCAAGGTGAACCTCACACAGTACATGAAAAATTAATTTGACATGGTTCATAAACCTAAATGTGAAAGGTAAAGCAATGAAGCTTCTAGAAGAAAACATAAGAGAACATCTTCACGACCTTTGGGTAGGCAAAGATTTCTTAAACATGCCACAAAAAAAGCACCAGCCATAAAAAAAGAAGACTGACGAATTGGACTTCACTAAAATGAAGAACTTCTGTTCATCAAAAGACACTGTTAAGAGAGTGATAAAACAAGCCACGGAGTGGGAAAAGATACCTGTCGCACAAATATATGAAAAAAGACTCATATCCAGAATATATAATTCCTACAATGCAGAGACTTATAACTCAATTTCTTTAAATGGACCAAACATACACGCGCGCACACACGCGCACACACACACACACACACACACACAAGTCTAAAGGCAAAAACAAAGTGTAGAAGATATGGAATAATTTCTACTCTCCTACATTGCTGGTGGGACTGTAAATTGGTTCAGCCACTTTGGCCAACTATTTGGCAAAATCAACTAAAGCTAAACACAGATATTCTATGACCTGGAAACTCCACTCTGGGCTTCGTCCCTAAGAGAAATGAAAACTTCTTTCCACCAAGACAGGCACAAGAATGTTCATAGCACTATTCATAATAACAGAAAGATGGAAATTACTAAACGCCCATTAAGAGTAGAAGGGATAAATCATTTGTGATATAGAGATATAAATACAGATAGCTTTTCTTCCTTAGCAGATGCTACAGACTGTGTCCCTCTGAAATTCATATACTGAAATCTAAACCCCAATGTGATGGTATCAGGAGGTGGGGGGCCTTTGAAGGGGTGATTTGGAAATGAGGGTGAAGCCCTCATGAATGGTACTAGTACCCTTTATAAAAGAGACCCCTTGCTCCCTCCACCATGTGAGGTTACAGCAAAAAGACAAAAACACAGATATGAACTAGGAAGCTTCCCTTCACAAGACACTGAATCTGCTGGCACCTTGATCTTAGACTTCCAGTCCCCAGAACTGTGAGAAATACATTTGTCTTGTTTACAAGGCCCCCGGGTCTACAGTATTTTGTTAAAGCAACCCAAAAGAACAAAGACAGTGGAACCCTTCGTCATAACGAAAAAAAATCTACTTCTAAATACAGTAAGTTGGATTTATCTCATGGACATAATGGTGAGAAGAAAAAAAAAACTAGACACAAAAAAGTGCATTCTGATTCTATTTAGAAGTTCAAGAACAGGTGAAAGTAACCTTGATGTAAGTGAGAAAGATAATTGAGCCTTTGGTTACCAACAAGAGGGCCCAAGGGAGCTGCAGGGGTGCTGGAAATCTGTCTCGAGCTGGAGGTTCCACAGGTGTAGACATATGTAAAAATTCATTGGAGGTTGGGGCTTCCCTGGTGGCGCAGTGGTTGAGAGTCCGCCTGCCGATGCAGGGGATGCAGGTTCATGCCCCAGTCCGGGAAGATCCCACATGCCGCGGAGCGGCTAGGCCCGTGAGCCATGGCCGCTGAGCCTGCGTGTCCGGAGCCTGTGCTCCGCAACAGGAGAGGCCACAACAGTGAGAGGCCCACGTACCGCAAAAAAAAAAAAAAAAAAAAAAAAACCACAAAAAAAATTCATTGGAGGTAGAGCCGGGGTTTGTGCACTTTGCTTATACAGGTAATGGCTGAGTGAAGAAGAAAGCAAGCGCACGTGAGCCAGGATGGAAGTGTGAGGCGACGGGGGGAGGGGCGGGGAAGCACTGGAGATAGAGAGGAAAGGCACCTGACACCTACTGGGTGCGGTGGTGACGCGCGGACATGAAACCCATTTCCCCTGCCTTCCCTAATCAAAGTGGTCTGCAAAAGACTTGCACGTCCTCCACGCCGCAAATAGAGTAAACCAGAAGACGCTTACCCGAGTGGTTTCGCGGGAACTTGGACTCAAGCTGCGTCTTGTTGGAGCTGAGCTGGTTAAGACTGCATGGGACCACGCACCCTCCCACTGGGCATGCGCGAGTGCCCCGAGTGACCTCTTGACGTCAGAGGGCAGAAAACTCCACCCTCCACTCGTGCCAAGCGCCTCCATTTTTGAACGTGCAGAGGCCCGTGCCTTAGTTACGCCTGCGCAGAACGACGACTGCCGCACCTTTTTGCAATCCCCTCCCCCACGCGCCCCACGCGCCCCACGCGCCCCACGCGCCCCACGCGCCCCACGCGCCCCACGCGCCCCACGCGCCCCACGCGCCCCACGCGCGGACCTCCCTGCTGCGTTAGTCCTCAACCCATAAATACCTCAGCCCCTGGCCTGCGGGAGACTGGTTTCAGATCTATCCTCCGGTCTTCTTGTCTCTCTGTCCGTCTGTCTCGGGAAAACCTCTCTGTTTTGGCTTGCTGAGCTCGGGGCTAAAGCCACCCTGGGTGGGTAACAGTGGGAGAAGCAAGAGTGGGAACCAGCTGGGTGGAAAGCAGGGAAGATGAGAAAAGATTCGTCTCGTTAGTCGGGAGCGAAGGGAGGGAACAGAGAATAGCGCTCAGAGAGGCGTGCAATGAAGCCAGAGCCTGACCTGGGCCCCCAGCGAGGGGCTGGGTTTTGTCGGCGGGGATCGGTGGGCAGACGAGGGGGCTGGTCCCCGCAGGGTGAAGACCACGCACAAGGGTCACTGGAGGGGGTCGATCACAGCCTGACTTGCCCCCTGCGGGGAGCCTGTCCTTCTTGCTGGATAGAATTTTTCTAGGTTTTTGTGGTAAGGGTCGAATTTTTTTTAAGTCAGTGTTTTGGCAGAAAAAGTGACAGGAGGCCCCAGAGTAAAAAACCTCTAGTCAAGTCTTCCTCCTAGACAGGGAAAGGTGGGGGGTGACTGTACGTGAAACGCGCAGTGCTGCAGCCTTTCAGGAGAAATGCTCTCCGAATCTGAAGCCCACTTCATCACAGGTGTCAAAACGGAATCGGGCAGTACATAATGCATGATTCTGGGGTGGCAGTTGAGGGGAGGAAGCCTAAAAGATTGGCTTATTTTTCTTGTTATTATTTATTGGCTAAGAAACAGCTCTGTCCCCACTAGACCAGAATATGGGCTTAATTTGAAGCCGACGTAACTTGATTTGCGTTTCTGAACCCCCGTGGCTTGGTCCTCCAGGCTGCCTGGAGCAGAGATGGGTGGGCAACGCCACCTTCTTCACTCTGCTGCCCCGTGGTGGTGGGGACTGAGAACACAGAAGTGGGTCCCTCTGATGGAGCTTGTCCACCGCAGGGACAAAGATGGGTGGAGCTGAGACTGATGCAGACAGGAAATGAAAGCCCCCAGCACAGAGCTTGGAAGAAGCAGGGAGGCCACAGCAAGCCCAGGGGTGCAGAGGAAAGCGACATGAG
Organism: Aethalodelphis obliquidens; assembly: GCF_003676395.1. NCBI lineage: Eukaryota > Metazoa > Chordata > Mammalia > Artiodactyla > Delphinidae > Aethalodelphis > Aethalodelphis obliquidens. Next base: position 11,485,554 of record NW_020837985.1, on the reverse strand, counting down.
CTACAGGTTGGAGGGCGGGTAGGACCTAAGTGAAGTATGGGGGAAGGGTGCTCCAGGCAGAGGGAACAGCATGTGCAAAGGTCCAGCAGCATGAAGGACTGCATCTTTTCTTGGGGGCGGGGGGGCGGTTCTCTCTCCCTTTAGGAACACTAAGTGAGAAAAACTAAAGATATCTATCATTGATAACTGGTGTTGGAGGAGAAGGAAGCAGACAAGAAAAATTGGCAATAGCTCCTTTCTAGAGAGCAGAGTGCTGAGTCAGGAATGAGGGTTTGGAAAACTGCCTGCAGGTGGGAGCCATCTCCAGCCTCCTAGTGATGGGCAAGGTATGTTGATGACACCTGGGCTTGAAATGAGGCAGGCAGACTGTAAGGCTCTGTGCCTCACCTACAGCAGCCTGCACAGAGCAGGGCACAAACCCCCTGCATGATCTCACTGCAGCGCAAGAGGTGGCCAGGGCGGGTGGTCCTATCACAGCTGGTCACAGGGGAGGAAAAGAGGGCCGGACAGGGAGGCACTGCCCAGGTTTCACTCCACGCAGAGTCTGGACTTGGACTCTTGGCTCCTGACTGCAAATCCGGCGCTTTCTGCACAACGTGACCTCTGTCCATCTCTGCTCCGATCCCGAGCATAAACTCGGGTTTTACAGAGACAGGAAAGGGCTGAGGAAAAGGAGGATAGAGGAGGAAGGGGATGAGAGGGCAGGGGTGAGGCGATCAGGAACTGGGGTCTCTCCCGCCCGGCTGGGCGAGCTTGGACTAGTGACGTAACATTTGTGAGACGTGTTCAAATCTGTGGAAAAGAGAATTACACCCATTTCTTCAAGCGCTCATGAAATTAAAAGGTTGCAATAAATACAACTGAGCACTTCTTATGCGCCAGGCACTGTGCTGGACACTCTTGCGATCTTATTTACTCTCTAGACCATTCTGCAGAGCGAGTGTTATTACTTCCATTTTCTGGAAGAGGAGACTGCGGCCCCAGTGACTCCGCAACTTTGCCCAAAGCCAGTGGCACAGGGTTAATAATACTCTCCCTCTCTTTAAAAAAATAGAGGAAAACCAGTCCAGACAAAAACAGAAGGGGGAGAAGTCTGCATGCCCCCCACCAGACAAGCCCTGGCCCCTCGAATCCAGCAGTTAGAATCCACCCCCAAGTGCTTCCTTCTCGGTTTATGCTCTTTCCTTTGCCTTTTTAGTTTCTTTTCTTTGCCAGGAGTCAAGATGGCTAGAGGGAAGCCTTCCGTCTTTAGGTGTGGTTTTTGAGAAGAGCTTTTAGGCTGTTTTAAAAAATCTTTTCTGGGGGCTTCCCTGGCGGTGCAGTGGTTGAGAGTCTGCCTGCCGATGCAGGGGACACGGGTTCATGCCCCGGTCTGGGAAGATCCCACATGCCGCGGAGCGGCTGGGCCCGTGAGCCATGGCCGCTGAGCCTGCGCGTCCGGAGCCTGTGCTCCGCAACGGGAGAGGCCACAACAGTGAGAGGCCCGCGTACCGCAAAAAAAAAAAAAAATCTTTTCTGGGAAAACTCACTCCCAGAGAAAAGTCTTTCCTCGGAACAAGAAAATTACAAGGGAGGTAACGGATTCTGATCTCATCAGCCTCCCCGAGAGGCTCATCAGCTGGCCTCCCAGATGGTCTCTCATCCCCTAAGCCTCAATAAAAGCCCAGCCCAGCCCCAGGACACTGTGCTGTGGCTACCAGACTAAAGGGATGTCTTTCCCAGCAGAGACCCATGCAGGAAGACCGCAAAAGAAGTACCAAAGGGAGAATTAGAGTCAGGCCTGGGGTGTTTCTGGAGAGAGGGGGATATCCAGAGGACACCTGGAGGGATTCAAGGGGAGGAGGCGGGAAAGACGGGGGATGGAGGGTGTCTTCATGATGACACACACCCACAGCAGTGGGTTGAGTTGTGTCCCCAAAAGAAAGAGGTCCAAGTCCCAACTCGCTACCTGTGCATTCACCTTATTTGAAAATAGAGTCTTTGCAAAAGTTTTTTTGAGATGAGATCATCCTGGATTTAAGGTGGGCCAGAAATCCAATAACTGATCCTTATAAGACAAAGCACGGGGAGATTTGAGACAGAGAGAGACACAGGGAGAATCCACGTGAAGTTAGTGGCACTGGTTGGAGTGATGTATCTACAAGCCAAGAACACCAAGGCTTGCCAGCGGCAACCGGAAGCCAGAGAGAGGCCTGGCGTGAGCCTCAGAGCATCCAGGAGGAGCCAAGCCTGTCGGCACCTTGATCTCAGACCGCTGGCCTCCAGAGCCGCGAGACAGATTGAATTTCTCTTGTTTTAAGACACCCAACTTTGTGGTAACTTGTTACATCTGCCCTAGGAAACTAATACACCCACCTAAGGGCCAGAGCCGCGTAGCTCCCAGATTTGTAGCTGGTTTCTGACTGGCTTCCCCGGGCCTCACAGTCATAGGGGATGATGAGGCAGTTGGGTCCTTTAGCTGTAAACTTCCCGGGCTCACTGGCCCCACGTCTCCGTGTTACATGGGGCTGCAGGAGCCAACACTCTGGGTCATGTTATCCGCTAGCAAAGACGTGCGAGGCCAGGCCGGGCCCTCCTGCTGGTGTAGGAGCAGAGCCCAGCTACACGGCCTCCCCTGCCCCTGCATGCAGGCTGCGGGCCTTCCATCCTGTCTCCAGGGCCCGTCCCTCCCCGCAGGACTCGGCCCTGGTCCACAGCTGGGAGGAGAGCCCAGGCCTCAGGGCAAAAACCTGCATCCCCGCCCCCTTCCCCTGGCAAATTACTCCAGCAAGTCAAACACCTGAAGGGCTAAGAGCTCGTGGACTCAGCAAACCACCACATGCTGACTCCCAGCTTCTGCTTACCTTCCCCCGGGTCCCAGCTGCACGTGCTTTACCTTGTAGGGGCCTCACAAGTTCCTTGAAGTGGGCAGGTGCTGATGGGCAAGTATCCATGCAAGAGGTTCTCTTACTGTTTTTTCTTCTTTTTTTAAACGTTCCATAAAGGCAGTCTCCAGCAAAGCTGATGCCACCCAGCCTGTGCCCACGCTGGTCCCTCTGCCTGGAGCCGCCTCCCTCCGTATTCACATGAGCCCCTCGACGTCAGCTCAGCCACCGCGTCCCCTCCCCCCATGCCCCGCGCTGGTTCCGGCACCTCTTTCTTCTCCGTGCTTTCTGCTGGCAGAGGAGCCCAGCTCAGAGGCTGAGGCCCTTGGCTAAAGGCACGCAGTCGAGAGTGCAGGGCCAGGAATGGAAACGCACCGCCCACGGGACAGGGTCCTGCCCTCACAGGGCTCGTGCTCTGGTGCCGTAGGAAAGGAGCGCAGACAAGTTCAGGCGACCCTTCAGACCGGGGGGCCACTGCCCCAGCCCAGGTCAGAGTCCAGCCCTCCCGCCAGCTGCGCGTGAGCGCGTCCTGGGGCGGCATGTCACACCTGCCCCCCCATCAGAGGGGCCGGGGTGGGAGCCCTGAGATGCCTGGAACAGGGGGCGGCAGGGTGAAGCCCGTGGACCCGGTCTGCTCGCTCGCGAAAGAAGTTTGATTGGGAGAGAGCCACACGCACTCGCTGATGGCTTGTCATTGCTTTCTTGCTCCAGTGGCTGAGCTGAGTAGATAGGAGGAGATCTTCTGGCCCGGCTCACAAAGTTTGAAACAGTTACTACCTGGCCCTTTACAGAAAAGGGTTTGCAACCTCTGCTTTAAAGAGCAGAGGCCCCCAGGCACTCGGCGTCCTCGAGGTAGGGCGTTCCAGCCCCGAAGGGGGAGGAGAGCCACCCAGGTGTGTGTGTTTTGTTCTCTCCGGGATCAGGCAGAATGTGCTAGTCCCTGCAGGTGGAGGCTGTGGTTGGTTTTGCTCTGTATTTCGGCTTGTTTATTCCTCCTGTTTGTGTTACCGAGTCCAAGCTCGCTCTGCTTGCCGCATGACAGGCCAAAGAGTCAGAGACGAGGTGTTGAGGCAGGGAAGAAGCCGGCAGACCGAGAAGCCGGCAGACTAAAATCTCAAAATAACCATCGTGTCAGGGTTTGGATGCCAGTTTCTTTTATAGCACAGAGAGGGGGAGGAGATGAGGAAGTAAAGTAAAAAGGCCCTAAGTTTTGCAAATTTCCCCTGGAATGGCCAGCCTCGGGGAGGGGATGTGCTAATTTCTTCTTTCTTGCAGCCATCCACAGGTGGACAGGGTCCGGATGTTTCCCTGAACAAAGGCACTTTGGTTTAACATTCAGGCAGAGGGGCAGGGTTCCCTGAGGCAGGACATTATGTATACACAGTATCCTTTTAGTGAACAAAAGCAGCGGGAAGCAAAGGTTAAAGTAAAAGAAACATATCCAGACTTCCCTGGTGGCGCAGTGGTTAAGCATCACCTGCCAATGCAGGGGACACGGGTTCGAGCCCTGGTCCGCGAAGATCCCACATGCCGCGGAGCAACTAAGCCTGTGCACCACAACTACTGAGCCTGTGTTCTAGAGCCCATGAGCCATAACTACTGAAGCTCACACGCCTAGAGCCCGTGCTCTGCAACAAGAGAAGCCACTGCAATGAAAAGTCCATGCACCGCAACGAAGAGTAGCCCCTACTCGCCACAATTAGAGAAAGCCTGCGTGGAGCAATGAAGACCCAATGCAGCCAAAACAAAAAAAAAAAAAAACACACCACTCCAGCCCTCCTTTCTGGCTCCCTGCAGGTCACGAACTCTTGGAGTCAAGGAGGCTGTTCCTTGGAGGTGATTCAGTCTGAACTCGACCAAGGTGGTAGATACCAGATGTGAAGACGGTGGGTGCTCTCAGGGGCAGGGCTGCCTGTGTCCAAGCATAGACCTCCTCTCTCACTGAGGTGCAGGGGTGGCCATGAGACACAGACTACCTTGCTCCAAGCTGTGTGGGTCTGCTCGTGGCCCAGTCCCTGGTAGGGAGTAGCCAGAAAATTTAGACCAAGCTTCCTCTTGCAGAAAGAACCCAGTCCACTGGGAGGAAATTCATCACCAAAGTGGAGAGTCTGGAATGTTATATGGATTTATTGAGCACCTACTATGTGTCAGGACTATGTTCAGGATACGGTGATGGGCAAAGCAGACCCATGGAGCCCCCAAGGAGCTCATGGACTCATGGAACAAACATGCATTTGACAAGGCAGCCCCTACGTGTAAAATCATACCATGAGAACAGTGCTGTCTTTTGATTTCCCCAAAAGTAGAGCTGAGATTAGGCCTCGGGTGCACAGACTTTATTGGGGATGTGATCCCAGGAGGCAGAAGGAGGGAGGGTGGGCAGGCAGGGAAAGAAAGGAGGAGAGGACACACACAGGGATGCCTCTGGGAGGTCAGTGCAGACGAGCAGGGGCCAGTGCTCCTGGGACCCCTGAGAAGTAGGCAGAAACCCTCCTGGAAGGTCAGCCGGAGAGACGCGGTGGGAGGGAGACCGGAGCACTGTCCACAGCTCCAGGGTGCCCCCCGCCATGAACTCGATCCCACTTCTCCAATGTGGCTGCTCTCGGGGGAGCCCTGGAGGAGAGAGACCGAGACCCCAGCCCTGGACTCAGCGCTGTGCACCGAGACCCACCTGAGTTCTGTGAACTGACGCCCAGGCTGGCGGAGGGAGGTGGGGGAGGGCAAGGAGGATGTGACATGGGCCCCAGATGTGTCGCTGTAGGTGCTCTAAAGGCAAAAGCGGGAGACAGGGAGACCCGTCCAGCTGGGGGCAGACAAGACGCGCCTGAGGAAGGGCCCAGTGGGACCGGCCCGGGAGGATCACGGGACGCAATGCAAGGATGGCTGGGGGAGGGGACAGGAGATGGGCTGGTGAGGGAGGGGGCATGGGTCCACATTCCTGCAGAGAAGATTACAAGGAAGGGAAGAACAGGAATTCGTGATTTTTGTCTCTCAAAGCTCAGATCCTCAGGCTCTGGTCTGCCTTCCTCCCTCCCTGCCACCTTCCCTTCCCTCCTTATTTTACCTTTCTCCTTCCCCCAGTGGCTTCCCCACATAAAATTAGTACCTGTGTGTTTTATAAAAGTTACGGGTGGCACGTTGTGCTGAGTACCATATCCGCTCTTTCTGAGATGGTGTAGTCAATTCATGGGCAGCCCCCGCGGAGCCGGGAGGAAGGGCAGAGTCCAGACTTGACACACACACACACACACACACACACAAACACACATGTTTTTTTTTTTTTTTTTTTTTTTTTTTTCACACCCACCCCCCCCACACACCCCCCCCCACCCCCCCACCCCCCCCCGTGACCAGAGGGCTCTGCAGAGGCCCGGAGACCCACCTGGGGAGTGGGCGTTGCACGGGGGGCGGGGGTGGGTGTGGAGGGAGAATTCTGCCATGCTGGGTGATCTAGAACGAGATGACGATCGTCTAGGTAAGAAGAGAGAGATTCTCCTGAAAATCGTGCCTCGTCAGTCAGGATTCCAGGGGTCTTCAGTAGTCTAGTCTCATGTCCATGTGTTTTTTTATCTGTAAACATGTGAGTACTACAGATACAGATGGCTTCACATTCTGCTGACCCACAAGTCCAAAGTAAATCATTTTCTTAACATCGGTCACCAGAGAAGAAAACTATAGAGGGTGAAATATAAAAATATAAATATTTTTATACCCTACAGGCAGGTTGAAAATGAGGTAGAAAAAGGAAAATGCAGCTCCTGTGTATAAAAAGCCAAAATAAATTAAAGCAATAAATCTGCAACAATGACAGAAGGCAATTTAATAAGGCTTTCCAACAAAAGCACATTTTGAACAAGAACACACATCACTACCACCACTGTCCCCATCACCACCATCCCCACGACTTCAGGAAGCCAGATGTGGAATGAAGAAGCTGAGTGAGAACTCTGCAAGTTGATATGGTACTTTTGGTTTTCCTGATGGCCTCATCCTAAATCATGAAATAATGCATGGGTCGATTTTCTGACCTGTCAAATGCAGATAATAATGATTGTTTTGTGACTGTACCAAAGCAGTTAGAAAATTTGGAAGGAACCCCACTGGAAAAGCATAAATCCTCTATAAATACCAGTGTCTTCATCAGCATCTTAATCATTTTTATCAGAATTGAAGTCATAACAGCAATAATAATATATCAGTTAATACTTAACCAATTTCTCTCGGGACTATAAAACCCCACTTTATGGGTGAAGATAACAAGGTTCAAAAACATTGCAACTCGTCAGGGTCAGAGCTGCCATACACAGTTGCACAGGTTGTGCACTGCACAGCTCTAGGCTCTAGGGATGCTGTTTTTGTTATCACAGTTTGGGACACTCTCAGCAAAGGGCAGTGAAAAGGCTTGAGCAACAGGTAACCTTTGTTAATTCTCAAAAAGGTTTAGCAGAAGGGCTGGTCAGGAGTTCAGTTTGATTGTCTGACTCGAAGATGACATCTGAACTTAAAAGCAAGTGTGATCTTTTTTCCAAACTAAATGGTGTAGAATCTCAACATAAAGCCTTCCTTGCCCCATTCCCTGCTGTCCCCAGCTAGGGCCACCCTTGTACTGCAGCCTGGATTCTGGGACTGGGGAGAAAGTTGTGGGTCCTCCCTGCCCACGACGCCACCATGGATGGGGGCAATAACAGATGTCAGCAACAGCCATCTGGGGGGGAGGTTGGAAGATAGCCACGCATGAGACACCAAACCAGAGGGTCAGCAGTCGATAACAGCAGAGGGAGGTGGGGCAGTGTTGTGCCCTGAAGGAAAGTTTGAAGAGAACTGAAACCCAGGCCCCAGTCCCCAATGCCCAAGCCATGCACCATGTGGTGAGAGGTGCACCTGCCCAACAGAAGGGCACCTTTGCTGGTTCACAAAAAGGCCTCCTGTAGGGAGCTGAGTACCCAAGGGGAAGGGAGGGGAGGGAAGGAGGAAGGGAAGGTGAGGACAGGAGAGGGGAAAGGGGAGACGATCCTGTATTCATCTGACAAGCATGGCTTGGTGGTTAAGAGCTTGGGCCCTGTGGTCACACTGCCTGGGGCTAAATCCTGGCCCCAATACCTACCAAGTGCATGACCTTGACAGTTACCTCCACGACTCAGTTTCCTTCTCTGTAAAGTGGGATTGATAGCTCCTTGAGGCTTAAGTGAGTTAAGCGGGGGGCAGGGAGGGTGCTGGTAGATACCCCGCATGTACTCGGTGACTGTCCGCTGTTGTGATGGGCGTGCGCTGGGCTCTGGGCGCCCACGGATGAACCAAACAGATCCTGGGAGGCAGATTCATAAACGAAGATGGATCTCAGCTGTTTCCAGGGGCTGTGATCAAAGACCAGGAAGTCAGGTCAGCCTGGCAGCCAGGCCCCTCAGGACAGAGCAGATCCAAAGAACAGCAAGCTGACAATGAGGGTTGTGTTTAACTCCTGCACATTCAGGGGCAGAGACTTTACCAAGAGGAGACAGAATAAAACCCAGCTGCTCACCAAGATCTCCCCAACCCAGGCCCAAGGGAGCGCCTCCCAGTCAGCGCCCTGCCCCCTCCACGTCCCCTGCCCCACCCAGCACAGCCCCTCAGAGCACTGCACTCTGCACCTCCTCTCCTCAGGGACCTCTCCCCCTAATTCTGCACCCACCCCCAACTCGGCAGGGTTTTGAAAACAAAGAAACCAGCTCGAATCCTGGTTCCACCCTGTTCTAGTTGGTGAGCTAGAGCATTTACTGGGAAGATTCTGTCCCAGCAGGTGGGGCAGGCCAGTCCTTACTGTATACACGAAAGGAGGGATGCTCAGCTAGGAGCCGGAAGGCATGGGCCTTCCTTCGCCTTAGTGGTCACTCACCGCAGGCAAACCCCGTAACTTCACTGAGCCTCAGCTTCCTCACCTGAAAAGCAAACAAGGGTAATGATGGTTGAATGAGAAAATAGATTTAAAAACATTAGAACACTACGAGGCACACAGCTAGTGCTCAATAAATACGGTTGTAATTGTTACACCTGTTGTATAAACAATGCACCCCTCCCCAAGGTATTTCTCCTTTCTTGGTTTGCCTCTCACATGGTTATTTCAGTTCTACAAGCAAATTCTGAGCTCCGTTGTATAGCAGACCCTGGGCTGTATTCGGGGTGAGGAAGAGTATGGTCCTTGCCTTCAATATCTGTCTTAGAAGGGAAACAAACTCATAAATAACCATATTGCAATGGGGTCATTACCTCTCAGCTATTGTTACACAGTGCTGTGTAACAAGCACTCCCTAAACTCTGTGGCTTACAGCAACAGTCACCTTCTCACACTGCTCAGTCCTGCAGCGTGGCCTACGGTGCTGTGTGTTTAGCCGATGTACCCTGTGCTCAGCTCCGCCACATGTCTCTCCTCCCCCCGGACCTGCAGCCACCCAGGGCACGCTCTTCTCTGCAGATCACAACCTCAAGAGGCAAGTCCAACCACGCAAGCACGTTTCAAGCCTCTATCTGAGATGCACTCACTAGCATCCCATTGGCTAAAGAAATTTACACAGGCAAGCCCAGAGTCAAGGTGTAATGATATACACTCTGCATCCACATGGTTCTGGGCAGGGGGTGCGGATGTAGAATGCGCGGGTGCAAAGAACTGGGCCCAATCTCCACGGGAGCCTGGACTTCAGTTCATTCTGAACACAACGGAGGTGTGAAAGAGGAATAAAGGCCCCAGGAAGATCATGCTGGTTACAGAGAGAAGGCTGCCTTAGAGGAGAGAGGGACTCGAAGCAGAAAGACCTCTTACAAGGGACCCCCTAGGAGTTCCACAACCTGACCCCTGTGAGTGACCGAGGGATGAATCTGAGAAACAGACCACACTCCCCAGTGCTGTGCGCCAGCCCCAGGCGTTTTCCAGGAAATGAAAATCACTCCCCTCGGTCACTTGATAACTTGGGGAAGATCGGTCAGGCGGGCAAGAGGATTTTTCTAAGGCTCCATTAGCGAGGATCAGACGAACGCCAGGTCCAGCTTTTGCTTGCATGTCCACCAGCATGGGCTGCCCACACTGCATTGCAAGTTTTTGGTCGCCCTTTGAGAAGTCTTAATTATCTGGACCCATTGGAAACCGTGTCAGTTATTTGAAACCCAGAGATCGATAGCTCCAATCAATGCCGGGCCATGAAGGCACAGAGAGGTCGATAGAAACAGCCCCAGCTCCACACGCCAAACTCACGGTGCCCGAGGCACCTTCATTTTCTGAAGTAAGAACAGAAAACTCTTCAAGTTGGACAGTGTGGTCACTGACTCTCTGACGAGGCCGTCACCGCAGCTCTCAGGAGGATATAGAATTAGATTGAGATCTTTTATTTTAGGTGGTTGAAAAGTTTTTGCCATTTTCCCCTTAGGAAACTGGTTATTTATTTTCAAATTGAGCCAGACCTGCCTGAGAAGGTTTTCTTCTCTCCTTCTCTCTCTTGTATCCCCTGGGGTCCCACCTGATTCCAAAGGCCTCATCAGGCAGAGAAGAGCTGGGCTCCACTCATGATGCCATCATGGCTTTGCTGGGTGACCCCCGTGCCCAGAGGCACACTTGGCCTTCCCCTTGGGTGTCCTAACTTAGACATGGCATGACCGAGCCTGTGTCTCTGCGTCTCCTCTGTCTCAGAAAGTGGCATGTTGTGGGTACCATCCACAATTAAAACAGGGGGCTTCCCTGGTGGCGCAGTGGTTAAGAATCCGCCTGCAAATGCAGGGGATGCAGGTTTGAGCCCTGGTCCAGGAAGATCCCACATGCCGGAGCAACTAAACCCGTGCACCACAACTACTGAGCCACATGCTGCAACTACTGAAGCCCTTGAGCCTAGAGCCCGTGCTCTGCAACGAGAGGCCACCGCAGTGAGAAGCCCGCGCACTGCAACAAAGAGTAGCCCCTGCTCGCCACAACTAGAGAAAGCCCGCACGCAGCAACGAAAACCCAAAGCAACCGTAAACAAAAAAATTTTTCTTTAAAATACGTTTTTGGTGCAAATAATTACTGAGTGAACAAATGAAGGACACTAGGGAAGTTATATAATCTCCTGGAGGCCACGTTCCCACCAGTAAAGAAATGCAACTATTTCTTATCCCTAGGAGCAGTTTAATGATTGGCCCCAAATAGGTGAGAACTTTAGCACCATGCCTGGCACACCTGGGCCTGCTCCTTCTGCCAGTGGAGACAGGAGGCAGCCATCTGTGGGCCACGGAGAGAACTGGGGCTGGGTGTTCCAAGAGCAAAGGGAGAGCAGGGAATTGAGAGGCCCAAAGTTTCTCGTGCAGGTTCAGAACCAGCCAAGGATCCTGTGGAGAGAGAAATGAGATTCTCTCGTGGAAAAAAGCCCCAGAAAAACACCAAGTTGCCAAGACTGAATGTAAGAGACACGCATGAGCAGCTAGTGATGTCAAAAAATAAGGGGACAGCACTGCAGCTGGTAGCGGTGTCACGAATCGCTTATTTGCTCCATACAACATGGCTGCGGGGTTCCGGCCACTACATCCTCATTCCAGGTAGCAGGAAGGGAAATGGGGAATGCAAGGAGCACTTCTAGAAGCCTGTCCATTGGTTGAACTCAGTCCCATGGACAAACCCATCTGCAGGGGGCAGTAAGCAAGGTAACCTCTCAGCAGGGCAGGGCTCCCTCTAACAAAATGAGAGTTTTCTTATTTTGTTGGCAGTGAGGAACAGCAGAATACACATGGGTAGGGGACCAGTTGACTCTGCCACAGGCGGCTTCTGCCCAGATAGCCAACATCATGCTGGGGGGTAAGGGGGGCTGAGCATCTGGGCTACCCTGGGCCAGAGAGGACTCCAGGAGGGTCTGAGCTGCAAGCTGACGGAGGAGACAGGACCCACTGTCTGCTCCCCCTGGCTGGCCCATCTCCTTAAAACAGGGCGTAGGGGGCGAAGACCAAGAGACATCATAGAGGCCAAGAGGAGAGAGGTCTGGGAGGCCTGGGTCCCAAACAAGGGAGCTGGGTTCAGGGTCAGGGTTCCAATCCCACAGCTGGGGTCTTGGACCTTGTGTGAGCCCCCAGGGCTGAGGTGTGGAGAGCATCTGCATGGATTTATACTCCACTATTTTCAACATAATGGAGTTCTTTCCATTTTATTAATTTTTTTTTAGTTCTTTCCATTTTAAAATAAACTAATCACAAGCACTGAAAAGTGATGTCAATGCCACTAAACACTAATTTTTAAGAATGGTGAAGACGATGTGTTGTATATATACAATGGAATATTACTCAGCCATAAAAAAGAATGAAATAATGCCGTCTGCAGCAACGTGGATGGACCTAGAGATCGTCATACTGAGTGAAGTAAGTCAGACACAGAAATAGCTGTGATATCGCTTGCATGCGGAATCTAAAAAGAAATTATACAAATGAACTTATTTACAAAACAGAAACAGACTGAGAACGAACTTATGGTTACCGGGGTAGGGGGAAGGGTAGGGAAGGGATAGTTGGGGAGTTTGGGATTGACATGAGCACACTGCTGCTGTATTTAAAATGGATAACCAACAAGGACCTACTGTGTAGCACAGGGAACTCTGCTCAATGTTACGTGGCAGCCTGGATGGGAGGGGAGTCTGGGGGAGAATGGATACATGTATATGTATGGCTGAGCTGCTTTGCTGTGCGCCTGAAACTATCATGGCATTGTTAATCGGCTGTACTCCAGTATAAAATAAAATTTTAAAAATGCAAGAACCGGCAACTCAGACACTGATACAACCAGCAACGCGGACACTGACACACTGAGCAACTCCCTTTTCCTCCTGATGGCCACTGAGTCCTGCTGGCCTGCCCTCCAAGCGTCAGCGCTCAGCCCCTCCTTCCATCCCCACAGCTCTGCCTCCATCTGACCCTCATCTCTTTGGTCCCGGACCATCTCCATCACCTCCTGACTGGTGTCCCTGCATCCCCCTTCCTTGCTCTCCAGGTCATCCTCCACCAGCTGCCAGGAGGGATGATTCTAGAGCTGTGGTCCTCGGTGCTTGTTACAAAAACAGAACCTCAGGCCCCACTGTGGACCTACAGGATACCGTCTGAACTGTCACACTAACCCCCGGGGATTCTCACGTACAATAAGGCGTGAGAAGCCGTGTTGTAACCCACACCCCAACTGTGCCACGTCACCCCGGAGTCAAGGGCACCTTCACAAGACCCTGAAAGACAGCGTTCTTAGCCCTCCCAGCTGCCTCTCCTGCAGCTCCCCTCCCTCCATGCGCCCCTAGAACCTTCCACTCCAAATACAGCGAGCTACTTACCATCCCCCAGACGCTACTGTTGTGTGTCCCCACATCTGGCCCTTTCATTCATTCATTCAGCTATCATTCATTCACTCCCTCCACAAAGATACACCGATGCTCAGGGCAAGGGACTGGGGGGTGCTCGTCCTCAGGGAGGTTAGTGTCTCCATAAGGAAGACACTAATGGGGAGAGCAGTCATTAAACATTAAGTGACTGATTATGCGACGATTAATTACGTCCATGTGAGGGCCTTGCCTGAGACGTTCTGGGTGATGAGAGCACACAACAGGGGTCTAACCTAGAAGATGCCTCTCAGAGTATGAAGACAGGCCAGGCAGAGGAAGCGTGTGTATGAGGCCACGAGAAGTCCAGAGCTCCCGGAGTATGGAAGCAAAGAGGAGAGTGGCCCCAGGAGGCTCACTGGACGGTCCTATGTGTCCTCAGAGCCACGGTAAGGGATTGGCCAGATGGAGAGATGAAGTGTGCTTAAAGAGGCCCCAGCGTCAGTTTTCCCATCTTTGGAGTGACCGGGCCAAGCTTTCTAAAGTGCCTCTCCCCAGGAAAATGTTGCAATCCTACAGTATTCACAGAGGAGGTTCCGAATGCCTTGGAAGTTATCCCCGGTTTTCCTACGGTGACTACAAACAGCAGCCGTTGCTCCCTGTCACTTGGGTGAAAATATGGCCACATGTGTGAAATGGATTTACTGCCAGAGAAGGGGGTATTAATCCAGCTGCAAGTTTTCTCTGCTGCAACCCAAGGCAGTAAATTCCAGCTAGCCGGCAGCAGCTCTGATACAGCATGAAATACGGTGCTTATGGGTGTGTGTGTGTGTGTGTGTGTGTGTGTGTGTGTGTGTGTGTGTGTG